>NC_073306.1:21902401-22203030 GCF_027595985.1 Sorex araneus | reverse complement strand
TGGGCCCACAATTAAAATAAATCCCCAAACAGCCTTAAAATAACTACAAGGCATTTCCAGAAGATTGTGTTGTTGAATTTACTGTTTGTTTACCGAGACGAGCAGATGAAAGGCGGCAGGGGACCAGATGTGCGGCTGGGCGGCTGACCTGCGGGTCGGCAGCTCCGGAGGGGCCTAGCCCCCGCGAGGCCGACACCTCCTGCACCCACTCTCCAGGCCGACCCTGACTGCTCAGACCCCTCCCCGCCGCCGCCACCAGGACCGGGAAGGCAAGTCAGGCCACGCCCCTCCCCCTCTCCCCGTGCCCATCACCGGACTCTGGCAAGCTAGGCTGGGCAGGGTCAGCACCACACTCTGTGGGCAGCCCAGCCGGGGTGGCTGGGCCCAGAGCTGGGCAGGGCAGTGGACGCCAGGCACGTGTGGAACGAGGGACGGGGGGGCAGGACGGCGGGTGAGACGGCATATCACGTCCACGCTGCCTCCCACCCGCCACGTCCAGGACAGCCTCCGTCCCCAGCGTCCTGCACCAGAGGGATGGGCACTGCAGCACCGCACAGAGGGGCGATGGAGGCCGGCAGGAAGCAGACGCTGTCTGAGCCTGGGTCTCCGTCTCCTGTGAACTGATGACCCCACTGGGCTGTCAGGGGGAGGGGGAGGGGAGGGAGGGAGGGAGAGGGGAGGGAGGGAGAGTTCCAGCCTTCGGGCAGGAGGGCGTGGCTTCCCACTGGGCCCTGCGGGGAGCGTGGGGGTGAGCGTACCCGATGCTCCTGACACGAGCCGAGTGATGCTCTCTCCACGCCAGGCTGCTCAGACCGGGTGGGCGTCTCCCAAGCCTCGGCCGGGCAACAGCAAGGCGGCAGGAAGGAACGTGCCATGCTGACCCCACTGCGGCCGAGGCTCGGGGAGACGCCCCCGAACACCCGGGCTGGCCGTCCGGAGAGAGACACCGCCCCATCCGCAAGGGGACCGTCTCCCGGCCCAGGACACCGGCCACCACCTGCACCCGTGCTCCACCCTGGACATGGCGGGGCCCTACTCCCCGGGCTCTGGGCCCCGCACAGCGATGCCCCTGCCGGGACCCGGGGGAGGCCCAGCCTTGGGTCCATGCGAGCGTCCATGTCTCCTAAGTGAAGACAGAGGAACGGGGAAGCGTGTGCCCGCCGTGCTGGCACCGGCAGAGCCAGCTGCCCCTCCAGCGGGCCCGCAGGAGCCCGGGTGCACGTCCCTGGGGCAGAAGCCCCGCCTGGGCCGCGAGTGCACTGTCAGCACAGGGAAAGCCGGCAGGAAGCGGGGAGCAGCCGGGGCCGGGCACACACCTGGCTGCACAGGAACCCAAGTTTGACCCCAGGCACTGCTCGGACCCCCACCTCCCCCCGGGCACCGCCAGGTGTGGGCCCGGTGGCCCCCCAATGCCGCAGGACCTGAGCAGCGCCACCCCCAGGCCTGAGCACTGAAGCGGGAGCCTGGTTGGCCACAGACACCAGCAGCGGCCCCCAGGCCTCCGAGCAGGCTTAGGAGCAGCCCCCCAGGCAGAGACCCAGTCACGGAGCTTCAGGGCCTCCAGCCGCGGCGCCTCTGTGCTCTAGGGCCGGAATGTGCCGGAGGAGGGGACAGGAGGGGGACCGAGAGAGGCTCAGGGGAATCCGCGTCAACCTGAGCGGTGTGAGTGCGAGACGGAAGCCACCAGCCGGGCCCCTGCGTGCCGTCCGGGGGGCGGAGAGAGGGGCCCCTGGCGCGTGTCTGAGCCCCCGCAGCCCACAGAGGTGCTTTCCAGGGACCCCCAGAAGGGGGCAGTGAGAAGGCTTGAGCCCACAAGGATCCTCAAGCATGGGCGGGCACTGCGGGGGTGGTGGGGGGACGCACAGCCTGAGTGAGTCCAGCTTCTCACTGCCCGTAGGTCCTCACCCCTGCTTCCAGGGACCTTCCTGGGCCCTCACCCCTTTCCTGCACTCCCTCCCTCCCTCCCTCTCTCTCTCTCTCTCTCTCTCTCTCTCTCTCTCTCTCTCTCTCTCTCTCTCCTTCCCTCCCTCTCTCCCTTCCTCTCTCCCTCCCTCCCTCCTTTCTTCTCTCTCCCTCCCTCCCTCTCCCTCCCTCTCTCCCTTCTTATCTCTCCCTCTGTCTCTCTCTCTACTCTCCCCCCTCTCTCTCCCTCCCTCCCTCCCTCTCCCTCCCTCCCTCCCTCCTTCCTTCCTTCTCTTTCTCTTTCTCTCTCTCCCTCCCTCTCTCTCCCCCCCTCCCCCCTCTCTCTCTCCTCTCCCCCAGGCTGAGTTCATGCTACACCGACTTAAATCACTATGTCAGCTACTTTGCAAATGTTCTTAATCTTCGGGCTAATCCATGGGCTCTTGGAGAAATGAAGGATGCTGGAAATTGCTTCACTGCGGGGGGTCAGCTCTCGGCATCTGGTGGGGGCAGCGGGGTGGGGGGCGGCTCCTGGAGGACCCCACACAGACACCTCCAGTTCGGAAGGTGAGGAGGGAGCCCCCTGAGGCCCCGGCCTCGGCTCGCCCTGGCCCACGGCTGGCAGGGAACGAGAGGCTGCGCTCAGGTTTCACATGCGGGGGTCCTGGGTGCGACCCCCTTGCCCTCACAGTCCCCGAGCACTGTCGGGAGTCACCAAGCACCACACTGGGAGGGGCCCCCAGACACCAAAAACCAAAGGGGAGAGACGCGTCCCCACACCCTGCGCTGGGGCGGGACCGTGCGGGTCACTAGCCAGTCAGCTTGCAGATGGGACAGAAGCAAGTGGGGGGCATCAGAGCCCCCCTTCGGCATGAGCCCAGGAGGAAGAGGGGCGCTGGCGGGGCCAGGGCTGGGCGGCTGCGGCAGGGACGGCTGGCCCCCAAGCCCCCCAAGCCCCAGCTGCCGTCTTAGTGGACCAGGGGGCGGGCGTGCAGTCCCTTTGCCAGGTGAGAGAGCACTGGGGCGGAGCCTTCCCAGGTGAGAGAGCAGGGTCCCCTGACCAAGTGACAGGGCTCCCTTTGCCACCAGCCAGTCTGTCCTTACATGACCAAGAACAGGAATCACGTACCCGAACATCTGGCCAGGATCAGCTCCGACAATCCTGCCATGCTGCAGATGGGGACACTGAGGCCCAGAAAAGAGAAGGGGCTGCTCCGGGCCTCCCAGAGATCTGCCGATCGCAGACCTACTGTGTGCTGGGCATTACCAACACCAGGATGAGCTAAATAATTGTTTCTGCCTGAAGGTTGGCAGGGGGGAGGTCAGAACATAACCAAGAAGCACGCTCATAAATGCCCAATAAACCCAAAGTGGCATGGAGGTACCCAGGGAAAGTTGTGAACACGGAAGAGAAACCAGGGAAGGTCCCTGACAGATGCAGAACCGGAACTGAGACATGAGAAATAAGCAGTGATTAAGGGAGCAGAAGCTGAGAACATTCCAGGTCAAAGAAACAGACCGTGCAAAGGCCCCAGGGCAGAGGGCCCAGGGCCTGAGGGGACAGGAAGGAGATCCGGTATGGCGAGAGCACACCTTCAGCAGAGTGGCCAAAGGAGGAGCAAAGGCAGCGTCTGGTGTGCCCCAAAAGTCAGTGCAAGCACCAGGTATTGGGAGTGATGCTAGACTCAACCACCAGTGCTCACTGCCTTGGTATGGGACAGGGCAGGGCAGGGAGAAAGTCCCAGAAACAGAGTGTGACTTCCCCGAGGCACACCCGGTGTTGGGGCCCCAGTAGGAAGAGGTCTTGGGGGCTGAAGATGTAGAACATGGGTGGGTACTTGCCCTGCACGCAGCCGGCCCTGGCTCCATCCCCAGCAACTGGCACTGCAGACGGTCTGCAAGCACTGCCAGGAGTGACTCCTGAGCACAGAGCTAGGAGTAGGCCCCGAGCAGAGTCAGGAGTGATTCCTGAGCACAAAGTTAGGAATAAGCTCCGAGCACAGAATGAGGAGTGATTCCTGAGCACAGAGCTAGGAGTAAGCCCCAAGCAGAGTCAGGAGTGATTCCTGAGCACAGAGCTAGGAGCAAGCCCCGAGCAGAGTCAGGAGTGATTTCTGAGCACAGAGCTAGGAGCAAGCCCCGAGCAGAGTCAGGAGTGATTCCTGAGCACAGAGCTAGGAGCAAGCCCCGAGCACAGAGTGAGGAGTGATTCCTGAGCACAGAGCTAGGAGTAAGCCCCGAGCACACAGTCAGGAGCAAGCCCCCAGCACCACTGGGTGTGGTTCCACTCTCGGCTCACGGCGGTTTCATGCAGCCCTTTCGGCGGCTGCAGCTGAGAGCTGACCCTTGCCCCAAGTGGACATTATCAGGGCCGATGGGAAGCACAGCGGGCAATGCCCAGGCTGCAGCTGGGGCAGGCTGTGGGCTCCCCCCCCCCGGGCCCCAGCACGCCCAGCCAGCCCGGGGCCCCGTCGTCTCGCTCTCCCCCTCTCCCGGGACAAACCAAGCTGCCGGAGCCTCAGAACATGCCCACGGCACGTGCCGGCTCGGGGGGCGTGTAAACCAAGCACCCCTGGTTTGGGCCAGCCCAGCGCCACTTCCTCAAACCCCTGGGTCAGTCTGGACCCGCGGGGGCCATGCCCACGGAGCAAGGCAGGCGTGCCTCAGTTTACCCCGCACTAGAAGCAATGAGTGGAGGCCAGATGGCCCTGGACACCCAGTGGTCCCGAAGAATCCGGTTCTCACACAAGCGCCCCCCAGCATCTGAGGGGGGACCCGCTGGCTCTTGACTCGTCCCAGCCCCAGTGAAGGGACCCTGGGCCCAGCCCCATCTCCCCTTCTTGGAAGTCTCATGTGGCCCCCCAGTGAGGAGGGGCTCAGCCCTCCTCGGGAGGCAGCAGGTAACTCAGGGAGCTGGGGGGCCATGGCCAGTAGTGTCCAGCCCCTCCCCACTGGGACACAGCCTGGACTCTCTGGGGACCCTGAGCAGGGCCCGTAAGATACGGAGATGTCCTCTCTGTGTCCCCAGCACTGGAGGGTGAGAGGATCAGGGGACACACACGCAAGAGGCAGGAGAGCCCTGGGTCATGGGGAGACCCTGGGACCCAGCAGACACACCTGACCCAGACTGGGAGTCAGGGAAGGCTTCCCGGAGGAGGCGCAAAGGAGCATCCTGCAGCGTCCCAGCAAATCAGAGAGAGGCGCGAGGCGCTGGACCCCCGGCCAGGCCTGAGCACGCAGGCGTAGGTGGACACTGAGGCAGGCAGTGCCCTGCTGCCCGGCTGCCCTGTGCAGTGTCCAGCTCACAGGAGCAACCTGCGCCCACGGAGGCTGTGGCCCGAGGACAGGGCACGTGGAGAGGGGCTCCAGAGGTCCACGCGCCCCGGAGGACATGCCATTCCCGTGGCCGCCCCGCCGCCGAGCGCCGCGCAGTCTGCGCTGCCGGGTGCGAGCTGTCATTATCCGCCGTCGGCGCTGCCGGCCTGTGTACATTCCTGCGTAATGGGCCCGGGCCTCCGCGGCAAGGTCTAATCAGAGCCCAATCGAGCCTGGCTTTGATCTGTGGCGGCTCCTACGGCCTGATTAGCAGGGCCGGCTCGGGGGTCAGAGTGCCCCGCGAGCAGCGGAGGTCCCGCGGGGCGGCTCTCAGACGACTGCCGCTCCCACCTGCTCCCACCTGCCTCCCGCCACCTCCCACCCAGGCCTGAACCCAGGGGCCGTCCCGCTCCCCCAGCCTCGCTCCAGCCAGCCTCCTCCAGGCCACTGTCGGCCCCCACCCTCTGGCCTCGGCCCTGCTGACCCCTGGACGTGACCCCGACCTCTGACCCCTGCTGCAGTGTGAGCATCCCGACTTCCACCCACCTTCGTCCAGGCCAGTTTCCCTGCGCCCCACACTGGGCTAAGTGTTTTCCCACCTGCCAGGCTGGCTCCCCTCGTCTCCCCGGGGTTCCTCCAGGGTCACTGGAGCCCCCCACCCACAGCCACTGAGTCCCCCCACCAACAGCTCTGAGCCCTTCCAGCCAGCAGCGTCTCCTCTGCTGCACCATCCCCGGGGCCGGCAGTGAGTGCTCTGGGCGATGGCAGCTCCTCCTGAAGTGCTCACTGGATCCACGAGGGAGTGAAGGCAGGAGTGAAGGAATGCGCGGATGAGTGAGTGGATGAGTGAGCGAACAAGCGAAAGAGTGACTGAGCAAATGAGTGGATGAGTGGACGGATGAAGAATGAATAAATGAATGAGTGAATGATTCAGAGTGCATGATAAATGAGCAAATGAATGAGTAAATGAATAAATGAGTGGATGAGAAGATAAATGAGTTCATGGAAGATTGAGTGAATGGATAAATGAATAGATGAATGGATAAATAAGTGAGTGAGTGGATGAGCGGATGAGTGAATGAGTGAGTGAATGAATGGATGGATGAATGAGTGAGTGAATAAATGAGTGGATGAATGAGTGAGTGGATGAATGAGTGAGTGGATGAATGAGTGAATGAATAAATGAATGAACGAGTGAATGGATGAGTGAGTGACTGGATGAATGAGTGAACAGAGCCAGTACAGGGGTCAGTCAAAGCTGCACCCTACAGTGCTGGGGGGCAGGGCAGTGCCGGGGGCTGGACCCCAGGGTCCTGCAAGCAAGCCATGTATCCAGTCCTTGGGCTGCCCCTCCCCCGCCTCCCCTGGCCCTTTCTCACCATTCGGCTCCACAAAGCCCCCCCGTGCGCCTGGCGTGGCCCAGCCCCGAGCCCCCCTCACCGAGGCCACTGCCACTAGTGTCCACACCCCAAGGGGTCCCCTGGTCCCTGCATCGGGAAACTAGGTGGGAACAGAACACCACACCTGCTGGGCACAGGACACGTCCCTGGGGGCTGGGTCGGACCCGGGGCTGGTGCTGTCCACTCAGGTGCTGTCCTGGGAGCCCGAGCCAGGCAGAGCCTGCGGGGGGCAGGTAACCGGTCCTTGGATGGAATCGGGTCACTGCCTGGGCCGGAGACAGACCGGAAGGAACCACCGGGGGGCCTCGGGGCCGGGTGTCGAGATAAACAGGGGCTTCCCGGCTAGGAGGGGGGACGGGGCACAGAGGGGCAGGTCTAGGGGACGCGGAAGACCCCGGTGGTCTGCTGGACGGGGCTCGAGGGAATGGACCCACAGGCTGGGCGGCCTGACCACACCCCCCCGCTGGCCCTGTCCTTGTGGGGGGGACACAGCTCGGGGGCCAAGGTCATACGGCCTGCAGGGCAGAACCAACCAGCTCCTCGGAGCACAGGCCGGAGGATCGGCCAGTGAGCAGGAAGGAGGGGCTGGACCAGAGCCAAAGGGCCCCGGCGCTCGGGCAGGGGGCTTCTTTCCCCTGCTGATGGGGGGCAGGGAGGGCCCCGTCACTCACCCCTCACACCCACTCCTGGCAGGGGCAGAGGAGTGGTGGGCGGGTGAGAGGGCCAGAACCTTCTGTTTCCCGTGGGGCATTTTTTCTCTACCAGCTACGGGTCCAGCGCCCCCGCCCCTGCCCAGCCTGCTGGGCCCACACGGCCGTGCCCACTCCCCCCTCCACCACTGAAACCCTGCCGCTGGCTTCTCCCTCTTTCCTCCTTGAAGGCGGCTCTGAACCCCACCCTGGGGGTCTCCGACCCTCCCAGCACTGGGCTCAGGGGTCACTCTCGTTGCTTCCCAGGGGACCACGGGGTGCTGGGACTGAGCCGGGCTCCTACGTGCAAAGCCCCTTGCCGAGGGCCCAGGGAAGCAGGACAGGGGGAAGGTGCCTGCCTGGCACGCGGCCAACCCGGGGTCACTCCCCAGCACCCCTGATGGCCCCTTAAGCACCATTAAGTGTGGTCGCTCTGAGCACAGAGCCAGGGGTAACTTCTGAGCACTGCCCCGTGCAAACACCAAACCATACTCACAACAATCATAAGGTCCAAAGCCCATGCCCCCTCCTCCAGGAAGTCTTCCCACCGCACGCACCTCCTCCCGAGCAGGCCCAGAGCACCTGCGGGGACCCGGGCCGCAGGGGTGCTGAAGAGACGCGCAGTCAACCAGGAAGGCAATAAACAGGCCCGCCTGGACCACTTTCGAATTTTAACTCAGCAGCAGAGAATCCACTTGGCAAGCGCCTCAGGGTCTCTGGGAAACACCTGCCGACAGCTGAGGCTGAGCTGAGCTGCAGCCCTGCAGCGCCCGCCCCCCCCCCCCAGTCCACACCGCCGGCAGCCTGAGCCCGGCACTAGCCCGCAGCCCTGCAGCGCCCGCCCCCCCCCCCAGTCCACACCGCCGGCAGCCTGAGCCCGGCACTAGCCCGCAGCCCTGCAGCGCCCGCCCCCCCCCCCCCCCCAGTCCACACCGCCGGCAGCCTGAGCCCGGCACTAGCCCGCAGCCCTGCAGCACCCGCCCCCCCCCACCCCAGTCCACACCGCCGGCAGCCTGAGCCCGGCACTAGCCCGCAGCCCTGCAGCGCCCGCCCCCCCCCCCCAGTCCACACCGCCGGCAGCCTGAGCCTGGCACTGTCCCGCCACCCAAGCGTCTCACAGACACCTGCGGGGCGGCCGGGGGGAGTCGGCCCCGGGGCTCAGGGGCTCCTCGGTGACCCCTCATTCGGAAAGGCCAGACCCCAGCAGAGTGTGGGTGGGGGGCAACGGCGCATGGGGCCGACGTCGGCCCGAGGGGGCTGGGCCGGGACCCCCTGGAGTAGATCACGCCCTTCATGCTCAGGGCTCGGTGCTCCGCCCTGGGCTCCTGGAGGCCTGTGGCCGTGTCCAACGCTGTCCAGAGAACAGAGACCACGGGACGTGCCAGTGCTCCCTCAGGGGGGGACACGCGGGTTCTCGGGGCCCCTCCTGAAGTGACTGACCCACCCCGGAGTCAGGACGGCGGGACGGAGACTGTGTTTTGGGCAAAGGAGAGAAAGTGGGGGGAGGCCCACAGGCGGGGGGGGGTGGGGGTCGGGGCGCACGGGCCCCTGCAGGGCGGGAAGGGCAGGGCTACCCTGGGGGGCCAGAGGCGAGACCCACCCAAGGGCAGGGAGGGGAGGAAGGGCAGGGCGAGGGGCCGGGGACAGGCGGGAGCCTCCACACTGGCCGTTTCCGCCTCATGATAACCCCGGAGGTGGGGACCCGTGCCCCCCTCCCAGTGAGACCACCGCCCCCCCAGAGCCCGCGGCTTACAGGGGCAGAGGGCGACGCCCGACCCCAAGGCTGTGGTCACTCTCCGACCACCAGGCAGAGCCTGGCAAACGGAGTCTGCGTATCAGTCACCATCTGTGACCGAGCGCCCGACACACACACACACAGATCACACATTCACACATACCACTTCCCTGCTCCACACACCACGGAGACCACACACTCTCACCACACACGTGTCAAACACGACGCAGACACGCCACGCACTTCACACATATGCCACACACATACCATACCACACATACCACACACACGGCACTTACACACCATTCACCACACAATACCACACACCACATGTCCCACACACACACACACCCCACGCCACACACATATTATACACCCGGCACACCACATACCACAGACCGCATACACACAAACACACCCCACACGTAAGCCACACATAGATACACACACATCCCACACACACACAAACATGCACCTGAAACATCACACACTACACATACTTCCCACCTAGACTCATCTACACAACACACACGCCAGGTGGGGCCTCCAGGGCCCGCAGTGCTGGGGATGCAGCCCGGGGTCTGGGGAGACTCCGGGCGCCCCCATGCTGGGGTCCTTCTGGCCCTCCTTGGCCTCTGCCCTTGCCGACCCCACAGTGGAGGCTGCACTGTCAGACCCCCCCACCCTCTGCCCACAGCGGCCCCTCAACACAAGGCGGGGTCCCCTGGCCCTGCCCTCCGGGCACCGACAAGCTCCCCGAGTTTAGTAAAACAAGAAGCCCCTGGCGGCTGGCAATAAAAAATAACATTTTCCCTTGGAGCAATTAAATGGCAATGGAGACTCGCTCCCTCCTTCCTGCGCGGTCCCGGGGGCTCTGCGATCGGGCACCAGGAGAGGTCAGCTGCGTCCAGGCCCTGCCCGAGCATGCACGAGAGAAAGCGCCCGGCAGATGGGCCCCGGAGCCGCTGCGAGGGCCCAGCTTCCCGGCCGCACCTTTCTGCCAAGCGTGGGATTCTCTCTTAGGCACGGGTTGGGGAGAGGGGTCAGGGGTATCCACAGCAACGCCCGGGGACCAGTGTCCACTCCTGGGCCTTCACCCGCTCAGGCCCGCAGTGCCGACAGCCCGGGGCTGTTTCGCGATCAGGCCCAGGCTCCACCCCCGCCGGGACAAGCCCTGGGCCTCACCCACGCGCCCCTGTGCCCCCCGAGAGGCGGCGAGGAATGGGGGTGCAGAGGTCAAAGGCAGCGGGCAGAAGAGGCCCCGGTGTGCCCCCCGCCTGCAGCGGGCACGCCCACCCCCTTGCCCACTGCCCCCCAGGCTCCGTCTCACCACTCGACCTCCGCAGCCCCCGACGGCACCCCAGGCGTGACGTGGTCTCAGCCAGCCCTCTCTGGGCCCCTCCGCAGGGGCAGGGGGCGTGGGTGAGGGGCCCGGAACTCAGAGTGAGACCCCAGTCCCACTGCACAGAGCCCCACAAAGGCGGCCGGGAATCGGGGGAGAGCCCAAGAAACCCGACCCCCCCACCACATGCCCTGTTCCGGGAAGCACCCGGCCCTCCTCTGCCCTCCCGGCCCTCAGTGCGAGGGTCACCCGCTGCCCCCTCCTGCTGCTGACCCCACGTTCAGCCCCTCCCCCGGCTCCGCGCCCAGCCTCAGTGGGTGGATGGACGGAGCAGGAGAAGGTGGGAAGGGCCTGGCCAGCTCACTGCCATCACACCAGGCATCAAGTGGCCACTGGCGGTCACTGAGCCCCCTCAGGAGGAGCTGGCCGGAGCACACCATGCTGCCCTCTGCCTTCACGGCTGGAAAGGTCTGGGACCCCTCTGGGACAGCCCCTCCCCCAGTGCCCGTGACAAAGCTCAGAGGGGGGCCGCAGTGGCCGGGGAGGTTCAGGGGGCTTTCTGCTCACACAGAGAAAGAGCCGAGGAGCAGCCCCAGGCCCCTGGCCCTCCCCCTCGACCCGGGCCCCGTGGGCAGCACAGACCTCGGGCCTCTGGGGGAGGGACAGGGTGACGGCCGGCCCTGAGCCCCCTGGCCAGGGGCCACGGCCTTTCAAGGGGAGGCGGGCCGGGAGGGCAATGCCCCAGACGGGGGCGCGGGGAGTCTCCAGACCCCCACCGGCCTGGTTAGGGAGGGAGGTGACGTCAGCGAGAGGCTGCGGGCCCAGCCACCCAGCGGCTTGTAAAGCCCTCGGCCAAGAGCGTCGGCCGCCCGGGGAAGCCTCTCGCCGGACCTCGTCCCTGGGCCTGACAGGGAGGGGGGAGCTGGCAAGGCGTCTCCGAGGAGGGACGAGCCGCTGGGTGCGGGGCACCGGCTCATTCCCCACACCCCCTCGGTGACCAAGTCAGCCGGACCCCAGCAGGAGGAGCCCGGGTGGGCGGGCCCACCCCGTGAGTCTCACCAGCTTCTGAGGAGGAGGGTAACGAAGGCACTGGGTAAGCAGCACCCTCCACACGGGGCACTGGGTATACAGCACCCTCCACTCGGGGCACTGGGTAAGCAGCACCCTCCAACGGGGCACTGGGTATGCAGCACCCTCCACACGGGGCACTGGGTAAGCAGCACCCTCCATGCGAGGCACTGGGTATAAGCACCCTCCAACGGGGCACTGGGTAAGCAGCACCCTCCACACGGGGCACTGGGTCATTAGTAACGCCATCGGCCACCCCACCCCACCCCACCCGGGTGTTGCCCGTGTCTACCCCGCGTCTGGCCATGCCGCCCCTTCGCCTTCAGCGTGACCCGTGACTGTGACACGCCCAGGTGCCAGCGGGCCCACCGCTGAGGCAGTGCAGGCGACTGACACGCACGGGGCTGGGCACCCACACGGGGAGCCCACGCCAGCGCCCAGCCACCCAGGAGCACACAGGCCCGCGCCCACCTCTGGTGCCCCCAGCCTCGCGCCAGGGAAGTGCCGGGAATGCAGCTGCCCGGGCACGGGGGGAACGGTGCCGGGTGGGCCGCCCCGGCCGCCCTCAAGGGCCTCGGGATTCTAGAACCGGGGCCAGGGCAACGCAGGGCAAAGCACTCAGCACCGCTCGCAACCCAAACCGCACACAGTTAAGCCTCTTAGATTTTCCGATTCTAATCAAGCCTAGCCCTGAGCAACATTCTTCAACACGGGGAATTTGTTTAGCTCGTCCCGGGAACTCGAGTCACCTAGTAGGGGAACAAAAGCCTCTCCCTGGTGCCGCCAGTGCTGAGGACGCACACAGCCCGCACCCAGGGGTCTTCTCCAGGACCCCTGCTCAGCACAGCACCGCACCGCACCTTAGGGGAGGACAGTGCTCCCACCCGCTGGGCTTAACCCCCTGCAATAGACCTGGGGCAGGAATCAAGCATCAACAGTGGCGTTCTACTGATGAGCTCACAGAGCACAGAGAGGGAAGGTGACTTGCCCAGGACACTCAGCGTGGAGGGCGGGGACTTTAACTTGCGTGGACTCCGGGCCCAGCCGCACCCCCCGGGGCCTGGGAGGGCGGAAGTGTGAGGCGAGCTCATCTCGGGACACAGCGGGCAGAGGGAGCGCCCGCCCCATGAGTCATGCTGGCTCCCAGCTCCGGCGTCTGTCCGAGAAGGCGGAGGGTCAGGGCGCAGCAGGATGGGGCCCCTGCGTGGTTCTGCAAGGGGGGGGCAGCAGCACCCCAGTCTGGTCACCTCCAGGGTCAGCCCTGCCCGCCCGGGCAGTGAGGCCTGGCCACACCCCCGACCCCCAACCCAGAGAAGGGCCTGCAGGGGCGAGGTGCCGGCTGCTCCTGGCACCAAGGCCGTGGCCTGCCGGTCTAAGCACCACCTCATTGCGGGGGGGCCTCCATCCCCGCTTTGCAGATGAGTGCTGGGGCCGAGGGTGGGGGCGGGAGGTGCGTGCACTGGCACAGGCCCCCAGCGTGGCCCCCACTGGGCTCAGGGTGGTGAGGGGAGGGGAGCTTTCGCCCTGTCCGGCGCCCCCCCCCCCCCCGGGCCCTGCAGATTCCAGCTCGGGCCTCACAGCGGCCTCTGCACCACAGGGCACCCGACTCCCACAGTGACACTGTGACCAGATGGAGACACTGAGGCCCAGAGGGAAATATGCCCCCCGCCCGGGGACCCCAAAGCCAGGGGTGTGAGTCCAAGCCGGCCCCCAGCAGCCCCCAGCTACCCCCGGGCGCAGGAGGCCTCAGAGAGAACCAGGAACCCCAAGCGGCTTCTCCGTGACAAGAGGTGAGGGGCCTGCCCGCCCTGCCCGTCCACTCCTCGGCCTGTCTCTGCTCCCAGAAAGCCATGAGTCACTGTCACTGTCACTGTCGTCCCGTTGCTCATCGATTTGCTCGAGCGGGCACCAGTCACGTCTCCATTGTGAGACTTATTGTTACTGTTTTTGGCATATTGAATACACGACAGCTAGCTTGCCAGGCTCTGCCGTGCGGGCGGGATACTCTCGGTAGCTTGCTGGGCTCTTCGAGAGGAACGGAGGAATCAAACCCAGGTCGGCCGTGTGCAAGGCAAAAATACCCTACCCGCTATGCTATCGATCCAGCCCAAAGCCATGAGTGAGAGGTTCAAAAACAGGTTTTAGGCGCAATGGTGGTGCGATTGGTGTGGGAATATTGAATGCAATAAATCATCAAGAACACTTGTATTTAAAAAATAAATTAATAAGTAAATTTTTTAAAAAAGAAGAGCTTTGGTTTGGGAGCCACGCCCAGCAATGCTCAGGACTAACTCCTGGTTCTGCACTAGGAATTATTCCTGCCAATGTTTGGATGACTTTAGGGGATGCCAAAGATTGAACCCTGGTCAGTCACACACACAAGAAAGCGCCCTACCCACTGTCCCATCGCTCCAAACCAGAAGTTTTAAAAATAAAAAAAAGCGGGGGGGGGGGGGGTGCTGGAGTGATAGCACAGTGGATAGGGCATTTGCCTTGCACGCAGCCGACCCAGGTTCGATTCCCAGCATCCCATATGGTCCCCCGAGCACCACCAGGAGTAATTCCTGAGTGCAGAGCCAGGAGTAACCCCTGTGCACCGCCGGGTGTGACCCAAAAAGCAAAACATTTAAAACTAATAATAAAAATAAATCTAGTGTTGTCCTTCCAAGCCCCGGATCACCGGCCACTGATCCGGGCGTCCAGCAAAGGGACGAGAGAAGAGTCTGACCCCAGCTCAGTCCCCTGGGTCAGCAGCGCCCCCGCCCCCTTCTGCAGGGAGGGGGCAGGCCGGGGGCAGAGCGGAGGAGGGGCGAGGGTGGAGGAGCCTCCCTTCCCAAGCTGTTTCCACTTTCTACATTTACCCAAATCCTTTAATTGGCCTCCTCGGAAAGCTCCCGGTCAGGCTGATCCTACCTACCGAGCCGCCCCATTACTGCTCCCGGGGAGTCCACGAGGGGCCGGGGCACCCGCCTCCCCGCACAGGGGCCCGAGAGTGCCCACTTCCTGGCCTCCTGCTGGCCGAGGCCTGGGCCAAGCCTCCCTCCCTCCATCTTTCACTCGCTGGCCAGTGTCCCTGGGTGCAAGGAACCAGAGACACAACGGTCCCCGCCGGCATCCAAGGGCTAAGACTCCGTGTGGGCCGGTCACTGGCCTGGTGCGCTGAGAGTCCTGAGGCCCGGCCCCCTCCCTCCCCCACCCCACCCGGCTCCCCGGAGCTGGCCGCCGTGTCCACAGGGCTGTCCTAGAGTGGCCAGGTGACGGGCTCTGGGCAGGAGGATCGTCCTGCTCGTCCCCAGGCCGGGGAACACCGGCCACCCCTTCCAGCCACTTCCCGGGCGTCCCTGCAGCCGAGGTCCCACCCTGGGGAGAGTGACCACTGGGTCCCCTCCATTTCCTGCCGCCCCGCGGAGGGGCAACGCCACCAGCCAGCGCCCCCCCACCCAAAACCCCCGCGTGCCCCAGCCCCGGGTCTGCCTCCTTCTCTCTGAACCCGGGCGTTCAAAGGGGCTTTCATTCACCGGGCTTTAATGTCTCACATGATTTAATCGGAAACACGTGCCTTGTAAATATCGTCTGTCATGTTCCATTAGGTTCACGGGGAAACGTACAAGTCAATAAACAAAGGTTGCAGCATAAATCTACCTTGAACACATAATACCTCAAATAAGAAAATCAAAACACGTGTGACCCCTGGCCCGGGGACTTTCACGAGCGGGAGCTCGGGGTACACTCGGGAACACGCCTGATTAATGGGGAGCTGGGCCAGCCCCGTCGGCACAGCCCGCGTCTGTGGGACACTTCCCCCAAGGCCCCACCTGCTCGGGCGTGCGTCCCCCCGTCAGACCGGGCACCTGAGCAGCTTCAGTCTCCAAACGGGGGGCGCCCCCCTCGTCTCGTCGGGGGTATGGAAGGAGGAATCCCCACCCCACGCCTCCTTCCCTGCTTGCTCCCCTTGTGTCCAGACCCTGAAAGGGAAAGACAGAGGAACAGGGTCCAACAATGCGGGGAGAGGTTCCAGCGGCTGCTCGGGGTCTGCTCGGAGCCACCTTCACCCTGGTGGGCGGCTCTGTGCCCACGTCCCCCCATCAACGCAGAGAAACCCACTACTGGGTCTTCCTGCGAGAGAACGAAAAGGCGGGAGGAGGTCTGAGTTGAGGACTGAGCCTTACATGCAGCCAACCCTGGTCCTCCTGGTCTCGAGACCATCGCCGGGTGCATTCTGGGGGGGCCCTGAGCACTGTTGCTGTGGCCTGGGGTGACCCCCAGAACCCCTGCCCCACCCCTCACAGCCTCTGGGCTGGCAGGAGACTCCCGAGCACCCTCAAAAGAAGGAAAAGAAGAAAATGAAAATGAAAATCGGTATATGCCTTTGGAATATACCGCAAGAGGCACTGGCCAGAGAGGGGCCTGGTGCCCGGGGGCCCCCCAGGAGCCGCAGGAAAGGCCCAGCTTCAGGTCACTGATGACGGGGACCCCCCACCTGACTGCGACACCAGGCCAGGCCGCACTCCCTGGCACACACCCAGGGGGACGTGCCGGAGACTCGTGGCTCCTCCCTCCAGCCCCACATCCCAGGGCTCAGGGTGGGCAAAGGACTGGCTGTGCCCAGGAAGCCGGCAGGGCACGCAGGGACGGGTCACTCGCATGTTTGGAGGCGCCCGTGGGTCCTGCACCCTCCTAGGCTGGACGCTAGCTGCCCCCCGGCCACCTGGAGTCCTTGCTGCCTCAGTGTCCCCACTGTGGCGGCCGTCTCCCAGCCCCTGCTCTCCTCCGCACAGACCGGAAGCTCCCGCGGGAGCCCCACCGCGGCCGCACACGTGCCTCCATGCGGCCTCTCCCCGCAGAACAGAAACTCCGCCAGGGAGCAGACAGCCCGACCGCCCACCAGGGCCCCGTGCCGAGGTCCAGCAGCAGAGCCAACGAGCAGGGCCGAGCATCACGCCGACCGTCAGGGCCGGGAGAGCCTTCATCGATTTCTCCCTTTCCCTGGAAGAGGCTTCTCAATCAGTTCCCAGGCCAGGAGGCGGCGACTGCAAGCACCATCTCAGCCCCAGCACCCGCGGGGCGGCTCCTGGGCACTGACCCCCCCAAAAAAAGTAGCAATTAAAAAATTCCTCGAAGGCAGGGGGGGTGCTAAGGGTGGGGGGGCTAGGGGCGTGGGGGGGTTAGGGGTGTGGGGGTGCGGGGTAGAGCTATACTGTGATTCTTGGTGGTGGAATATGTGCACTGGTGAAGGGATGGGTATTCGAGCATTGTATAACTGAGATTTAAACCTGAAAACTTTGTAACTTTCCACATGGTGACTCAATAAAAAAATTTTTTAAATAAAAATTAAAAAAAAATAAAAAATTCCTCAAGGGGCTGGAGCGATAGCACAGCGGGTAGGGCGTTTGCCTTGCACGTGGTCGACCTGGATTCGATTCCCAGCATCCCATATGGTCCCCTAAGCACTACCAGGGGTAATTCCTGAGTGCAGAGCCAGGAGTAACCCCTGTGCATCGCCGGGTGTGACCCAAAAAGCAAAAAAATAAAAATAAAATATAAAAATAAATAAAAATAAAAATTCCCTGAGGCCCAGAGAAAGTTGAGTGGCAACGCTGAGGGGCCCCGAGTTCGATTCCTGGCATCGCGCCTCGTGCCTCGTGGATCCTGCCAGCCCTGCCATTGGCGCTCCCTGGTGCCACCGCAAGTGTCCTCACCACAAGCAAGCAAGGTGTGGCCCCTGTGTGCACATAACCGAAAGGCACAGAAGCCCCATACCCAAGGACCCATCCCTGGCCAACGCAACGCCAAGACCACCCGACAGACACGGGAGGGACATTCAGGCAGACGGGTAACCACAGTGATCACGAGCTCATCGCGACAATAATAAAACCAAGTCCCAGAAGGTCACCTGGAGCCAGGTCTTGTGTCGGGACAGAATTCCAGAATCCACTCGCGTGCCCCGTACCACGGATCAGGGTTCAGTACCACACGCTACCAACGGGGTCCTGAGCTCCACCAGGGGTCACTGCTGAGCCCAGGGCCGGCGTGGCCCACAGACAGTCTGCTTGGGACAGGGTGACGGCCAGGAGCTTGGAGGGGAGCTGAAGCCAGACCCCGTGCGTGGCTGTAGGACACCAGCAGAGGCTGGACACCTGGGCAGGTCAGTGGGTGAACGGACGAGGGCGGGGGAGGGAGGGACCCAGGCGAGACCCCTGCAGCCTTCTCCCTCCTCAGCCCTCCTCGAGGTCAGGCAGGCCCCAGAACGCCTGACATCTGAGGTAACGAGTGCAGAGTGCGGGCAGGTGTGCACCGGGCAGGGGAGGGGCAGGAGGAGCCACAGGAGCACGTGAGGATGGGCCTGAGGCTGGTGTGTGACACAACGCTCCCTGTCCGGCTCGTGGGGACGGAGGTGGAGGCACGTGGACCACCCACGGGAGCCAGCAGGTGGGGCGGATGGGTGGGGGGGACAGACCGGGGAGAGGCTGCAGACACACCACACCCCAACTCGGGGCCCACCCAGCGCCCTCCAGCCCTGGCCACTCTGCTCAGGGGACCGGGATCATTCCTACAGCACCCAGGCAACCCGCCGAGACACCCAATGCCAACCTGCCCACCTCCAGGGCACGGAGGATGGGGTCTCCCCCACCCTGTAAGAGGGGAAATACACAGCTGGCCCTGGCACACATCCCCGACAGAGGAGCCGAGTTCATGCAGTGCCACTGGGCCCACTCTTCCCCGTGTCCACGCAGTGCCACTGGGCCCACTCTGCCCGTGTCCACGCAGTGCCACTGGGCCCACTCTGCCCCGTATCCACGCAGTGCCACTGAGCCCACTCTTCCCCGTGTCCACGCAGTGCCCTGGGCCCACTCTTCCCCGTATCCACGCAGTGCCACTGGGCCCACTCTGCCCGTGTCCACGCAGTGCCACTGGGCCCACTCTGCCCGTGTCCACGCAGTGCCACTGGGCCCACTCTTCCCCGTGTCCACACAGTGCCACTGGGCCCACTCTTCCCCGTGTCCACGCAGTGCCACTGGGCCCACTCTGCCCGTGTCCACGCAGTGCCACTGGGCCCACTCTGCCCGTGTCCACGCAGTGCCACTGGGCCCACTCTGCCCCATGTCCACGCAGTGCTGCTGGGCCCACTCTGCCCCATGTCCATGCAGTGCCCTGGGCTGACTCTGCCCCGTGTCCATGCAGTGCTGCTGGGCCCACTCTGCCCCGTGTCCGTGCAGTGCTGCTGGGCCCACTCTGCCCGTGTCCGTGCAGTGCCACTGGGCTGACTCTGTCCCGTGTCCATGCAGTGCCCTGGGCCCACTCTGCCCGTGTCCATGCAGTGCTGCTGGGCTGGCTCTGCCCTTGTCCATGCAGTGCCACTGGGCCGACTCTGCCCGTGTCCGTGCAGGTGCAGCTCCCCAGTGGCACTGAGCTGCCACCTCTCATGGCCTTGCAGGCACCGTTGCAGATGTCACTCGAGCCAGCCTGAGTCAGCGAGTGACAGGACGCCGCAGGGGTCACGCCCCGTGGGACCCTCAGGCAGACCCCCGCCTGGCCCGCTCTGGCGCCTTCCTGCCCGCCCTGCACCCCACACGGCAGGGACAGGCCGCCGCCTTCCTGGGGGCAGACGGGAGATTCCAAACCAGAGCCCCAGCAGGGAGAAAGCCCCGAGAGTCACCCCGGCCCTGTCCTGGCGGGACCCCGTAGCGGGTGGCAGCGGAGCTCCGGCCTGGCGCCTGTCACGCTCGTGCCTTCGTGGGGCCGCCCCGCTGCCCCCCAGCACATGCGGGCGGGCGGCCCCCTCCCACGGCCATGACTGTTCCTAAACAGAGTAATTAGGGGGGTGTTTAGGTAACTTTTACACAGGCCCTAATGGGAATCACATGTGGAGCCGAGTCGGCGGCGGTGGCCAGTCCCCTCCGCCCGGCCTGACGGCACACGCCCGCCTGCGCTGCCCCAGAGTGGAGCCCCGCACCTCCGGCCACCACCAGGAAGGCCCCCACGGTGGGCACGTGCCAAGCAGGACCCCCAGGGGCCCGGCGCAGTGCAGCCCGAGGGACCTCTCCTGAGCTGCCCAGGGCCGCGCCCAGCACACCGCGATGCTCACGGGGGCCCGGAGAGCGGGCGGGAGGCGCAGGGTCCCCCAGCACCACACGGGGGGTTCCCGCTGCCTCGGGGCCCCTCGGGCTCCGCTCGCTCTGCCTGCCCTCCGGGAGCACGGCCCTGCGGCCCGGAGCTCCCCAGCGCTGGCCCAGAGCCCAGCTGTCCGCTGACGTCACCTCCCAGAGCCCGGCGTCCCCGCTCCCCGCAGCTCCCGCAGGGGACGGCACTGGCACTGTCACGGCGGCACAGGCCCCCAGGAGCATCTGTCCTTCTCCCGGACCGGCGTCCCGAAGGCGTCACACGCCCCCTGGGGGCTCTGGAACGGGGGGGGGGGCAGTAGTATTCTCGGTGCAACTGGGGAAGAAAGATTTCCAGGCGTGCTGAGTGATTGGGGTTTTTTAATACTTATTCCCCAACGGCTGCTCCTCCCAGACGGGAGTATAAGTGAGGCCCCCAGAGCCGGGCCCCCGGCTGTCTTCACTCGGGGCGCCCCAGAGGGGGGCGGGTGAGAGCCCTCCCCGCCCCAAGGGACCCAGCCCCAGCTGCCAACCTCCACTACCCAACAGCCGCCATGCTCTAGGCTGCTTTCTGGACCGCGTGACACATTATAAGACACTTCCTACCCATTTTCCATACTTACTACACCATATTTGACGGAGCTCAGACAGCAGGCAACAAATCATAGAGTAATAAATATATATATACATATATACACACATATATACCTCTCGGAGAGCCTGGCAAGCTACCAAGAGTATCCCGCCCGCACGGGCAGAGCCTGGCAAGCTCCCCGTGGCGTATTCGATACGCCAAAAATAGTAACAATAGGTCTCGTTCCCCTGACCCTGAAAGAGCCTCCAATCGTTGGGAAAGACGAGTAAGGAGAAGCCGCTAAAATCTCAGGGCTGGGAGGAATGGTGCCCACTCGAGTAAATGGAGGAACAACGGGATGACATGATTGTTTTTCCCATGATTTTTTTTTAATTGAATCACCATGCGATAGACCCTTGCAAGGCTGCCCATGGTTGGGTTTCAGTCATACAGTGTTCCAACGCCCATCCCTCCACCTGGGTACATTTCCCAGCACCAGTGTCCCCAGAAACTCCCCCCATCACCCCCCACCCCCCAGCCTGCCTCTATGGCAGCCCCCCTCCCTCCCTCCCTCCCTCCCTCTCTCCCTCCCTCCTTCCCTCCTTTCAACACCCAGATCTTGTCCAGAGTGATCATTCCCAGCTCTGATTGTCATACTGGTCCCTTCTCTCTCTTGCCTAATCCTCTGCCCCACACACACTTGTGGTAGACTCCGCCCACGGAAATGGACAAGTCCTGGCCCTTGTTTTCCCCGGCCTTGGATATCAGTCTCCTTCCACATATTTTTTACATACCGCAAATGAATGTCGTCACTCTGTACCTGTCCCTCCTTCCGTCTCATTTCGACAGAGTGGTTTCTTTGAAATGGGGTGGTAGCCCAGAAACTCCGGGACCTGAATACAGAACCGGAGCTGTGGGTGAGGGGCATGTCCACAGGTCCCCCTCCTCGCAGCTGCTGTGGTCTCTGGCCTCAGTGTCCCCGGGGAAGATGGGCAGGGGGTGGTGGAAGGTCTCTGCACCGGAGGCCTGGGGGTCTGGGGGCCTGGCAGGGGTTGGGGAGCTGCCGTCCTCATTCCCTTCCCATCCTGAGTGTCGGTTCAAGGCCCAGCACGGTCGGATCCCATCTTCCTTCCTGGCCTCCTGCCAAACATGACCAGCGAACCACCAGGCGTCTCTGCACGCAGCCCCAGCCACGGGCTCACCGGGGAGGGACGGCAGGAGCGTGCAGGCCAGGCCTGCCAGGCCGCGGGGCCGGACGGGGCTGGAGCACATCCCAGTGAGCTGGACAGAGGCTCACTCGCTGAGCCCCCAGACTCACAGCGCGGAAGGCCAGAGAGTGAAGGCAGGGAAGGGTGAGCAGCGCGTGGTGAGCTGCACAGGGCGGAAGGACAGCAGCAGTGGACGCCCCTCCGTGAGCCAGTGTCAGGGCGGGGGCACGGCAGGTACCTGGAGCCACACACACGGCACATCCACGCTGGCACCTGGGCATGGCCAGAAGGGGCAGCCCAGGTGGGAGACAGCCCGGGGCCAAGAGGAAGGGTCGCTGCGGGACGTGACAGGCCTGAGGGCAGAGGTGGTCCCGCAGAGGGCAAGGAGGAATGGGACACGCAGGGTGTGGGGAGACAGGGCAGGGCTCCGGGGCGCGTGCACGAGGTCGGAGTCTGACCCCAGCACTGCTGGTGAGGCCCTGGTGGGCCCCACACTGCAGGGCCCGAGCACCCAGCCATCTGGCCCTGGTGAGCGGGTATTACAGGGAGTGGCCCCCCACCCACTCCCGAGGGAAAGCAGGGTGGGCGCACACGTGCAGAATAGAGCGCAGCCGGGGCAGGAGCACGGCCTAGAGCTGCAAGGGGCCGGGGGCTGGGGAGGGGGGGTGCTGAGAGGGTGCACCCTCGGGAGGGACAGGATGGCGCTTACAGGAATTTACAGGTTCTGCCTGGACTAAAGTGGGGCACACAGGCAGAAAGCCAAAAAAATCTTAAAAAGAAAGAAATCAAGATGGTGGAGGGTTTGTGCAGGAGTAACACACACACACACACACACACACACACACACACACACACACAGAGTGGGCATAGGGGGAGAGTCTCTGGGGACGGAACAGCCAAACGGTGCAAAACACATGTCCCTAGACTAGCCGGGAATAAGCGTAGCAGGACAGTCATGGGTCTCCAGAAACAGCCGCCAGACACCCGGCTGCAGGGGACCCAGGCCCGGGGCTCCTGGACATCCTCGGGACCCCAATGATGGCAGAAGAGCCAGACATTTTCAGGGGAACAGACAAGGGGGGCAGGAGTCACGTCCCTGGCTCTAGCCTTCTCAGGGCACAGGGCACCAGGGGATCTGGGTGCCAAAGGGCATAGTGTTCCAACACCAATCCCTGCGTGCACTTCCCTCCAGCAGTTCCTTCCCAGTGTCCACTACCCTGCACCGATACCTTCACCAGTGTCCACTTGCCTCCACCAGCGACCTCCCACCCCTTCGGTCACTGAAATTCTTTTGGTTTCTTTTTTTTTGGGGGGGGGAGCCACACCCAGCAATGCTCAGGGGTTACCCTTGGCTCTGAACTCAGTGATGACTCCTGGAGGTGCTCAGGAGCCCGATAAGATGCCGGGGATGGAACCCAGCTCGGCCACATGCAAGGTAAGTGTACTATACTACCGCTGACCCCAGTCACCAAAACTCTGAACAGGATCAGTTCCGAAGCCCTCTGGCCTGGCTGCTCACTGGCGCTGTGTAAGCATGGCCAGATTACTCCGTATCTTGGGATCTCAGTTTCCTCATCAGTGAAATAGGCACAATGACAGTCTAACACCTACCTCCCAGGGCTACTGAATGAACTCACCCCACGCAGCACTCAGGCCTGTCCGGGGCCGGGAGGTGAGTCTTACCTTTACGACTCCTCTAGCACACCCCTGCTCCGGGCCTCTGAGCACACAAACATCCCCCTGACCTTCTGACAAAGGCACTACCGAGTCGGGCAGGAATGCACCAGGTGCCAGAGCTCGTGTCTCCTGTGTGGGGGAGCCTGGGTGCGATTCTCAGCATTCCACACACATACCTGCAAACGGGCCCCCCCAAGGAAGGAAACAACGTAAACAATAGCTGTGCATCTTTTCAGGTGCCCAGCGTCTGAGTACCTTACACCGACTGGAAAATCACTCACCTTTCAAGGCCAAAACGCCTCATGCTCTATCCCAACACACACACACACACACACACACAAGCACATGTGTATGCACAGACACACAAACACACAAGCACGTATGCATGCATTCACACACACACACGCACATATGCATGTACACACACAAGCACATATGCATGCGCGCGCGCACACACACACACACACAGCACATGTTCATGCACAGACACACACACACGAGCACATATGCATGCACACACACACACCAGAGAGAGAGAGAGCACTGGAGGTGTGTGTGGGAGGGAGGGGGGGGAGGCTCTGGGGTGGGGCTCAGTGGCATGGCGAGCCTGGCACGGTGACCCCGGAGTCTGACCAGGCACTGCCCCACAGGGCCCAGGGCTGTCGCTGAACCACGACAGTGTCCACCCCTCCCACCGCCGACCAAACCACACAGCCATAACTAAAGCAAGGGGCTGGAGTGGCAGTATCTGGGTTCGATCCCTGACGTCCCATGTGGTCCCCTGAGCTCCACCAGGAGTAATTCCTGGGTATAAGCCTTCTTAACCCCTACGCTTGACCCCAAAATGCCAAAAAAACACCCCCCAAAAAAACAAATCAAAAGCGCTATTGGACCCCAAGCAAACAGCACACTGCACCCCAGCACATGAGGGGCGTGGACACCCTGCTCCAATGTAACCGAGGGGTGAACACGTGAACAGCTGGGGATGCGGTAGACACCGCCGTTCACTTCCAACCCGGTGTGTAGACGGCCCCCCACCCCGACCTCCTGTAAAGTCACAGGAAGTCCCCTGCCTCCTCTCCGGACCATCCTTAGGTCATAAAACATCTTCCAGACACTTGGAGTCCCAAGAACAAGCTCAGTTTAGTAATTAAGATGTCCCGTCCAGATTAACAATCTCAGCTCTGGGCTTCGTGTACGGGCAGGCTCCGCCCCACGGGAGGCTGGGAAGCCGGTCGGGGGGGAGGGGAGGTGGGGAGGGAATCGTGTCTGGGCCCAGGACAGTCGGCTGGGTGGGTGGGGGGGCGGGCAGGCTGTGCCGCTCCTGCCAGGTCCTGGGGCACTCTCTGCATGCGGATACCCAGTGCCCACTCCGTAAACTCCCAGGAAAGCCCCGCTGACCGGGAGACATCTCCCACCCACCCCTAAGGCCCACCAGACACGCCCCCCATCTCTCTCATCCCTCCCCGGCACCCTCTGAAACGTGAGCCGGGCAGGTCACTTGGCGCACAGCCCTCTGGCCCAAGAGCCTCTCTGCCGCAGCCTCTCTTGCCCTCCCCAGAGGCAACGGCCCAGCTGGCACTCAGCTCTGCCCTGGCAGGGACGCCCACTCCCAACAGGCCCTGGAGCAGAGCACGGCTTCCCCCGCAGCCCCGTCCCGCAGACCCTTTCTTTCTCCTCCGCCATCTCCACCTGCCTTACGCTGTCCAAGTGCACGGTGCGACCTAGAAGCAGGGTTCCAAAGTGGGGCAGCGTGCCCACCCCCGGCCCCCGGGTCTGGACCTTGGCCAGCACGGAGTCCCCAGAGCGCCCAGCCTGAGAGCCAGGCTGCCGAGCGAGGGGACCAGAGCCGGGAGGCAGGGGGCCGTCCCCCGGGAAGGCAGACCTCACCCGGCGCCCCCATCACCGCCGTGCGGCCGTGCCCCCCTCCTCTCATCCCTTTCTTCTGCAGGTCAGAGGGGAGCAGCGTGGTCCGAGGGCAGGCTGGGAGTGTGCTGAGGGCTTGAGTGGGCGTGGCCTGGGCCGAGTGGGGCTATGGTTGCTTTTATTTTTGTTAACTGCGACACAGGGAAGAACATTCTAGAAAAAGACCAATGAGCTGAATCCAGGCCTGCGGCAAGGCCACGTCTTGGGAGCACGCTCCACAGGGAAGGGGCGAGTGTTCTCTGGCTCGGGACAGGCGGGGGACGGGCAGAGGCCATCCCTCAGGTCACGCTGACGCGGGGGCTGCCACTCCTGACGGTGAAGCCACATGTCGCCGAGCCATACTCTGCCAGCCACCAGAGGCACACGCCAGTGTCGCTGTGCTAAGGTCCTGGGGCACGAAGTGACTGAAAAACTATGATGTGAGCATGTATTTGGTGTCAGGGCACCGGAAGCGTTAAAAAGTAAAAATAAAGCACCTTCGAGAGAAAGCTCAGAGGGCTGGAGTGTGCACTTTGCATGCTGGAGGCCCAGGTCCGACGCCCTGGTACCTCATAGCCCCCCAGGCACAATCAGAGTGACCCCCAGGCCCTGAGCCAGGAATACCCCCAGGCACCAGGGCGTGTGGCCCAAAACCAAAACCAAAACCAAAACCAAACCACGCTCAGCATTAGTTTGTTATAATTAAAATTTTACTCTTTGAATATTAATGAAATAAGCTCCCCCAGATGGTAATAATAGCAGAGAAAAGAATTTGGTGAGTGACAAAAAAAAAAAAAAGAAAAAAGCAAAGTCATGCAGGAAAATCTTGGGACTACGACTATATAAATATTTTTCTGTTTTGTTTCAAAATGATCATTAAGACCTATTAGACAGCACATTCATAAAAACATTCACAATGAATATGATGAAAACATCCACATTCTCCACTTACTGAGCACTTCCAAACATGTCACAACTTCATTGTTTTATTTGGGGGCTTGGGGCCCCACCCAGCTGTGCTCAGGGATTACTCCTGGCAGGGCTGGGGCAGGGGGGCCAAGCTGGGGTCAGCCATACTCTCTCCCCGGCCTCCCCCCACCCCCGCCAAAATGTGCCATATTAAGTGTTTTGAGTGTAATATCCAGTCCCCAGAGGGGCCGGGCGCGGGGGCCGCCCACGGCGTGGAGTCCACCACGCGCCCGGCAGGCAGGCGGCACTTCCCCCTGCAAGGAGGGCCCGGCCTCCGACACGCAGGCGAGACGGGGGAAGTTCTCGAAGACGCGGCCTGCCGTTGTGAAAACCAGTCGCGCCCCTGTGGTAATGTGTGCCAAGTGCCACTCGCCTCCGGCCCAGTCACGGCTACTTCCAGGAATCCCTCGGAGACCAGAGAGGCCCGCGAGATGGCTGCGGCGTCGCTGACAGCCCCGCGTGTGCGCCATCCACCAGACGCTTTCGGAGGCCCGGCATGGACGCTGCCCCCGGGCGCACCCTGGGGCCCGGGCGAGAGAAGGGGCAGGCTCTTCCTAGGAACCCGGGGAGGGTTCCTGGACCTGGAGCTGTTTTGGTGTCTCACATCTTCAAAGTAAGTCGACAGGGGCCAGACAGGCGGCTCAATGAGCTGAGCACGTGCTGTGTCTGTCCCTGGCACCACGCGGTCCTCACAGTGCTCCTGGGAATGACCCCGAGCATGGCACCAAGAGCAGCCCCGGGGCACCATAGTTTGTGTCTCGAAAACAAACATAACAAAAAATTAAACACACTGAATAAAATGCAATATATTTTTTGCACTTCTACACTTATAAATCTAACTGGGCTGGAGCGATAGCACAGCGGGTAGGGCGTTTGCCTTGTGCGCGGCTGACCCAGATTTGATTCCTCTGCCCCTCTCGGAGAGACCGGCAAGCTACGGGGAGTATCTCATCCGCATGGCAGAGTCTGGCAAACTCCCCATGGCTACCCGTGGCGTATTTGGTATGCCAAAAACAGTAACAACAAGTCTCACAATGGAGACATTACTGGTGCCCGCCCTAGCAAATCGATGAGCAACGGGATGACAGTGACAGTGATAAATCTAATTAGCAGGGGAAAGGTTTATGGTGTTAGAATATTGCACTTAAAAGTAACAGCAGAACTTCTATCCAGAGGGATCCCAATGACATAAATAATATTAATATACAAATATGCATAGGAAAGTATGCATGACCCCTGAGCACAGAGCCAGCAGTAAGTCCTGAGCACTGCCAGGGAGAGCCCCAAAACAAACAAAAATATATTTAAAAGACACTGAAAAGGAATAATGGGATGTTCACATTACATTTATATCAAAATGTAAATGATGGTCATTTCAGGGGGTTATTATGAGCAACTATCATTTCCACCATTGCAGTTTTCGAAACTTCTAAAATAAGAGGAAAAATCAAGGGCTGGAGAGATAGGACAGCAGGGAGGGCATTTGCCTTGCAAGTGGCCAACTCGGATTTGCTTCCTGACAGCCCATAGGGTTCCCCCAAGCACTGCCAGGAGGGGTTCTTGAGTGTGGAGCCAGGGGTAAGCCCCTGAGTGTTGCCAGGTGTGGCCAAAAAATAAATGAATGGGAAAAACAAGGATTATCAACTTAAAGTACCCTTGGAGGTCAACCCCCTCCCAAGAAAGAAGACCAAGAACTTGAGCGCCAGCCGAGAGCCATTCCTGCCTAGGCGTCAGGCTCTGTCAGGCCCTGGGTGACTCCAACACACGTGGTCTCGCACCCCTACACACCCACATCCCTGGCAGCGGTCCCCAGGGTCACCTGCTCCACTTTCCTCCCGGAGGGTCCCCAGAAGCCCTGAGGGCAGGGCACACTCAGCACTCACACATGTACCCAAAGGCAGACAGCCTGCCACCCACCCCTGCTGGCCCTGGCAGCAGGCAGGAAGTGTCCTGTGCCCAGGCCGAGGCCCAGCAGCGTCCGGCCTGCTCCCCGGGGCCACACAGCTTGACCTAGTGCTTCTCAAAGTGGGTGACACGGCCCCGGGGGCGGGGGCGGGTGGGGATCACGATCACGTCCCCAGGAACAACTGCAGGAACTTCCTCAGTCGAAGCAGACCGATTTCCAAGGTGGGGTGCTGAGTCATTGTCTTCTGAAAAGGGGGTGCAGCACCAAGTAAGTCTGAGCACTTCTGGCCTAGGTCAAGCCTCCAGGAAATGATTGCTTCATGGGTGAAGAAAGTCAAGAGTGAGTTTCCCCCTCGGCACCGCCTGGTGGGCTGACAGTGACCAGGAGGACCCCCAGGCCCCCAGAACACAGACCGGGAGACCGAAGAACATTAAAAATCATGTCAAGATATTTTCAAGAATGGTTTTCTGAGCACAGCCCTCCGCAGAGAGGGGAGGCGCTCTAGCTGTCTGGGGTCTCCATCAAAGAGGGGTGCTGGCCCAGAAGGAGAGAGGGAGCAAAAGGGAACGCCCTGCCACAGAGCCGGGGTGGGGTGGGGGGTAGGGGGGGTGGTGGGACCACTGGTGGTGGAGATTGGGCACTGGTGGAGGGATGGGCACTCGACCATTGTATGACTGAAACGCAAGCACAAAAGTTTGTAAGTCTGTAACTACCTCATGGTGATTCACTCATAAAAAATTGAAAATTAAAAAAAATTAATTAAAAATAAAAAAAGAGGGGCGCTGGTCATGTGTGCCACTGGGAACTGGGGCACCAGGTGGTGTCGGAGACACTTCCTTGTTTCACCTCCCAGTCTCATCACAGGTGGGCTATTCGGTGACACAAGATCAGTGCCTCTGGAGAGGGGCGATGTTTGTCTTGCACTCAGCCAACCCCAGCACCCCATACGGTCCGCAGTCCCCACCAGGAGTGATCCCTGAGCACAGAACCCAGGGGAAGCCCTGAGCACCGCTGGGCGTGGCTCAAAAATCGAAACCCTAAGAAGAGGGAGGGGGCTTACAAAGAGATATGGCCAAGGGCCGCCGGAGACCCGGGCTCGAGCCCAGCACTGCGCCAGGACTAGCCCCCCAGGTGGTGGGTGTGGTCCCCAAACCACGAGGGACCAAGGACCCAGTGTCTCTGGCTACACTCAATCGAGGGCGCAGGACGCTGAGAGGAGGCGGAGGGGTCCTTCCTCCCCCCTGCCTGGCCCGCATGTGCTCAGGGGTGCCGGGCTGCCCGCCTCCCGGGGTACGAGCCAGAGCGGGCGCAGAGGGTGTGGGAGGCCTGAAGGGGGAACGCCAGGCCCAACCTGGGCTGCCGAGGCCAGGGAGGAAGGGCAAGAGAAGAGCTTCCGCCAGCAGGAACCGCTGCGGGGCAAGGCCAGCACTGCCCAGCCTGAGCGGGCCCCACCGCCCACCTCCTGCCCCCTGTGCCCGGCCCTCACCACCCTGACCTCACCGGTCCTCAGCCGCGCTCACTCCGGGGCCGGCCAGCAAACATTTCCATGTTCGACGCCAGCACACCGCGCTCCGGCCGATTGTCTGAGGTCACTAGGCCGAGACTGGCTGCAGCCCAGGAGTCGGCTGAGGACAGGGGCCCGGAGGAGGACCTGGGGCCCGGCCAGGCTGCGAACACTCGCTCACTGTCCACGTGCCCTCTGGGCTGGGCGCCCACCGGGTGCCCCAGGGTCCAGCCCAGATCCGGGGACACCACAGTCATTCAACGCACTGGTGCATGAACCCAGGAACAGCCCGAGCTAGACCCGGCCCGGCCCACTCCATCCCGGACTCTCCAAACAGTGCCCCCCGCTCCAGCCCGTCCACTCCAAACTTCCCCGGCTGGCCTGCCATCGTCTCCCCACTTCACCGGGGAGGGGGGCAGGGCTCGGGAGCAGCCGTTCAGGGGAGCTGGAGGGAACGCCCAGGAAGCTCCTTCTGGGCCGCACACAGGTCAGTCTCTGGAGTCCTGCCTCCAACCGCCCTGGCCTGCTCCCTCGGCAAGCCAGAGCCGCGGGCACTGCGGCGTGAGCTCTCCGCACAGCCCCAAGGGCCACGGAGCCAGGCGCATGCAGTCCTCATGGCTCAGGAGACAGAGTGACCACGGGGCTGGGAGGAGGCTCGGGGCCCCAGCACTCACCTCCCAGGGAGGCCTGGGTTCAATCCCTGGTAACACACACACACACACACATATACACACACACACATGCTCATACACACACACATGCTCATACACACACACATACACACACATATACACACACATGCTCATACACACACACATGCTCATACACACACATACACACACATATACACACACATGCTCATACACACACACATGCTCATACACACACATGCTCATACATACACATATGCACACACATATACACACATGCTCATACACACACATGCTCATACACACACATATGCACACACATATATACACACACATGCTCATACACACACATATACACACTCACACACACATACACTCACTCATACACATTCACACACATTCACATTCACACACACCCACTCACACAGACTTACACACATTCACACACACAATCACATACATACACTCACACACACACTCACACAGACTCTCTCTCTCTCTCACACACACACACATACACACACACACACTCACACACAGTAACCATGGGCAGTCAGTCAGAAGCTGAAAAGACACGGTCACTCTGGCCGCGGGAGGCGGTGTGGCAATCTGGACCAGGACTGGGAGGCACAGGGAGTGGCCAGGAGGGAGGACGGGCAGGGCGGGCAGTCGGACTGGCGAGAACAGTCGCCTCCCCGGCCGAGCACGCTGGGCAGCCACAGGGCCTCTCGGGGGCTCTGTCTTCCTCTCTGCAAACCGGGAGAGGCAAGCGGGGCGGAAGGGGGAGGCTCCAGGGGCCTCGGCTCACAGTGGCTCAGCCCAGGTGGCCGTGCCAGGGCCGTCCAGACGCGCAGGGGCGTCAGGGGTGGGGGAGGGGGATCAAGGCCGGACGGTGGAATTTCACGTCTGAGAGCCGCTCCCAACCCCTTAAGCCAGGGAAGGGGTGCGAGCGTGCACCGGAAACACCGCCAGCACTGCGACCGCGGCACTGTCCTGCACAGCCCGGGGACAGGGGCTGCCCTCACGCCCTCGGACAGAACCTCAGGCGCTCTCCCACCTTCCCGCAGGAGCCGAGACGCCAGCCAACCCGATCTGTGTCCACCAGCACCAGGCTAGACCCGAGTTCCTCCCACGCTTCGTATGTCACCCCCCAAAAAACAGAGAGGATGGGGTGTCACGGTGTAGAGGAGAAACAGCACCCGCAGACCTGCCTCCAGAGCAGCCCCGGAACAGTCCAACAGCAAGAGCACTGTCGTAAGGCACACCTCCTCCAGGCTGGCCCCCCACGCGCACACACAGTGCTCTGCAGACTCACGTGCGGAGCCCTGAGGCAGGAATTCTCCCCATCTGACAAGGGCCTGAACTCAGAGTTCAAGGAAGGAAGGCGCCCAAGTCCCAGCTAGGGGTACAGTCAGGACCCGAACCCAGCAGTGATGTCAAAAAGGCATGAGGTCACCTTGGCACGTGAGCCCTGCCCTCGGGGGGTCCCCACCTTGCCGTCTGGGTGGAGTCAGAGCTGGGCAGGGCTGGGCCGCTCACCAAGCTCGAGCCAGGACGGTGAGAAGTCAGTCCAAGTCCTCCAGTCCTGGTTAGTACTGAAGGGGGGTGGGGGGCAGGGGGCACCAACCCCACCCCACCCCAGCAGGGCAGCTGAGAGTCGCCTCCATCTGCCTCCTCTGGACCGATTTCTAGTTCTAGGAGCCGGCCCCAAGTCCTTTACCGGTGCAAGATCTGGGCGAGATGTGTGGGTATCTGCTCCAGTATCTGCTCCATGACCCACACGAGACACCGTGTACTGTGTGTGACCCTTGAAAGAAGGGTGGTGACCACAGGGCAAGGCCACGGGCCAGCCCCAGGCCCAAGCCTGCCCCTGCACCTGCCTACGGCTGGGCTGACAAGGGGCTGCGACCACACCACCAGCTCCCCAGAGAGAGAGAGAAGAGACGGGAAGACTGGATCTAGGCCAGGAGAAAGGGCAGTGTGTTCAGCCTCGGGAGAAGGACCACGGATGTCAGCCCTTCCTGTCCAGGCCGCACCCGCCCCACATCGCTGGGCCCCCATTCTGAGCAGAGGCCCTGTGCCGGGTCCCCAGGGAGGAGGAGGCTGGCCCCTGGCCGGAGGACACACATGCCAGCATAATGTGGCTGGGCTGCCCGTGGTCACCGGGCCGGCCCCTGCCCCAGCTGCGCTCAGCGCCCGCCCTGCTCCTCAGATGCCCACTTTGAGCCCACCGCGGGCCGGCTGCAGCGGCAGTGAGTTGAGTGCTTGCTTGGCTCTGTTTTCTGCAGTGCTGGGGGTCGAACCTGCGCCAGGGAATACGAGGCCATGGTTCCGCCTCTGAGCCACACCCCTGCTCCAAAGGTGAGCACTTGAACGTGAACGAGTATGTTTCCGGTGTGTTCCACAAGCTATTTAAGAACGGACAAAGATGAATCGAAGATGCTTACAGTGGGCCAGGAGTGTGGCTCAGTGGCAGAGCACAGGCCTCGCAGGGGTGAGGTCCTGGGTTCCATCCCTGGCACTACACATACACACACACACACACACACACAAGCACACACAAGCACATGCACTCACACACATACACACACATGCACACACATGCACGCATGCATGCATGCACACATGCACACACGTGGACACACAAGCACACATGTGCACACACATGCGCACATGCACACTTATGCACACTCATGCGCACACACATGCATGCATGTGTGCACACTCACACACACAAACTGCACATACACGCGTATGCACATGCACTAGAAGAAAAGGCTCATCGTGTACAAATAAGAAAAGAAAGGGGGCTGGAGTGATAGCACAGCAGGTAGGGCATTTGCCTTGCATGCGGCCAACCTGGGTTCGATTCCCAGCATCCCATATGGTCCCCTGAGCACCACCAGGAGTAATTCCTGATTGCAGAGCCAGGAATAACCTCTGAGCATTGTCAGGTGTGACCCAAACAGAAAAAAAAAGAAGAAAAGAAAGGGGTATAGCTCAAGTGGAAGAGCACTTGCTGGGCTCCGAGTTCAATCCCCAGCACTCCACGGCCCCTGAACACTGCTGGGTGTGGCCCTGGTGGCCCTGAGCACCCGTCCTCTGAATACCACCAGCTCCTCGGTGGGCTGAATTCTGCCAGAAGTGGCCCGGGGTAATTTGGCATGACTGGATGTGGCCCACATGGGAGAAAAAAACAAAATTTAAAAAAAAAAAAAAAAACAGAAGGAAAAGTCAAGCAAAGATTCCAGGTCTGGAGAAGTGTGAGGGCCAGGAGGGCAAGCAAAGAGACAGCAGGAGCTGGGGCTGACCTGGCGAAGTTCCAACCCCAGGCCGAGAGAGCTCGGGGTCTTCCTGCTGGACAGTACTGGCCAATACCTGCAAGCAAGCTGCAGTTCTAGGGACGGGCTTTCGCGTGTGCGCCAAGGGTGCCGGCAAGCCCATGGCTCTAAAGGAGGTGTGAAAGCCTGCAGCAGACGGGAAACACGATGTTGGGCTGGAGCCCGGGGGCAGGGCACCAGCCCTGTACTGTAAGGTCCTGGGTTCAATCCCCAGCACCAGAAAATACATCCCTATCTCATATATACCGTTTACAATATGTAATGCAACTTACACAAAGATGCAAATATCTAAATACAAATCTACTTCCAAGAACTTTTTTTTTTAAATTTAATCCTTTTGGTTTTGGTTTTGGTTTTGGTTTTTGGTCCACACCCAGCAATGCTCAGCGCTTACTCCTGGCTCTGTGCTCAAGGATCACTCCTGGCAGGCTCAGGGGAACCGCAAGGGGTGCCAGGGATCAAACCCCGGCCAGCTGTAACGCAAGCAAGCACCCTGCCCGCCCCCGACCCCTACGTACTCTTAAAATCAGTCACCTCCCTGGGCCTGCTCCCCAACCACAGAACCAAAAACCCAAACCCTGCTGGCCCGTGCGCAGTGGGAAGACCTGTGTCCTTGCGTCTAGACAGCCTGGACATCCCTGCCGTCTGGGAAGGGAAAATCACAAAGGTTTCGAGCCGGCAGTTGTTAAGCAGTCTTGCTCTCCACCCAGCCCTCACCCCGACGCCTCCCCTCACCCCTCCATCTGCTGCAAACGAGGCATCTGAAAGCCCAAAGAAGAGTTTTCCGGGCGAGAAGCGCAGAGAGAGGCCTTCTCGCACAGAGCGCTCCCCGCAAGTACAAATGACTGTTTGATCAATCATTTGGCCTCAGCGTGGGATTTGGTTAGAATTAAAGCCATCTGGGGGGAGAGGGGGGGAGGGAGGAGACGCACAGGCGGGAAAATGACCCACCCCCTCCCCCAAAAAGCATTGTTAAACTGTAACGGGGAAGGCGGTCAAGACTCTCGTGTAATTGCAGCCTAAGCCACTTAATCCTTCAGCACATAAAGCAACTTCTTTTATGACCTTTTCCCTTTAAAAAGTAAATCAGAAGATGCTGCCTTGAATTCAGATATCTCTGAAACACGCTACCCATCCCTCCCAGAGAAATATCCTGTTTCATAAACCTTCTTCAAGAGACTTGAAACTGTAGATCACTAAATGCCTAGCTTTAGGCATCTGACATTCCAGAGAATTAATATTTAAACTTATTATAGGAAAAAAAGAATTGAGTTTGGTTGAAGCATGAAATATTAATAGTGTCTCCAAATTAGAAACCCTATTTTGTTTCGCGCTGGAAATGCCGAGGTTATTACCTGGACTTTACAACTCAAAGAAGATAAAATCCACGGGCCGTCGAGATTAAACACGTAATTAGGGCCGCTTTCTCCGGAGAGAGAACGGAGCGCGGCAGGTTTGGGACTGGAAGCGATTGAGTTTCATTTTTACGACACACTTAAAATACATTCTCATCCTCTGCAGGCGGGGTTGCACTCCAGAGGACGGAGCTACTTAACCACTGAAAATGGTCGAGGGCCGGGAGTGTGCAGGGGCTTATTCTCGGCGCCTGCCGCAGCCGGCGTTTGGAATGGACCCACTGCTGAGCGGAGCCTGGTCACTTTCTCTGTTTGCGAGAACGAAAGTATTAAGTGGTTTGGGATAAAAATTAAGCTTCAATTGACACAGTGGATCCTGGCAGCCTCTGCCGGCACGTGTAATTTATTTACAGGGTTGGAAAGTCGGCAAAATACATCATCAACTCTTACACAAACTTCTACTAGGTATTAAATACCCAGGCCTCAGAGAAGTAATTCATATAGTCCAGCCACGTTCCAAAATAAACCCAATCTCCGGCCCTCCGGAGAACTTAAAACAGCAAACGGGATCGGAGCTGCAGTCGGGTTTCTAGTGCTCCCCGGTTTCTGGCTCAAGTCTCATTTTCCATCCAACCTGTTATTCAAAAACAAAAGCCACATCTCAAAGAACAATCTGGCGACCAAAGGGACCCTGATGGGAAGAGGGGCGGACCACATGGTGATGAGGGCTGACCCCACCGTGTCCCCGTGGCCCCGCTCAGCCACTTCCAAAGGTGAAGCAAGGCCCCGGCAACACAGATTTCTGCACTTTTACCTTCAGAGTAAGTATGAGACTGAAAACATACACCCACACAGACTCATAATCACACAGTCACACACACGGAGACTCTATCATGTATGCACACATTCTCATCACACATTCATAAGCACTCACATTCACACACATCCATACACTCACACACTCACACTCATACACTGTTACACACATACACTCTCATGGATTGTCACTAACATACACACACACATGCAGTACTCTCATACACACACACACACACACACACACACACACATCCAGGGCCATTTGGCTCACACATCATTTGACACAGAAGACCCATCTCCCACAGACTGACTCTCCAGCTCACTCTGACTGCTGGCCTGCTCCCCCTCCCAAACCCTTCCTCATCCCTCCAAGTGCTTAATAATAAATAATTGGCTAATAGATGCTGAGCCACCGTGCCCAGTGAAGCATGCCTGCAGGCTGGTGGGGCCGTGAGGAATTCTCGTCCAACAGATGGTTTCTGAAGTTGTAGAGCAAAGAAATCTCCCAAATTGTGCAAAAGGCTCAAATAGGCACCAGACGCTGCAAGAACGGCTGCTGCGGATTCTCACAGACGACCAGTGCCTTCACAGCCCCCCGAGTCCTTGCCCGGGGACCCTGCGCCCCAGCTGGTCACAAGGTCCTTCCCCAGCCCTATGGCCGGGGAACTCCCCGTGAGTGTTCCCCACACCTCCCTACCCCGTGGGCTGAGACGCAAGAGTCTGGGGAAGTCTGGTCGGGACCAGCCAGGGCTTTGGGACGCCTGGTTGCCGGAAGCTGCCGGGGGCCTCCGTGCCCTGCTACGGGGGTGGTGCAGAGCCAGCTCTGGCATCCGGCAGACTGGCTTCGAGCTCCACACTCACCTGCTCGCTCCCCGTGCAGCTTGGACCAACCTCAGCCGTTCCAAGCCTCAGTTTTTCCCCATCCATAAAATCCTTTCCTTCTAGGGCTCTTGGGCCTGCGTCAACACAACTGCAGCTCTCAAGTGCCTGGCCGGGCCCAGAGGAGTTCCAAGGGCAGGGCAAGTCTCTACGCAGGTCTGTCCCCGTCTCAGCCCCATCTGTGGGGACTCCCGGGGCACTGGAGTCGGAGAAACCCTGACGCGACCCAGCCAACTGCTTCCCATTTCACAGATGAGGAAACCGAGTTCCGGGGCAAAGGGAATGCCGCCACTCCCCATGCATGGGGCTGTAGCGCAGTGCAGGTTTGCACCAGCGGGCCCTTCCGAGCATAGCCACCGAACCCAGGCCACGGGACGTGCATGGTTCAGCTGCTGCACGGAGCACCCCTCTCGAGCGTCCGACTCAAGCGCTAACACAAACCGCCCCGATCCTCCGGAAACGCTCTGAAGGAACAGCCCTTTGGAGTTTCAGGGAAGACGGGAAAGAAAAAAACAGATGCTTCGAGTGACTTTAAACTTAAGAGCAATGGGTTAGGGTTGTCATCTCTCCACCCCCACCGGCCTCTGCTTTCTTTCAGTTTCTTATAAATAAGGCTCTGGGAGACCAAAGCAGCCACAAGTCCCTCCGCCCCCCACTTCTCTGCTTTTCTGCTTTCCTGAGTAACTCGGCTCTCTGCCGCGGACTTTGCTTCTAATGCTGAGAGCCTTTTTGCCCCCACTTCATTGTAAACTATTAATTCGGGCAGCAGCTGTTGATAAACAAGAAGTCCGTTTTGAAACTGCTAGAATCATTAGCGCAGAAAAGGGCTTGGGGCAGAAATATTTCTTTGCTCTATTTTCCTGGCCTGAGTATTACAGCTGGGCCCTTTTTTTTTGCATCCTGCTATTGAGTTTTTCAAAGTCTATTGCAGAACTTGTTTCATTTTTTTTTCTCCCCCTCAGAGTGGACTGAACATCTTTGTTTCTTTACACACAAAAATAAACGACCCCCTACCAAAAGAAACAATTCGACTCTTTGGGTCCATATTAATTGCAACTAAAACCTGTATTTGGAAGAAGAAAAAAAAATAACAAGCCACATACTGGAATTTATCTTTTGGTAAAATTATCTATAGAAGGTTGGGTTGTTGAAATACTCCCATTTTAGCTTCCAAATGGAATTCTTTTCCAAAAACACTGCAAGAAAGAAAAGAAAGAAAGGATCCTCTTTATACAAAAGCTGCAGTGGAGTGACACTCACCGGTCAACTTGCAAATAAAGTTGGTATTTATTTGTGCTTTATTTTTTCCCACCCCGCACCCCCCCTTAATCCTATCCTATCCAAAAAAGGATTGAAAACCCTATTCCAAACTTTAGTATTTTCCCCCTTTTCTAGGATGCTGGCCAAACTCCACAAAATAAAACCGAAGAAAATGATGATAATTATGCAACATTCAGAACAAAGAACATAAGAATATATTTTTTTTAAATGATTCATTGTGCACTTATGCCTGTAATGGGATTTTAACGCACTGTAAAAATAAGTGCGTCGGCTCGCTCAGCCTCTCACGCACACGTAACGCGGGGTGAGGGGTTTGGTTTTGGTTTTAGAAAGAGACCTGGGAAGGAAAAACCGTGCGCTTGAAAATTTTAAAAGTGCATTTTCGAATCACAGACGGAGCAACACAGAATAGCAATAATGATTCAGCGGCTCAGAAGGGTCCGAAACAGCAGCCCAGCTCAGCCCAACTGCCAGTAAGCCCAGTCAGACACGGCCATGGCCTACACAAAGCTCCCTGGCCACCCTCTGCACCCCCTCCCAGGTCACCCCGTCAAGTCTCAGCAGCCTCTCGCTTGCTTGGGAGACAGGAAGGGAAGAGAAATTCTAGCCGCAGAAGATTCTTCGGGAATCTTTGGGAATTAGATTTCCGCTACATGTCTATAAAAGATTTGTCGGCTACATAACTCTTGCGATTGTAGACGCAACATGCTCCTATCTTATTTGTAACCCCCCCCACCACACACACACACACACACACACACACACACACACACACACACACACACACTCGTTTCTCTTTGTCTCGCTGGGCTGACATTTGGCCAGCAGGTTTTTCTCCCCCTTATTTGAAACCTCAAGCACCAGAAAAAAAAAAAAATTTGGATCTGATTATTTCCGGATCATAGGACCAGCACTTTAAAATGGATGAAATGTAAGCAAATTGCCCACCAGAGCCGGAGGGGCCACATGCCTTTTAAAAGTGACTCCTACCTTCCGAGGGTGGCTGCCGCGCCACCTCGAAGCCACGGCCGTCTCCCCCAGAACATCGCAGGGGCTGCTCCTCAGATGAAGAAACGCAGGCAACGCCACCAAACCACCATGCCTGACCCGCCCCTAACACCCATGTGTACAGCTCACAACTGCTTTCTTTATTTAAAGACAAAAAAAAAAAAATCGACATGCATTCTAGCTATTTTTTTAAAAGTATAAAATGACTGCTTTGGGGCATTCCTAGGCCAGCTCTGACCACTGTGGACTCCCAGCAGAGCTGACATTCACCCTGCCCCACTGCCAGGATGCCAGTGCCGTGTGGGCACAGGGGACCCGTGATGCAGCCTGGGCTGGAACAGCAGCTCTGGACAAGCAGACTTGTCTGGTCAACTCGGACTCCCTCACTAGGTCCCAGCCCCGACTCACCAGTCTCCCCAGATCTGAGGCGGAAGAAATGCCCAAAGCGAATATATATTCAGCTCTCGAGAGGAGGTCTCGAACCCTGGATTTTCGGCCACCACCAGTAGACAGAGAGGTATACTGAAACCATGAGCTGTGGGACCAGGATCAACTATTTGGGCCAGCAAGGCCTTGGAGACTGTCCATTTCTGCACGCAGCTCGGAACGGAGCTAGGCGGCACAAGTCTGCACCCAAGTGAGGCGCCCACGGGGCCGAGAGCCCGTGTCTCAGCACCTCCCTGCCCACAGGGCACCCACCCTCTGCTCCACGGGGCAGCCCGCTAGGTGGGCGGGTGGAGGCCATGTGTGGGACACACGTTAACAACTTGTTGAGCGCCGTGCCCTCCTCCACACAGCCCCCATGCCCACCTCCCTCTGCTGTCAGGGCTTCCCCAAGCGGGGGGGGGGGGGTTCATAAGGAAGGAAGACGCGGCATCTGGGAACACGGCCTCCCCAGCTGCTGGGAAGCTGGATACGCGGGGCTTGGCCATGAACACATCCCGAGTCTTAGTGTAAATGATGACAGCGCTAGTCCACGACACTGCACGGCCCCCCGGCCTCCGGGTCTGCAGACACAGAGGACCCCGACATTCATGGACAAGCCAAGCTGCTGGGCTAAGGGCTGGCTGCCTTTCTCAGCACGGGGGGCAGAACACCTGGCACCTGGTCCCCCAGACTGAAAGGGACTCCCATCACTGGGCAGTAGGGCCCCCGGGGGCCTGCAGCCGGGGTCCTTGTGGTCCAGTTCACGCACTGGCTCACGCCGCCACACTCAACTCTCCAGAGGCCCCTTCTCTCTCAGTATCACTTGACCCCAGCCCTGTGGCCTACAGGATGTCCTGGCCACGCATCGTCCTTCTCTTTGGTGAGGAGAGCACGGCTCGGGCGCGGGGCAGGCTCACCTCTCGGGCCAGGGGAACGCCGTCGCGAGCGCACTGAGCACGTGACAGTCACCATCTGCAGAATGACCCAGCCTCTGCCCGCGCCCGCGTTCAAAGTCAATCTCGGTCTTTTAGAAATGAGGAAACGAAGGCTCCGAGGGGGAAATCATTTCCTCCCGAGGCCCCCCGATTAGAAGGGGCCGGGTCTCACGATTTCCAGCACAGTCAATAAATATTTTTCAATCGGTATTTCTGTCTGTTTCCAATAAGCCTACAACTCCGAGCTAGACACCAAACATTCTCAAAGCGGTGCGTGGTCGGGGAACATTCTGGCGGGAGCGGGGCAGTAAGTAGGTGCTGTTTCCTCCGGGGAACTGATGGGGGTGGGGGTGGGGGTGGGGGAGCGCATTTAAGAGAGCCGCTAAACTGCCGGGAAGCCGGGTTGGTCTCAGCCCATGGTTCTGAGCTTGTAACAAAGAACTTGGGTTGCAGAACAGAGGCGGGTTCCCAAAACCCTCAACCTAGGTCCACGGAAAATGCCCAAAGACACTGCCCGGACCTGCTGAGCAGCTGTGTCTAGAGGAGTCTCTTTCTTAGCACCCTGGTCTCAGTCTCCTCACCTTCCAAATGGGTATGACAAATCCAACCTACCAGCTCTGCCCAGAGGTGGGGAAGAAAACCATCTTTAGGTACAAATCAAAGAGGGTCCTCTTTCACCCATTCCTCCTCCTCTTCTGCACTATCCCAGTATAATCTGGATTCTCAGGTTTGGGGGAGGGGGAGGGGGGATTTAAAACTAACCGGTGTGTGGAGGAATAACTGGAATGAAAATGGGAAGATCTTATACAAACTATCCCATGAAACGTCTCTAACCCGGCTTGGCTCAAAGGCATTTTCTAGGTGTGAGGCATTTCCTAGATCTGAGGACAGCTCTATCTTGAGATGACAGTCCTCAGGTTTTTAAATGCAAAAGGCTGCCTCTGGGTACCGGGTACCGGAGGGGAGCCGGGAACACAGCCCTACAGAACCCTTCTACCCGTCAAGAGAGAACTTCCGGGGACTGCGGCAACGACACTCCAAAGGCTATCTATCCCTCTCCCTTTCGACAGGGTCCAGAAAGCAGCAAATATTTAAAACAACAGCAGAGGCATGGGAGGTGGCAATCAAGTCCAGTGGCTGAGCACCCACTTCTCGTGGCTAAGTCTCGGGGTTCCACCCCCAGCACCCAAAGTAAAACCGGTGAGACAGAAACAGTCATCTTCTAGAAAGTCAGGTGCTTCCATTGAAACATAAACAAGCCATCCTGAGTTTATTTCACTTCCCAGGCTCCAAAGGACACCGACGGCTATTATTTTTTACTCAGAGGTCTCTCTCAAACACACACATACACACACACACACACACACCCTTTACAAAAATCCTACTTTCTGTGAGTTGGTGGGTTTGATGCGATAGGCCTGATGCTTATAAAGTCATAAAACTGGTTTTGTCTTCCTTGGGAAACCTTTGTAGCAGAACCAAGGGGTCCCAAGGGCTTTGGGGATAATCAAAATCCCCAGGGATATTTTTGGGGGGTGGGTGGGGGTGGGGAGCGGGTAAGGAGGAAGGAGACAGCAGCACCTTAACAATTTCCCCAATTTTTGGTCAATATCTATCAGCGTGAAACTCATAAATAATGACTGAATGACCATTAGCTGTGATACGAACATGCTCAAGAGGATGTCACCACCGTCATGAGCCCACCAACTTCTGGGGAGGCTGCACCTTCTCCCCACAGGCCCTCCTGGGTAGCACCAGAGCACCCCAAGCGACTGCGACGGGACCCTAAGCCCCTCTGAAAATGACTGCTTCTCTACGTCAGGGCTTGACTCCGTCTAGATTAGAGACTCGTAAATTCTTCCATCGGGAGCCCAGAAATAATCTGGTGGAATTAATTCCGTGCTTGATGGATGGGGACGCTGGCCTCCCGAGACGGTCTCGCGGAAGGTCTCTGGTTTTTGTTTCCTAAAGAGATGGATACGGCCGGGAAGGAACCGGGAAGGGGCCCGCGTCGCGCGCGCGGGGAAGGCGCGCAGCCACCTGAGAAGCAAGTGGCCAGCTCTGGGTTACAACACGCGTCCCACGAGACTCTTTATCAGAAACCTGGAAGCAAAGCGCGACACGCGCGTTTCTGTCCCGTGCGCGTTCTAGCCGCGCGTCTCCTGGCGGGGTGCGGCCGCATCCCCGAAAGGGTCTCTGGCAAACGGCAGGGGGTCCCGAGCGCGCAGAGCGAGAAACTGAGGCCCGGGCGGCGCGCCCCCGCCCGCCGCGCGCCGGCCACACTCACCCTTGCCGGGGACGGCGGCCTTGGTCGCGCCGTAGTCGCGGGGGCTCCGGGGCCGCAGGAGGTCGTGGGCGCGCGGCGGCGGCGCGGGCGGCCGGGGCAGCAGCTCGCGCGGGGCCGCGTCCCCGCAGCCGCCGCCGCCGCCGCCCGCGACCCTGAAGGCCATGTGCGCGCCGGGCACGTGCCCGCGGCCGGGCGCGGGGGCGCCGGGGGCCTCCGTCGGCCGCTTGTCCGAGGGCGCCTCGGCCACCTCGCAGTGCATGGCGCCGGGGGGCGCGCCGGGCTCCTGGGGGAGGGACAGCGCGTTAGAGGGAAGCGGCCCCCTCCGCGCGCCGCGTCCCGCCCGGTCACTCCCGCGGCCCGCGCCCGCCCCGGCCGAGCCCGACGACCCACCTGGTGCCGCGCACAGGGGTGCTCCGGCGCTGCTTTTCCCCAGCGGTGGGGGCGCCGCCGCCGCCCCCCTCGCGCCCCCTCCGCGAGCCCGACCCTCTTCGCACGAAGGGGGAAACTGAGGTCGGGAGCGCGGGACGCGCCTGGCCGGCGTCTCCCAGGGAGACGCGGAGCTCGCGCGGGCGCCCAGACAGCTGGGAGCGGGGTTCGGGCCGCGCGCCTCCGGGGAGCCCACCCGGGACCTGTGGCGCAGATCCCCACCCCACCCCCGAGATCCACCCCCGAGCCCCCTAGAGCCAGGCAAACGGGAGTGTGGGGGGTGGGGGGATGCTCCCCGCCGCCACGCACACGCGTTCCACGCGCACCGAGACCCGCGCCCGCGCGCGGCGGGGACAGGGGACCCCCGGCTCGCGCAGCCCCGCCGCGCGCCGGCTCCCGCGCGCACCCCGCGCGACGCGCACTCGGGCCACGACGTGCCACACATACTGCACTCTCATTCACCCGCTCACTCGGCCGGGCCGCGCGCTCCACACGCCGCCGCTGCGGACCCCCCCGGCAGGGTCCCGGCCCAGCCACGGACCCCCGGAACTAGGGCGCGCGGCGGGGCGGGGGCAGAGACTCCCCTTTAACCCCGGGGCTCCCCGCGAGCATCCAAAGGCTCCCCGGGTTAGAACCTGGACGCACCAGCCTCGCACCTTGGGTCCCGCCGCCCCCGCCCCCCGGCTCCCCGGGTCGCGCCCCCTCTCACCTGGCCGCAGCTGCCGCAGCTTGCGGGGTCCACCGCTCCGCGCGCCTCCACTGGCGCCGCAGCCCCCGCAGCCGCCGCCGCCGCCGCCGCCGCGTCCAGCCGGGCGGCACCCCGGGGGGCGGGGGCGGGGCCGCTGCCTGCGCGACAGCCGCGCCGGCCAGTGACTCGCAGCGCCTACCTCGCCGCAGCCAATCGCGGCCGTGGGCGGGGCCGCGTCCAGGGGGCCGGGGCGGGGCCGGCCGCGCGCCGGGCCGGGGTTTGACAGGCGGCGGCCGCCGAGCTCCGCGCTGCCCGCTGGACTCGGGCGGCCGAGCCCGGCTGCCCCGCAGGGCGGCGCCCGGGCGGGCAGCAGAGCCCAGGACCCGGGTGCCCGCGGGACTGGCCATCGCGGCGGGGCGCAAGGGACGTTGGGCGGCCTGACTCGAGCCCACTCCGTGCCCGCCTCTCCCGGTGGCCCTGGACAGTCCCCCGCCCCCTCTCCGGGTCCCTCCGGCGACGCTTGTCAAACGGGACGGGCGGAACCTGCGGGGCGGAGGCGAACAGCGTGTTTCCACGGCTCCCTAGCGGAAAGCAACCGGCTCTCTGGAAGACGCCTTTGATCAGCGCGGGCCGGCGGCCTAGGGGGGCGCAGAAGCGAGGGCTCTCAGAGCACTTTTCTTGGTTTCGTGTTTTCTTTTCCCCCTGGAAAGAGTCCAGGCTAGACGTTCTCAGACTCCGAAGTTAAAAGACAAACAAACAAAAACAGATGCCCGGATCCAAAGTAGAAGGGATTCCAGTGGACTCTGGCTCTGCTGGGAAGGGGGGCCCCACCGTCCAGCTTCGTCGCGTGCCAACGGGGGAGCCTTGCTGTCCGGGGGCTTGAGACCCCTCGCCCAGCTCCCCGGAGCCTGGGAGGCGCGGGGAGCGCTGAGCCGTGTGTCCCAGGAGCAGTGGCTGCCAGGGGCCCGGAGCAGCTCCTCGGCTCCCTTCACTGGGGCCCAGGGTTTTCCCGGTGTGGACTGAAGCTGTCCACGGGCTGGGCCACTGGACATCCTGCCAGTCTCCGGGCGGGCCTGTGCGCTGGGGCTGGGGCCTGCGGTGACGACCTGGCCTCCAGCTGCACACACCCGCAATGGAGCAGCACCCTTCTGCACCGCAAGAGACCCGGGCAGCATCCCCAGGGCTCAGGGGGGAAACTCGGGATTTTAGAACCTAACACTCGATTTCATCACCAAGCAGAGTTTGTCATGAAAGCAATTAAGGGAAGACCCGGGTGAGTCACCAGTCACTTTCTGAGGAGATGGGGACTTCCTTCATGGTGGGGTCTTCCAGAACAGCTGCCCTGGGGCCAGGCCCAACTCCAGTGCTCTGTATAGTCCGAGCCGGCCCGTTGTGGGAAATAGGTACCAGATGCCAATAATCACTGTGCCTGAGCACAAGCCCAGGGTGCAGGGCATCACCCGGGTTCCGCAGGGACAGGGAGACAGGACTGCTGGGCAGAAGGGAAGGGCAGAGTAGTCTTTTCATCCACCGGTGGGCCAGGAGGGCCTCCCCACCCCCTCCTCACAAGTCCAGCGCTGACTCCACCTCCAACAGGCCATGTGACTCCAGGCAAACCTGACCCCCTCTGGCTCTCAGTTGCCCCCCTCACAGGGCTAGATCAGGGGCCTTCCGAGTTCTGCCCGCCAGAGAGGGCAAGAGGCGCGTGTGCTGGCCGGAGCTATGGTACAGCCAGTAGGGCCCTGGCCTTGCACACGGTCAACTCGGGTTCAACTCCCCACTCCCCAGGCGGTTCCCTGAGCCTGTAAGGAATGATCCCGGAGTATAGAGCTGGGAGTCAGCCCTGAGCATCCCCGATGCTGCCCAAACACAAACCAAAACGAGGATGGGGTGGGGGTGGGGAGGGGTCTCTGTCCCATTCCCCAGCCCCGACCCTGTGCAGGACTCTGGGAACATCTGCTGAAGATTTAACCCATAGGGACCACAGGCGAAAGCTCTGCCGGCTTTCCAAGACGCGGCCGCCTCCATCCATCACTTGCTGTAGGGTCCACCTTTCCTGAAGCAGCTCCCCGCCTGAGGAGGACCCTGGAAGCCCCCTTTCCCTGCACAGGGCCCTGACGGGGGCTGACGGGCAGATGGGGCCAGGGGGCCTGGAGAAGCAACAAGGTTACTCTGCGCATACACCAGACCTCTTAAACACTGTGTGGCAGGCTCCCTCTGGGCCTATTCAGAATCCCGGGGGGAGCTGCACTTTTTTCCTAAATGGAAACACAAGAAAGTGTTAACAGTGGCTAAGGGGATAGAGGGCGGCAGGGAGGCCTGAACTTTCCACCTTGAGTTTTCCTGAACTGTGTGTATTTTGTATCTACTCTATTATCCACCCTCCTTTTCAACCAAGTTATGTGAGCAGCGGGATTATGGATTGAATTATTTTTTCTTTACGCTTTCAGTATTAAAATAAACTCATTGATATTTTCACTGTCGAGAACCAAACAAAGAAAAACAAATAAAGCTCGTTTGCTCCCTGGGCAGGCCCGGAAACAATGTGTGCTTGCTCCTGCAGCCCATGGACCCACTCCGACTGTCTCTGGCTCTCCGCCCCATGCGGTCTCCGGGCAGGATGGACATTTCTATCGCGATCTGTCTGCAGACGCAAACATCACGCTCCCCTCTCCTGCTCGCCTCCTTACTGCCACATCCCTAGTTGGTTGAACAACCCCCGGGTCAGTGCACGAATCAGAATGCCGAGGATGCTCAGAGGCCCCTCCTTGCCCACGTTCCTGTATCTGATTTGCCATCAGTCCACCCAGCACACCTCTTCTTCCCCATCTGTATGATTGGACTTCTTCCCAATTATCCTTCTTGCCTTCCCAGCCATCCATGTTCCACACACACCTTCCTATCAGCCTCTGCAGCAGAGATCCGAACACAGCTCCCTGCTCGAATGGCACCATGCCGCCACCTTCCTTCCTCGGACATTGCCTAACACCCAGCTCAAGGGTCTCCATGTCCCAGAAGCTGTCCGAACCCTCAGGATGGCATTACTTCAGCTCTGTACGCCCACAACCACCTCGGCTTCAGTTATCTCGGAAGTACTTCTAGGGCTGTTTCTCTCGTACCTCTCGACCAGTCTGCCCCTCCCTTCCTTTACCTGCCGATAAAATTATGAAAGACCGTCCCTGCCTTTGCTGACCTGGACTCCTATACGGCATCCTGACTCTCCTGCGACCGTCCCCCATCACCAACAGTGTGCAGGGGTGAGAGCAGGTGATCAGTAAACGGTTGAGCAAAACGAGGTCTTTCCCCAGCCTAGAGTCTCCTGTGTCCTAAGGACCAGAAGAAGAGGGAAGAGAGGTGATAGATAGGACCCTGCTTACCCTGCCCCAATTTCTTACAGTGAGGGAAGAATAAATTCACTGGAGAACTATGTGCGGGATGTAGGGCTGACAATGCAAGCTCCCTTCATCCTTACAGCTCTGAAGAAGATTATCTCCTCAGCATAAAATGAGGCCCCCATAGCCATGCCCCCGGACTCTGTGCCAGGCTGTTTTCACTCGGGGCGCCGCCGAGTGGGGCAGATGAGAGCCCTCCCCGCCCCAAGGGACCCAGCCCCGGAAGCCGACCTCCACTACCCACCCGCTGCCATGCTCCAGGCCGCTTCCCACACGCTCCGGCCAAGCCTCACATATGAGCAAACATATTCCTGTACCGTGTGACCACTTCTGTGGCCATGCAACACATCATAAAACACTCCCTACCCATTCTCCTAACTGCCACACCATATTTGATGGGGTTCAGACAGTAGGCAATAAATCATAGAGAGCAATATGTATATATATATATATTTACATATATATATACATATGCATATACACATATGCAGAGAGTCTCTTGCCCGAGTGCCTGGCTGTCTTCCCGGGGGCCTCCTCAGAGGGGATGGGCTCCAGCTTCCCTCCCCACCCTGAGCAGAGCTCCCGGCGGCCGAAGACCTCCGGAGCCTAGCCACAGCCATGCTCAAGGCCCCTCTCCACGTGTCCGGACGAGCCTCATGCATGAAGGTACCGGCAGAGGAACCCAGGTGTGTGGGACCTGGGGCTGAGACCTCCAAGGCTACTCGGATAGGGACTGGGCCTGCCCCGCCCAGATTTCCCTTTTCCCAGTAGCTAGGCGGTCATACCCAGGGACTGTCCCTGGCGGCACCGTGTAATCCTGTCAACGGCCAGCATCCAGAGACTTTAAAGCAAGCTTCCGGAAGCGTGTGGCTGGCCATGCCATATCTTATAGCCTACTTCTCCCTCTGGGAGAACCTGGCAAACTACTGGGAACTTCCTGCCCACGTGGGAGAGCCTCGCAAGGTCCCCGTGGTGTATTAATATGCCAAAACCAGTAACAAGCTGGGTCTCATTTACCTGACCCTGAAAGAGCCTCTAGTACGGCATCGTTGGAAGGACGAGTAGAGAGGCTTCTAAAATCTCAGGGCTTGGACGAATGGAGACATTACTGAGACCGCTCAAGAAATTTGATGATCAATGGATGATGATGATGATGATGATAATGATGATGATGCATATATACATATTTTCAGATATATATACCTAAGCTCACACCTCCCAACCTTTAACAACATGTTAGTGATGTTAGTGATATCCTATAGAATGTCTTAATGGCTCCTGCCAAAATAGAACAATCTTCCTACTGTTTCCTATATGAACATTTTTTGTAAGCATGTTCAGCAGTTCTTCATAATAGACAATAATATATATATATAATATATGTATTATATATATATTTTTATAAGATTATAAAATATATCTTTCGGTTGTGTTTTGGGACAGGGATTGGGGCTTGGGATGGAAACATCCCGAATTTGGTGGTGGGAAGGTGTAACGGTGGTGGGATTGGTACTTGAATATTAAGTGTAATTAAATATTGTGAACTAACTTATAAAATAAAAAATTTTTTAAAGATTATCTCCCTCATCACTGACATGAGAAAATAAAAGTCAAAATTAAGGGGCTGGGGAGATAGCTCACCAGGCCACTTTGCACACGTAGTCCTGGGCCCAATCATCAGTGCTATATGGTCCTCTGAGGAGCAAACCCCCAGCACTGAGCCAGGAGTAACTCCAAGTACTGAAGCTCAAAACTGAGTAATTTGCCAAAGTTCTCACAGTTGGGAGTGTCACCTCCTTTACAACTCATTTTAGATAAAAATTCCAAGATACGGAAAACAATATGAACAGTCCTCAAACAACTGAAAATTGACCCAGCAGTTCCACTTCTTGGCATTCACCCCAAGGACCCCAAAACACTCTTCAGAAAAGCATTTGCACCACTACGTTCATTTTATCGTGTACTACCACACACAAGAGCCAAGATCTAGAAATAACCAATGTATCCAAGAACAGAGGACTGCATAAAGAAATTATAACATACACACACAACAGCCCTAAGATAAGATAAAATCATGAAACCTGCAGCTACCTGAATAAATCTGGAGAGTATCATGCCGGGTGAAATTAGGAGAGGGACAGAAACAGAGTCATCTATGGCCTCTCACAGATGTTGTATATAAAGTAACATAGTAAAGAAACTGATGCTCCAGGACAATAGAAACTGAGAATTCATCTCTAGCAGGAAGAATATTACTGTGGAGGGTTTGGGGAGTAGGGGGCGTGGTGGCCGGAGGGGCTTGGAGGACACGGGTATGCAGTGGAGGGAAGTTGACACTGGTGGAAGGTGTGGTGTTAAGATTTTTTTTTTGCATGAAACCCTGCCAGTATCAATATTGTAAATCATAATGCCTAAAATAAAAATTTTTTAAATCTGTTTTAATGCCAAGATAGCTGAGATGTGATTCAGTAAAAGCACACGCCTTGCATGTATGAGGCCTTGGGTTTGATCCTGGCACTGCAACAGGAGTGCCAAGACCAGTCATTGAGAAACTGGGTCTCTTCTACAAGTGGAACCAGAACAACGGGAGATCCAGACCAAAGAACAAGTTCATCCCAATTTCACACCATACGCAAAAAAGTAACTCAAAACGGAGCAGCTTCCTACAACCATAAAAAGACCTATAACCACAAAAACCACTCAAAACACAGGTGATTTTCAGGATTTGGGTTTTGGCAGTGGATTCTTAAGATGTGCCACCAAAATAGCAAAGACAAAAGTAAAAAACAGGTCCATTTTTACTTCATTAAAATTTTTAACTTTGGGGCATTAAAGGACAGTATGACGATAGTGAAAAGACAGCCAGAAGAATGAGGTAAAATATTTTTAATTTTACAGGGTCTCATATCCAGACTATAAAAAGAACTGTTTGGTTTTGGTTTTGGTCATGGGCCACATCTCGCTCTGGGCTGAGGGGCCACTCCTGGCGGTGCTTGGGATTCAGATCAGGGCCAGGGCTGCGTGTCTCTACCTTAATATGGACCCCAGAGGAACCCTTACACCTCAGCAGAAAGACAGGTATCCCTGTCACAACACGGGCGAGGCTTGAGCAGACATCTCCAAAGGAGACACACATAAGACCAACAAGTATAGGAAAAGACACTCGACAATACTCACCATTCAGGAAATGAGAATCAGACCCACCCCCCCACCCCCCCCCCGTAGTGAGATATCGCTGAACACCAGGACAGCGATCATTTAAAGTGGGCCTGGGCAGGGATCGGCATGAGGGGACACACATTAGCAAGCAAATGGAGAACTTGCTAGTGGAAGTGTTAAATGGTTTGGTCGACTGCAGAAAAGGGTTTACCGTTTTTTCAAACATTTAAATATACAATTACGATAGGAGCGGCAACTCTACTCCGAGTTGCCCAAGAGAATATTATTGTGGAAGCTGGAAGCTATCTAAATGATCACCGATGAATGCAGGGAAAGCAGATTAGGATGTATCTAGACTACACTCACAAACACAAGGGATGTTTTCTCAGCCATAAAAAGGAAAGATGTACTGCGCAGTCTACACCATAGATCAACTCAAAACCATGAAGCGACATCAAAGGAGAGCCCACTTACAGAAAATACCTGTAGTTAGTAAGCCCATACAGCGTGGTGGTTGCCGGGGCCCAAAGTGATGGACCAAGAAGGAATGTCTGCGGGGCTGGAGTGATAGCACAGTGGGTAGGGCGTTTGCCTTGCATGCAGCCGAACCGGGTTCGATTCCCAGCATCCCATATGGTCCCCTGAGCACCGCCAGGAGTGATTCCTGAGTGCATGAGCCCGGAGTAATCCCTGTGCATCGCCGGGTGTGACCCAAAAAGAAAAAAAAAAAAAAAAGAAGAAGGAATATCTGCTAAGTAAATGTAGGTTTCCTTTTGGGATAATGACTTTTTTCAGAATTAGAGCCAGGAGATGTTTGCACAATAATTTGTATGCACAAAATGCCATTGGATTGGGGCGCTTTTATTGAAAAATGGATTTGGGGTCACACCTGGTGGTGCTCAGGAGTTACTCCTGACTCTGTATTCAGGAGTTACTCCTGGCAGTGCTCAGGGAACCAATGGGGATAGAACCTAGGTCAGCCGCACGCACCCTAGCCGCTGTACTATCACTCTGGTCTCTGGTTCACTTTTAAACGGTTCATTTTATATTGTGTGTTTCACTGAATAATAATAATAAAAAAATTAGGGTGTCTCCCCAGCAATGCTCAGGAGGCCTGGGGGCCCCTCGTGGTGACTGCCCACCTCGCAGTGAAGGCTCGTGGGCTCAGTGCTCAGGCCCAGCAACCCTGGAGACAGCAGGGCGATAGCTGGTAGTACTCAGGGGACCATGTGGTTCCAAGGGTTGAACTTGGGGCCTCATGCATCCCAGGCACTTTCTCCAGCCCTCTGAGCTACCTCCCTAGCCCTACAGAAAATAAGTTAACTACAATTTTAGAAATTGTCTGCCTCACTGCCAAGTCTGGGCTTCCCTCACTGTGTTTTGAGCTTTGGTAGGGGACAGTCTGAAAGGCCTTCTACAGGGCAGGGCACTTACCTTGCACGTGGCCAACCGGGGTTCAATCCCTGACATCCATATGGTTCTCCGAGCCCCAGCAGGGGGAGAACCCTGAGTGCAGAGCCAGGAGTAAGACGTGAGCACCCCTGGGTGTGGCCCCAAAGCCCAAACCAAAATAAGCCTGCCTCAAGGAATGCAGTGACGTGATGTGGACAGGCAGAGCGCGTGAGCAAGCCGCCATCCTTGGCTCCCCGGCACCACGGGTGCCAAGTGAAGATGAAAGTGTCCAATGTGCTGGGACTTCCCCGGAGACCCAATGAGACGGTGGAACGAGATAAAATCAACCAGGAAATGCAAGCTGAGGATGACGATGATGGATGAAATGTCGACTTACTTCATCTGCCACTGTAACAATGATCACCTTTGAAAAGGAAAACAGAGGAGGAGGCAGGGCAATAGAACAGCTTTGGGCAAGGCTCTTGCCTTTCATGCGGCCGACCTAGGTTCAATCCCCAGCACCCCAGACGGCCCCCCAACCCCACTGCCCCAAGCCCTGCCAAGAGTGATTCCTGAGCACAGCCTATGTGGCCTGGAAACAAAAGCAAAATATGAAATAAAGGGACAGAGAGAGGGCACAGAAGGAAAGGTGTGTGCAAAGGTCACACGCACCTCATTTGGGTCTCAACACCTCCAGGGTCGGTCACAGCACAGAGCCAGGAACCGCCCTTCAGCACCACAGGGTGTGGCCCCAAACCAAATCGGTAAAAAAATAAATAGCTGGGGAGAGAGCTGAGAGGTAGAACATGTGTCTGACACCTCCAGAGTTTAAGGCGCTTCACCGCCTGGTCTCCCAGGAGTGAGTCCCCCAGCACCACCCACCAGGGCCCAGGGCCCCCGAACATAGCCAGGTATGGTCCCTATCGAAAAGGAAAGAAGGGGGCTGGAGCGATAGCACATCGGGTAGGGCGTTTGCCTTGCATGCAGCCGCCCCAGGCTCAAGTCCCAGCATCCCATATGGTCCCCGGAGCATCACCAGGAGTAATTCCTGAGTGCAGAGCCAGGAGTGACCCCTGTGCATCGCTGGGTATGACCCAAAAAAGAAAAAAAAAAAAAAAGAGGACCAGAGATAAGACAGGGGTTATGCCTTGCAGGCAGCTGACAAGGGTTTGATCCCTGGCACCACTTTCGGTCCCTTAGCCCACCCAGGAGTGATGCCTGAGCGTGCCAGGAGTAAGTAAGCCCTGAGCACTGTCAAGTGTGCACCCAAAACCAAAGTGTGTGTGTGGGGGGGAGGGGGGCGTGAAGATGTTTTAGGTAAAATCCTAACTATGAACACAGAGCAGAAGTCTGTGTTCCATCACATGACACAGCCTCGTCCTGCCGGGTCAGGGGCTGGTCCCGGGGCAGAGCCCCAGCTCTGGCAGCCTGAGGCTGCACGTCCCACCCCTGGTCCCGCCGAGCCCAAGACCCGGCACGGGGGCTAGAGTGAGGAGCCCAGAGCGAGGAACGGGGCCAGCCAATGAAAGAACGCTGACCCGGGGCCAGCGCAGCCTCGGGCCCCTCCAGAGCATCCCGCGCCCGGGGACAGAAGCGTTTCTAGTTTGATTAAGCCGCCGTCCTCTTTGGGCTTCCAGACCCTGGCAGCCAAACTTGCCCCGCCCACTGGCCCGAGAGCCCCTTCCTCACCTGTCCCCTCCGGCCCTCCGCTCCCTGCAGGCGCCTGGTTCTCTGCCACGGCCGTCACCGCCCCACCACACACCTCATCACCCCTCCTGCCCTGGGCCCCGGGCTGCGGCCGGTCACTGTCACCGATGCCGTCCCCCGCCCTGGGCCCCCTTCTCCCCCCACCCCCGCCCCTCCCCCCGTGCCAGCCCCTTGCCCCCCAACGCTCCACAGAGCGGCCCACACTCATCTCCCACACAGGCTCTCTCTTGAAGACCCTCCCAGCGCTGGCCCGCCTCAGAGCAGCAGGAGACGCCCCTGGGGCTGCCAGGCCTGACGGGGTTTGGTCCTGGTCTCTGCCCTCGCCCGCCCGTCTCTCCTCCCCTCAGCCACCGCGCCCTTCACTCCAGACTCTCCCGTGAGCCTGTCAGGCAGACGCCCCGCCTCAGTGGGTCGCCTCTGTCCTTCCGTCCCCTGGCCCCTGGCCAAAGCTTGGCTTATCAGGCGGCCTCCCCTGAGCTCCTCAGGGGAACCCTGCCCTCATCCCCGGCCCCCCCAGGATGCCCGTGTGGGGCCCGCCCCTCCCCGCCTCAGCTCCTCAGAGCCCTCTGGAAACGTCAGTCGGCAGGTTGCTGTTGTTGGGGTGGCGGTGGGGGGGCCTCAGGAGTGACCCCTGGCAGAGCCGGGGGTACCTGGTTGGAACCAGGGTCAGCCATGCAGGGCCAGCGCCTTACCCCCGGTACCAGCTCTCCAGTCCAAGGCAGCTTCTTGTTATTGGTTAATTAGGAAGATCTAAAAGGGTAATTTGGTTTTGGGGGTTCTAATAAAAACAAGAATTATAATTAACAGCAACCACAGAGCACGACAAGATGAAATGACAATAAGAAGGATGGGCGGCGCACCCTGGGCCCCAGGCCCTTTGATATGACCCCCCCCCACCCTCTCCCCCAACGCACAGCCTCTCCAACTGCTCCCCCATGACCTCTCTGGTGAGAACGGGGGTCAGAATGACCCACCCCCTCTGCCGAGCTGACCGGGGACACAGCTGTGCTCTCAGAACTCTCCAGATTTATGGAAAATCCTGGTGATTTATTCATGTCTCCAGACATGAATAAGTAAAATTCCCCTAAAACAGATTTTTTTTTCCATTCACAATCTCCTCTCTTCAAAGTTAGGCAGCTTAGACAATGGATTACTAATATTTGCTTTTGTGTGGAGAAGGAACCAAACCCGACAGAGTAATTCCACCCTCAGACGGCCCCGAAGCCCCAGCGCCCGGCTGAGGTTTGCAGGAAAGCGGGAAGCTGTCGCTCTGTTTGGCCCGGCTTCAACACACCTTCCCCTTCTAGTCCTTGCTGGTTGCCCCTGCAAACTGCTCAAATATTCCTCCTCTGGGGGCCAGAAGTATAGCTCCTGAGAGACCGTAAGAACAGGGGGGCCCCTGCAGCCTGCCCTCGCCACTCGCTGGGTGTCCGCCGATAAATCTCCCTCCAGGCTCCTCTGCAAGGACCAAGGGAAGCTCCGTGGGGACGGACCTTGCCTCGAACACGGCCAACCCAGGTTCGATCCCCAGCACCCACGAATGCCCCTAAAGCCCCGTCAGAAGTGATCCCTGAGAGTAAAGCTGGAAGTAAGCCCTGAGCACAGCCAGGTGTGGCCCCCCAAAAAATTAAAAAAAAAAATAGCAGGGGGCTGGAGCGATAGCACAGCAGGTAGGGCGTTTGCCTTGCACATGACCGACCCGGGTTCGATTCCCAGTATCTCACATGGTCCCCTGAGCACTGCCAGGGGTAATTCCGAGTGCAGAGCCAGGAGTAACCCCTGTGCATAGCCGGGTGTGACCCCCCCCCAAAAAAAAAAAGAAGAAAAGAAAGAAACCTAACAGACAGGTGATCAGACACATGAAATTAGGACCAGGCTCCTCGAAGGTGTTCAGGAAAATGAGAGCCCCCGGCTCTGTGAGGAGACAACTACGGAGACCCCCACGTGCCACCAGCACAGCTAAAAGTGATCTAACAAAACAATTGGTTCCTAGAATGGTATTTGAAGACGCAGAAAGGGGGCTGGGAATCATGCAGAGGCAGCAATCCTGGAAACAAGAAGGGAGGGAGGAAGGGAGAGAAAGAGAGACAGAGAAAGAGAATGAAAGGAAGGAAGGAAGGAAGGAAGGAAGGAAGGAAGGAAGGAAGGAAGGAAGGAAGGAAGGAAGGAAGGAAGGAAGGAAGGAAGGAAGGAAGGAAGGAAGGGAGGGAGGGAGGGAGGGAGGGAGGGAAGGAGGGAGGGAGGGAGGGAGGGAGGAAGGGAGGGAGGGAGGGAGGGAGGGAGAGAGAGGGAGAGAGAAAGAAAGAAAGAAAGAAAGAAAGAAAGAAAGAAAGAAAGAAAGAAAGAAAGAAAGAAAGAAAGAAAGAAAGAAAGAAAGAAAGAAAGAAAGAAAGAAAGAAAGAAAGAAAGAAAGAAAGAAAGCATCAGGGTTATATTCTACCCCTACCAAAGGAGCAGCTGGCGGCCAGAACGTTTCCCCATCACAACCTTGAAATAGCGGCCTCTGCTGGTGAGTCACTGAAAAACACATTTCCCACCCAACCCGTCCAGGACGGAGCTAGCTGGAGTCAAGAGCCTTGGTCCTTGTCCCAGGAACCAAACCCAGGTGTTGCATTACAAGGGACAAAACCATCATCAGGGTTACCACGATGTAATTGGGATGTTAACAAAATTAAAGGCCGGCCTTTCCATTTGCTCATCTGCCCAGGAGATTTTTTTTTTAAATCTCGTGGTCTCCTATTTTTAAAATGTTCTAATTGCATGCAAATGTTACAGCCGAAAAACAACACAAGGGGCATTAAAAATCAATCTTCCATGTAAGCCTCAGATTTTCCAGCCTGAAGATCCAAAAGCAGGAGTGGTGACAAATGTGTAGAAAACAGAGTGAAAAAGTCAGAATGCATCATTAAGAATATTACAACAAAAGAAGGGGGGGAATCTTTGGGAACACATGGCTGATTCAGCTGGGATGAACAGCTCCAAAGGAAGCTTACAAGAAAGAAGCCCTGCAAACCTCCGACAGACCGGACCCAGAAATCCAATCAGGGAGTGGCCGTGACCCTGTCCTGCGCTGGCCGGGACATTCACACAGGAAGCCCCTCCCCTCCTCGGAAGGCGTGAAAGAAGAGCGAGGCAGCGGGGTTGGGTTTGACACGGACTATCTTGTGCTTTTTGGTTTTCAGATCCAACACTGAAAACTGAAGATTTCACGTCAGACTGAACTCCTGAGGGACAGATGAGACGTAATCGCAGCCAACGTCCCACCCACGGCCCATGGCGGCTCTCCACACTGCTGGCCTCGCACTCCATCGCCCCTGTCCAGCTCTCACGTGCTGACACCGCGCCCAGGTTTTCTAGGTTCCTGGGCGGCCGGTGTGGGGGTCAGAGAGGCAGTACAGAGCGAGGCCAGTAAGATGTGAGGACCTGAATCAGAGAGAAAAACAGAGAGAGATCCCTGAATCTAAGGAACGCTTAGATCACTTTCCCGGGAAGCCAGGGAACCATTAGCAATTGCACTTTATTAAAACAGGTGCATTGCACAGGGTGCAAACAGCAGAGACAACAAAGATTCCTCCTTTCTAACTTTTTGAGTGAATGCTCAGCTCATGGGAGTTCAGCCTCTTTTTGTCCTAGGATCTGTATTTAGGGGCACGAATGGTTCTCTGAGTGGGGTATTAGTCTCAATGTGTACTTTCATAACTCACTTTAAGCTATTTTTCTAACTTCTGTAATGGTTTGGGGCCACAGCCAGAGGCTTCAGGGTCTACCTTCTGCTCAGGCCCTCCCTGCAGTGCGTTCAGGGGACCGTGTGGTGCTGGGGATGGAACTGGGTCTCCCCCATGCAAAGCGCGGGCACAGCCCACTGAGCTCTCTGGCCCACACTTGACTAATTAATTTCCATCAGTATTTCTTCTTTGACCTGTGGGTCATTTAAAAGTGGGTCTCCTGAGGGCAGAGAGCGCGTGGGTCTAGCGTATGTATGGCAAATGGGAAGCCGGGGTCTAGGCCCTGCAGCATCGGCCCACCGGGCACTGCTAGGAGTAGCCCCAAGCCAGGACAGCGTGACTTCAAGTAATTTAAAGAGGGACTGAGGGCCAGCGGTGGAAGGGCCCGGGCCCGGCCCTTGGAGGTGGATGTGGTACTGCTGTAAACCCAGAAAATAAATGAGAGTGGATGTCTTAACTTCCAAACTACAGGGACTGTTCTAATTATCATTTGATAACACTATCTTTGATGATCGTTAATGGATCTCTGCCCTAATTGCCTTACCATCACACTGTTCTAGTCCTCTGAGACCTGCTGAGACTTGCCTTGTGGAGCACATGTGAGTGTGTCCAGCAGGCCTGAAGCCAGGAGCTCTCCTCGGCTGTGGCGGGCAGGCAGGCCAGCTTGTGAAATTCAAGTGCTTTAGGTCCTGGCTTAGGAACCACCTTCCTCTTAGGGCCTGGGTATAGCACAGGGGGCGAGGTGCATGCCTTGCATGCATCCCACCCGGGTTGGACCCCCACCCCTTCAGCAAACGGAGGGGCTGGCAGTGCAGGTACCCCCGGGCTGCAGGTTCAGAAGCAGCACACCCCGGGACCCCCACCCTGAACTGCCGGCCCCAGTGTAGACTTGTGAGCGGAAGTGGCCCCCAGGCCCGGGGCACCATTTAGGAGATCCAGGCCCCCCCACCTCAGGCCCATTCCCCAAATTAAAACAATCCTCCTCTACTCTGACCAATCGACATGCCTCTTGTTGCTGTGAACATTTTAATTCCCTGCCCCCATTTTTGTAGATTAACACTGGGTGTCAAGCTTGAGGTTGGTCCATTTCTCTGAGACTTGAAACTTTCCTTCCTTCACTGTCTTCTGGGCGAGGAGCTGGCCATTAAGTCGTTCTCTCTCTCAGGGTAGCTGCTCCCCGATGGTTACTTTTAAGACTCGTTGACTCGTTATTCGGCACTTTCAGGCTGGGGGAACTCTCTGCTGTTCCGTTTCTCAGACCTGCCACCCCTGCGGCTTGCCCACTTGCGAACCTCCTCTGCCAGTCTCCCAGCCGTGTCTGCCCAGGCCTCCCCCGCTGCCCGGGCCCAGCGAGACACGCACGTTCTCACTGCAGCACCTTAACCTGCCGTCTGCATTTCATCATCCTGACGTTCTAGCGTTTCTTCTAGCTATTTCCCTGGGATCTTCCTGTCTGGAGGGGGTTTTCCAAGCAGCACTCGGGGAACGCCAGGCCCTGTCCTGGTGATACTCGCCGGGGCCACACAATTCAACGCCCAGCAGGGCGACCGGTGCTGGAAGCCAGCAGCTCGGGGCTCCACCACGACACCTGGCACTGCTGCACAGGGCGGGGAGGCCGCAGGAGGTGCAGGGACCTGCCCCTTAGCTGTGTCCCAGGTGGCACATCCCGACAGTGCTCAGGGACCAGGTGTGATGCTGGGATTCAAACCGCTGTGGCTACAGCCACATACAAGGCAAGAGCCTCGATCTCTCCCACCCTCTCTCCCGCCCTCCTCATCTAGCTTCAGGATGAGTCGCCAAGGCCGTTATCTATTCCACGGGGAAACTTCTCCCTGGACAGAACTGTGATTATTCTATTTTTTTTTGTCCCAAATTTTTTTCAATTATATTACTACATATCACATTTGTGTGCAGTGTCTACTAAATATCTATGTAGTTTATAGTTCTTTAATGAATTAAAATAGCATTTTGCGTTGTTGGTTGGCCGGGAGGGGGCCACACCCAAATCAGCTGCTGTGCAAGGCAAGAGCCCTTCCCGATGCACTATTATTCCCGCCCCTAAGACAGTCTTAATTCTTCGGTCTGGTCGTCCCAACACTCGGAGCCCCTCCGCTGTTCACTGCTGTGTCACCCTTCCCTGTGCTGTTACTCTGACAGCGTGCAAACACTGCTCTGAGGGCCTGTTTGCAGACAGGTCCCGGGCGTTTGCCCCGGGGCACAGGGACAGCCCTCCCGGTACCTGGCAGGGAAGCTCAGTCCCCTCCGAGGGCGCTCACGAGACGCCAGCTGCCGTGACCTGTGTCTTGCTCTCCCGAGGCTCCTGTCCAGAAAAGGGGACTCAACAGGCTCTCTGCAGAGAACCCCAAATTCTGGCCCCCTCTGAGAGGTCCTGGGACCCAGGCGCCTGCTCTGTTCTCCAGAGCCGGCTAGCAAAGGCCGTGCTGGCACCACCAGCGCCCATCCTCCAGCCTGGTCGGGTCCTGGGCTCCTGGCCCGCGTCTTTCCATGAGGATTCTAGATGACTCAGAATTGTTGACCTGTCTATTAGGCTCGGGAACCACTCAGTGGCCGCCGTGGCCAGCAGTCAGTCGGCAGAAGGAACCAAGTAAAGCCGAAAGGATCAGAGCAGAGAGCCCGGGGGCCAATGTACTCTGCACAGCACCTGGACTGGATCCGGGCAGACACCTGCACCAGCGGGAGTGGCCCCCGAACACCGAGAGGACCCAGACCACCGCGTCCCCCACCCCCCAGGAAACAGAACCACCCGGGAGCACTCCAGACCCTTTATGGTCTCACAGCAAGTCTCTGTGCTCCCCACAGCTTTCCTCAGGCGTACAGGGAAAAGAGTCAACAGCGGGCCCGGAATGTGGCCTAGTGGTGGAGCACATACCACACGCACGTGAGGCCGTGGGCTCAGTCCCCAGCACTGCCAGGAAAAGAAAAAAAGACTAAAATAAAGGGGGGAGGAGCTGCTGGAGAGACAGTACAGCCTGTAAGGAGCTGGCCTTGCATGGAGTCAAAACAGGTTCAATCCGGCTGGAGCGATAGTACAGTGGATGGGGCATTCACTGCCTTGCATTCGGCCGACCCGGATTTGATCCCCGGCTTCCCATGTGGTCCCCAAGCACCGCCAGGAGGTATTCCTATTCCTGAGTGCAGGGCCAGGAATAACCCCTGAGCATCACTGGGTGTGACCCAAAAAGCCAAAAAAAAAAAAATCCCCAAACACAGACAGGTTCAATCCTTGGCAGTACCTGAGCATAGCCAGGAATGATCTCTGAGCACAACGCCAGGAGTAAGCCCTGAGCACTACCAAGTATGGCCCCAAACCAATAAATAAATAAATAAATAAATAAATAAAATATCCAGTCATATTAAGGGCCATGGAAACCAGACTTTTGGTGGGAAACATAATATAGCATATACAGATTACTTATTACACAGCAAACCTCGAGCCTATAAAATGTAACCAGTACTACTTCAATAAAATTGTTACTTGTTTTCGGGCCACACCACACCCACGGGTGCTCAGGGCTATCCCAGTCACTGCTCAGGGGTCACTGCTGATGGGGCTCGGGACTGTGTGGTGATGGGACTGAACAGGGGTCCCACACATGGAGCACAGGCTCCAGACCTTCAGCTAGTCCACTGGCTCCTCAATAAAAAAACACTTTTAAATTGCAGGCCAAGTTGAGTCATTAGAAAAATGGTAAGAAAATCCAGCACCACCACACCTTCCTGAGAACATCAAGTTTCGCGGCTGTGACTGCCAGGGGAGGCACAGCCACAGCGCAGGGCGGGGCGTCCCGGGGTGGCCCTGGGGTCCCCACACTGCTGGGGGCGCCAACAAAAGAGAAATGAGCAGAGACTGGGTGTAGGATGACATTACTTTGCCCTTTCCCTCCTTGCCACAAGTAGCTTGTCCCGGTTTTACCCAGAGTTTAGGCTTACCCCAGTCACACCCATCAAGGTGTTCCCGAATCTCTCCCATCCCTTTGTTTAGCTATAATCACTTCTCCATGTTCTCTTCCCCAAAACAGTTAATCTGCAGCTTTCCCTTAATCTGACTGCTAATTTGCAAGGTCAGACCTTCCTAGGATACTGAATTTATATTATATAAGTTAATATTGCCTTTCTTCTCTTCTTGTGCCTTTTGAATAATTTACTTTAAAGCTATGTCTGTTTTGTATAGACACAAGAAGACAATATTGTTTTTATAACTTGGGAATTAACTGGCCTCGAATATTCCCTCCCGGGCCTCTGCTTTCTCCACTTAAGCCTCAGTTGCCCTCAGTTCCTAGCACCCCAAAGTAGGGTCCCCGACGTGGGACAGGAAGGATCCAGGGCAAGCGGTGAGTTATGTGCTACCCTGGCATCGAGATGGGCCTGGCCAAAGTGCCTAATTCTTAACTATGTTAAGAGCTTGATCATAGACAAATGCTGTCATGATCCAATAGTAATTATGAGACTGGGACCCTGCCAGGGATAGGAAAGACTGATCTGGCCTGAGCACTGTAGTCTGAGATTGAGATGGCCCCAGGAGAGCAATTCTATAAGCTTTAATGCATCTCTTATTGTGTCCATACAAAATAATTAATATTATGAATTCTTATATGTTTGCTGGCTGAGGAGAAGAGAAACACATTCATGGGACTCTGCCCTTGGGTGGATCCTCTGCTGAAAGAGAATTAAGTCCTAGGAGAAGCATCCCCTAAGGGAAAGGAACCTTACCCTATTGATGGTGACCACACCTACGTGTATGCCCCAACCCCCTGATGCTGAGGAGATTTAACTAGGCTGTGAGAGTGGGTTGGGGGCCAGATCCACGAGCCAGATCCACGGGGCAGATCCACGGGGAGAGATCCAGGAGAGCGGGAGAGAAGCGGAGGGAGAATGAAATAAACGGATCGAGCAACCAGTTTGGCCTTCTTCCTTCTTCCTTCCGTCGCCTGCCCTCGACTGACGGCACATACAACGGTTCTGGGGCACCGGACGCGGGCGGTGAGACAGAGCCGCCTAGAGAGCCCGCGAGTGCACGCGCCCCCTCGGCGTTCTTTAGTTTTTTACAACTGGGGCCCAGCACACTGCAGGGGGGAGGCCAGGTTCAATCCCCAGCATGGCCTTGTCCCACGGGCCTCCAGGGGTGACCCCAAACACCAGAGAAACAGCTCTGAGCACCCCTGGGTGTGGGCCAGACACAGAAACAGAAAGACAAAACTGACCCACCTGGGAGTTCAGCGGGAACGGAAGCTCAGTCGGGGGAGGGGGAGCAGCACCTGGGGTGCCCAGTGGGGGCTCCAGCAGCCCCTTCAGGAAAGAAACCAGGCACTTCCTGGGCACGCCGAGACCACCACAGGAGACCCCCGGGCTCTCCTGACAGGCAACACCCATGGGGCCCGGGTTCGGGAAAGCAGTTCTCAGCCCCACCCCAGACGGGAGGGGCCAGGGAGTGTGTTTGAACAAATGTCCCTTTCGGGGTGCTCTGGCTGGGAGGGCCAGAGGTGGCAGGGTGGGATTCGGGCCTTGCCCGTGCAGGCCGGGCCTGGAAGCAGTTTCCCCGGGGACTCTGACAGCCCCCATGAGAACAAGCCCCTCACGGCGGTGCTCGGACGGCTGCGGCCTGACCCGGCACTGGCGTGGACTCACTCCTCTCCTCAGCGCTGCTGCTGATCCCCACGTCCCACGCCACTAGGGCCTCAGTCACGAGGGGTTTCTGACAACCGGGCCATGACAGACACGCGGCGAGCACTAATTAGCTACCTCTGGGCAACTGTGATCACTGCTGAGGCCATGGCTAAGTGCTCTCCGGGCTGAGTTTGCCAAGCCCTCCTCAGCCCCCCTAAAACATCAAGATTGTTCTGACTTACAAGCGGTGGGTGGAGGCTCGCTAGAGAGCCAAACTATTCACTGGTGAATAAGAGCCACCGTCAAGTTATTTGGCTGTAAAGAAAAAATGACTACAGATTAGGAGAGGGAGGGAGGGACAGAGGGAGGGAGAGCACAGGAGTGAGGAAGGAGAGTGAGAAAGCGAGAAAGCACAAGAGAAAGAGGAAGAGTGAGAGAAAGGAGTGAGAAAGCGAGAGCGAGCGCGGGTCTAGAATCCTTGACCCAGTTCCCCTTTGTAGGGCACCTTGACGTGACGTTCAAACTAGTCGAAGCCAAGCTGGCAGGCTGACTGCTGGCCTGGGGAGTAAGGGTTCCTTCAGAAACAGGCGTCTGGCAAGAACCCTCTACCCTCACATTCTCTCACCTGAGAAGGACATGGCCCCACCCCAGCATCCCTCGTTTGGTTTCAGAAAGAAGGCAGCCAGTGCGAGGAAGAAAGGGGATTTTTAGAACTCAGACTCCTTTCAGTTTACCATTAACAAAGATAACCCAGCAAATTCACTGAGTCAATGGGAAAAGTCAACTTCTTAAGAATGAAACCTTTTCAAGTTTAATAAGCAAAGACTCTGAGACAGAACTAAAATGGTTGAAAAAAAAAAACAACAGAGAAATTAAATACCTAACCTCTCGGGTATACATATTTAAAATAATAGTCTCATTTAAAAAAAACAACAAAACCCTTTCCATTTATTTTTCTACCCAATTCATTATGAGTGATATACAAAAGGAGATAAACAGATTAGCATAAATATTTACTGGAAGACATACAAAACAATTACCAAGAAACAAGTGAGCAAAGTAACAGTTTGGTGCTTGTGTGTCCACTCGGAGTCAGCCCTTCCCAGGGCCAAGCAAACATTACGCCACCCGATACAACCACGCTTTGTGCTAACGTTTGGAGGAAAAGCCTTGAGACACGGCCCTCATGTTCAGGCCAGAGCCAGTTCCCGGGCTCACAGGCAGGATGTGACCTCATCAAAGGGAGAAGGGCCACCTCACCTTAATAACAGGTGACAGAGCCCTGTCCGGGCCCCAACTGCGGTGATTACCCACAATTACCAACACGGTAACTGGGAAAGGGAACTGCATCTCTCACCTGCTCTGCACGATCCACATTCAGGGAAGCAGTTTCCCAGCCTCCAACAGTCAGGCCTTGTGGAACCAATATCTCGTCCGCTGCACATTCTCTTAAGAAAAGGTTAGGGTGAGCACCTCAGAAACGTTCCCAGTGCGCGGCCACAGCCTTCTTACCCCAAGTACAGGAGAGACGGCAAAAACAGAAGCAGCCAGACACGCTAGCCAAGGAAGTCTGGGTTTCAGAGAACCGAGCCGAGACCCCAGTGGGTTAAGCACCCAATTCTTTCTGAATGGACGGGTTGGAAGATGCGAACTAAAAGTAGACTATAGACCGAACATGAAGGCCACTCAATACCTCTATTGCAAACTACAACACCCCAAAGGAGAGAGAACAAAAGGGAATGCCCTGCCACAGAGGCGGGGGGGGGATGGGCTGGGGGGGTGAGAGGGATACTGGGATCATTGGTGGAGGTGAATGGGTGAATGGGCACTGGTGGAGGGTTGGGTAAGCGATCCCTGTATGAGTGAAATGCAAACACAAAAGTTCATAAGTTTGTAACTGTACATCACAGTGATTCTCTAATAAAAAAATTTAAAAAAAAAAAATCTTTCCGAATGGAGACAGAAAGAGGAGTCCTTCCTCCCAGAACACCTCCAGCTGGGGCAGCACAGAAAACGGAATATAATAAGTCCAATGATTGTAAAACTTGAAAGATGACAGCAGCAACCCAGCTACAACCCAGCTACAATCACCTGGTCACCTGGTCATCTGGAAGTAGCTACCACATCGGAAATACAACATTCACATTAAAAGCGATTAATTCCACCCGAAACATGGAGAGGAGGAGAGAAAAAGGAGAAGGCAAGTAGGGCCACAGGCTAATTTGCCAAAGCACGGACGCCTGGGGACCGTGTCAGAGGCCACCGGAGGCCGGCAGGATTCTGGTACAACCCGGCATGGGCCGGGAGCAGGTAGTATACAGCACCCGGCAAATGTCACACCGAGACTCAAAGCGACACTGCGCTGACACTGGAGAAAAACTGGGGACACGAGAGGGGAGAGAGAAGGGCCACGAGGAGCACTTCAGTCCACAGCTGGTCCGGGAGCTGCGGCCATGGCGGTGCGATCTTTCATCTCCGAAGAAGCAGATCTAATAAATGACGCGTCACCTTGCTGGCTCCGGGACAGGCCGTCCACTCCCGGGACAGCGATCCCTCTGATGTTCTGGTTTCACTCGCATTTGATGACTCAGTTGTTTCTAGCTGTAAAGATTTTTTTAATATATTTTAATTAGCCAGTTAACCCGGCAGAGGCTGCTCCTTCTGTGAGCCAAACAAGCTTCACAAAATAATGTGATCTAAAGAAGATGAAGGGTGGGAAAAAGGGGGGCAGTTTCCAGGTTTTTCTTGCAAAGCTTTTTCTCTCACTTGAAAAACTCTGCAATCACTTAAAAGTTTTGTTCCCAAAAAGGAAAGCAAAACTACTTGGGAAAATACCCATCAGGTTATTGTTTACTAGCAGGATACAAAATGAATTCATAGATGCTGGTCAACTGTCTTTCAAAAACCAAATGTGAATGTTTAATCTTGTAACTTAAGAACCAAATTTTTCCACATTCCTTTATATAGAGTTAGCATCTGTAAATTGAGACTTTTTTTTGACAATCATGCAAATTTAATTTGTCCCTGGAAACAAAAACACAACCTAACAGATTAACAAAATATGTCCTCTAGACAATATTTTTTCTGCGAAATTTTCTCCACTGTTGCCATTTTTATCCTTCAGTAAACAGAAACTATTCTTTAAAAGTTTATGTTTCGAGTTTGCAGAGAGCTGAGCTCTCAAAACATGAGGAAGATTGGATCAAGTGGACCCACTTCACCCTCTGAAATGGCTCTCCTCCTTTCAAAAGCAAAGTCCAGAAACGTTTGAGCTGTTATTAAGCTTTATAAACTAGAAACGTTCCTACTGTCACAGATGCTTCTGTAAAATAGAATAAAGATTTTATTATACCACACGCATACACACACACACACACACACACACACACACACACACACAAAAGCAATCCATACAGAAAAGGCAATTTTAGGATATTCTGTAGAGAATTTCTTTCCATGATTTCTCCCATTAAAGTATAGTTTTCAAAGCAACCACCACGACAAAGGAAGCATCTAATTAGTCCATTTTCTTCTGATCCAAGAATGCTGAACATTTACTGTCCCATCTGTAGTTGTATCAGCAGTGTAATGAACACAGTTTCTATTACTTCACTATTCTTTGAACTCCAAGAACTGTTGAAGTCTTTTCTGATGTTCTGCAGATGCTTGCACGGCACTAAATGAAACATAAATGCAAAGCATAAGCTTTATTTTACATTAAGCATATTAAGTGAACCACAGAGCACAGAGTCAATATTTTTCAAAACAATTAAAAATGAATAGAGATCTTCACTATTTAGTCCTTCTGAAACAGTTGGAGGAAAACCCTCCTGCCGCTAAGGAGAGTAGGGCTTGACTCCGTAACGGCGGGCCTCGGCCTTCTGGAAGACCAGAGGGAACGAGGAGTGACGGGGAAGGCCGCGAGTCTAACCTGCTCTGCGGCGGGACCTGCTGGGCACAGTTCCAGGCCTGGCAGTAGATTTTCTGGATTTTATTATTTTATTCAAACCAGATCCCAACATTATCTTTGAGTCGTGGAGCATTTGAATTGCCTTTAATATAAAATCCTTTAAACTAAAATGTTTGGTTAAAACACAATGGACTCCACTAATCGCTTTCAAAGGTAACAGCTTCGTGGTTTAGATTTAGCTCTTCCTTTGAACCTCCTTGAAGTTATGTCTTGAATCGGGAAATTGAGTTCCTTCCCCATCCTCGACCCCACAAATACATATTCTCTTAAAAAAAAAAAAAACTTAAGCAAATATGTAACAAAATGAATACAAAACTACCTTTTCAACTACTGGGCAAATGTTGAACGTAAGACTGTTTTTGTTTTTGGGGCTGGAGTGATAGCACAGCGGGTAGGGCATTTGCCTTGCACACGGCCGACCCGGGTTCAAATCCCAGCATCCCATATGGTCCCCTGAGCACCGCCAGGGGTGATTCCTGAGTGCAGAGCCAGGAGTAACCCCTAAGCATCGCCGGGTGTGACCCAAAAAACAAAAACAAAAAAACAAACAAACAAAAAAGATTGTTTTTGTTTTAAACGGTGAATATAATATATCATTACTAGACGGTAAAATCTCAGGTAACTGAAAATGACCCCTTGAAACCACCTTTGCTTTCTGGGACGCCCGGTTGAGCCAGGCCGGGCACTTGCTCTGTGCAGATCCCCACTAGGTGCTACAAAGGCTGCAGCTCCAACTCCAAGATTCTGAATTCTCTGATTCTCCCAAGACCATGATGCCGGCTTCCCCCACTGCTTCCCCTGATGCCGGCTTCCCCCACTGCTTCCCCTGATGCCGGCTTCCCCCACTCCCTCCCCCTCAACTTCCTCAACCCCCCCACCCCACCCTCTGGCTCTATCAGCACTCTCTTCACCTTCAATCCTAACGTTATAGGTTGGAAAACCAGTACACTGAATTGGCCTTGATTAAGATTAAAATTAAGAGTATACAGGTGTTGAATGAGTGTCTCCAATGAGCAAATTTATCCTATGTAAATTTTCATACCTCAAGAATTGTTCTAACCTATAACTGGCACTCAAAGATGGGACTCTGGGTAGTGAATGAATTAGGCATCATACAGCAACACTACATGGCGGACAGCATGGACTTCACATAAATCGATTCCATTTCTTCTCCGCGGCAGCAAGTGGCACTAAGTGGGGGGGGGGGGGGGATAACAGGTTCTTTCCCGGCAGGGAAGCGTACGAGGAAAGCTCCACGGTTAGGGAACACGGCAGCCTGGAGGCTAAGGACACACACTCCAGACAGAGAACCCTAAGATCAGAGTGACTCAGTCTCGTTTCTGCAACTGATGGCCTGTACAACCTTGGTGACTTTAAGTCACCAGCCTACCTGGTGACTTAACCACAGACAGGGATGCAAATCTAAGTATTTTAATGTCAATACTCACCCATTTTGCCCTGTATCTGTATAAAATAGGTCTCAAGTGACCTCATCGATCTTAGGGCTTCTAAGAATATGGTTCTATTTGGGCTGTCGAAAGCACAAGAGTTAATACGGCAATATGCCCTGCATGCAGCCGACCTGGGTCTGAACCCAGTCCCCTGAGCACCACCCGGGTCGCTCTGGCACGTCAAGTCACGAACAGCCCCCTCCCCCCGGACTGCAGACACATCCCGCGGAGTTGGTCCGGGGAGCCAGGCAGTGCGGGGGACGGGCCGGGACTCGCACCTGCCAGGCACCGCGCTGTCTGCCCAGCCTCTCCACTCACCTCCCCTCCACTTCCCATCCCCGCTCGGAAGTGCACACTGTCCAGTTCACGCCGGTGTGCAGCTCAGCGGCAGGCTGCCGTTACACAGAAAGGGAAGTGGAACTTCAAGAGCAAGAGCTCTAATGTGAGGGTCACGTTCCAGAAGTGTCCCAGACTGTGCAGGAGGCAAGTCCTCAGCCTTTCTGAGCCCCAAGTCCTACAGTCGTACGACGGTGCCCTCAGCGCACCGCGGGCTCTTTGAGAGGAAGCACAAAGTCAAAGTATCTCACGTGTCGCCCAAAAGGCAGAGCAGAAACAAGGCTTCCTCCGACAGTCTCTGTTGTGCTGCTATCGGGTACGGTGGTCACCAGGGACAGAGAATTATTAAGGGCGTGAAGTGGAATCAGAGGGGCTGAAGAAAGGCCTTTTTATTTTATTTAAACTTTAAAAGTGGCAAGCCATACATTCCTCTATCGGTTTGTTTTTAAGCAAGTGAATATCCTCTTAAGGATGCAGCATGATCACGTATGTTCGCTCTTGTATATTCCCACACAGAACTGCAGCATTCCAGAAAACCTTGCTGCTACTCTTGCGGAAGTTAAACAAACTACAGACACATGCCACATTACAGACAGCACGGTTTATCACAGCAGGGTGTCTGAGGGAGTTCTGAACTTCTGATTGAAAGTATACCGAAACAGCAACCTCTCGAATCTTCTAAAATGCATCTGCCAGAATCGTACTCTGTCTAGTTAATAAATCAACATCTCTTACCCTGCCTAGCTCGTTTATTTCATGGAAAAAAAGCAGCGGGTAGGGCGCTTCCATACATGCAGCCGACCTGGGTTCCCATATGGTCCCCTGCACACCGCCAGGAGTGACCCCTGAGCATCTCCGGGTTTGACCCCCAACCCCAACCCCGGGCATACATATTAAAATAAAAAAGAAAAGAAAAAAGAAAGCAGCAAACATCAATGACACCGACTCTAAACAGGTTTGGCACTTGTGGTTTTCCTTCTGGTTCCCTTTTAAGGGTGTTACGAGCTGTCAAATTTCTTTTTTAGCATGATTCACAAAGCCCCAAGAATCCATCTAAGGAATACTCTGTTCATCCTAAGTCTCAGTTCCTCAACTAAAATATAATTGCAGAATAATGTCTAATATGCCTTTCTGGAAGGGTGCTTGATTTTTCACTCCCTTGAGAATGTTTTGCTCTCTCAGTAGCAATATTGCAAACCATAATGCCCACAAGGAGGGGAAGGGAGGGAGGAAGGGAGAGAGTGAAGGGAGGAGAGAGAGAAGAGAGGAGAGAGAGAGAGAGAGAGAGAGAGAGAGAGAGAGAGAGAGAGAGAGAGAGAGAGAGAGAAAGGAGAGGAAGAGGAGAGGGGGAGAGGGGGAGACAGAGAGAGAGAGGGAGAGGGAGAGAGAAAGGTGAGGGAGAACAGAGAGGAGGGAGAGAGGGGGAGAGAGAAAGGAAGAGAAAGAGAAAGGGGTGGAAGGGGTGGAGGGATGGGTGTTCGAATACTGTAAGACTGAAATCCAATCATGTACAGCTTTGTAAGGGTCTATGAATCACTGTGAAGTGATTCAATAAAAAAGTAAAAAAAAAAGAATGCTTTGGTAATTAAATAAGAAAAGCAGTATGTATTACAGTTTCTGCTTATATATAACTTTCTATCCTCTTTTTGTCCATTTCAAAGAAGGCCCTAGTTTGTCAGATGAAAATTTAAAGTAAGAAATATTAAATTTATATCTGAGCTGCTGATTCCAGGTAGGACTGGAGAGTGGAAAGACACTCTCCACACGTAAGCCTGATTCTGTTTGTTCTGGGACCACACCTGACAGTGCTCAGGGATCACTCTGGGTGCTGGGAACTGAACCCAGTTCAGCCACATGAAAGTGAAAGCTTTAATCCCTGTTTTTTTTTTTTTTTTTGGCTTTTTGGGTCACACCCGGCGATGCACAGGGGTTACTCCTGGCTCTGCACTCAGGAATTACTCCTGGAGGTGCTCAGGGGACCCTATGGGATGCTGGGAATCGAACCCGCTGTGCTATTGTTCCAGCCCCAATCCCTGTATTTTCTTTCTGATCCCCTCCCAAGCCTTTTTAATTCTCACATCTATTTTCCAGGAATACTCTGGGGAAAAGCAAAACACCATGACTCGAAGCAGGCAAACTCACTTCAGATGGTCTCCAAACGTAGTAGTTATGCGATAGATGGCCGTTTTCAGCGATGCCCGAAATGCGAATCTTAACGTTTTATACGAAGTGTCCACAAGGCTTTCTGAGGTCCTCGGTGGTTTGCTGGAAGCATGAGGAAGCTTGAAGTACTTGTCAACCGCCTGCGCCAAGAAGAAGGTGTCAGTTCACGTGAGGATTGAGCCCACCTGGCCGGAAGGGCTGAGAGCTCCTTCACACAGCTAAGTCTACAGACACGGACACAGTATAAACTGTTTCTTATTTTGGGTCACAGTCAAGTAGCTTAAGAGGTAATAGGAGGCTGGGGAGACAGGAAACGGGGTGAGGCGCCTGCCTTGCATGCAGCCAGCCCGAGCTCAATCCTCCGCACCAATGGTCCCCTAAGCACTGTCAGAACAATTCCTGAGCACAGTGTCAGGAGCCCCTGAGGACTGATGACCCCAAGCCCCAAAAAATCATTCTGTGGCGTAAAGCAATGACCCAACAAGCCTAAGGCCACAACCCCAGGGTGGGTGGGCACGGGCCAGGACACTGGCAGGCCTGGCAGTGGCTCCGCCTTCCGCTGTCACAGGACACTCAGGAGCTGGCCCCTGGGAAGGCATTCCCAGCCAGGAGCTCCTCAGCACAAAGCTGGAAGCCGCGGCAGCCAACCGCCTAGCAGGCTCACGATGCAGAACAGGGAAGGGTGCTATGACGTCAACGCAATCTCAGCAAGAGAAGACAGAAACTTCCAACTTGACAGACACAGTTATTTACTAAAATGGTGCATCTTCTATTTTCCCCCAACATGGTAAAACATCTCTGAACAAGAAGAGGTGAGAAGAAGATTCACATATGAAACTAATTTTAATTTCGAGAACAAAAACCATTACATGTCTTAAGACCAAGGTAATTTTCTCTTTCCCTCTCCTCTCTCTGCTCCTCTGGCACTCTCCGTGTGCCAGGGCTCAAACCCAGAGCCTCACAACCCAAAGCCTGCACTGTCCCTGAGCTCCATCTCGTAGGGAGCAGCTTGACAAGCCTGGCTCTCCTAGTCAGACAGCCTGGCTCTCTGATTCTAACAGAGGCTTGTAGCAAGGTTGCCACTATGGTCACCATTTGTTTCTCAATAGCCTATGCCTGTAACAAAAGGACATGTCAATCTGCATTTGTATGTGGGTCCAGACACCATCTCCCCCCAGCAGAAAGGCATAAGTAGTAGCTGCTAGTAGAATAAACTCTCTCTTCCTCCTTGCTGCTTTCTGGCTCTGCTCATTCGGCTGCTGTCCCCTTCTCAGCCCCACAAAGGGTCCTCCCTGCTGGTCAGTGCCGGGACCCCACACCATCTCAATTTTATTCAGGTGATAAATTTCACTGAGAAGGGAAAAGTGACAACAGTATTAAAGATAATCTGGTACTGGGCTATGATATCTCCAGCGACAGAGTAATTCACGATAGCTACCGATGTCATCACCCGAAAAGAGCCAAAAACAACAGTGTAAGTGGTCACTCCCATAATGTCTTTTAGAGTTTCTTCCAGGCCAATGGAGCGACCCTTTTAATTTTAGCATCCTCCTTTGTTTCAAGCGTGCAATAAATACCCCTTCGTACTTCTAGGAATGCTGCTGAATTCTGCTGGTCACAGCTTCTTCCAGTGTCCTCCCACCTCTCGTCACCTCTGGAGTTCATCTCCTACACGACCCGTCTCGGGGACCTGGGGCCCTTGGCTTGTGGCCGACAGAGAGGTCTCCTAAGAAAGCTGACCCAGGGTTCTGAGTACTGGGCGGCGGCTCGCTCCAAAGAGGCTTCACGACGGACAGTCTGCAGTGGCTCTGGGGCTGAGCACCCACCAGCAAACGCAGGCCTTTCTTCCGAGCCTGGCCCCCACTCTCGCGTCCTTCCCAGAGAGCCAGCTCCTCGGTGCTCTCAGCCAACACCCCCCAGTGTGGCTGCCTCCCACAGAGCCAGTCCTGCCGCCGGGCTGGGCACAGAGGGGCACCAGCACAGAGGAAGGAGGGACGGAACGGGCTCTCAAAGAGGGCTTCCAGGTGTCCATCTGCTCCTGCCCCTTTACCCCGAGTTCGAGAGAAACACGGCACTTGTCCCACTGCCAACTTGGGATCCGCCTCTCGGATCCGCCAGTTAGTTATCTCGACCATCTGCTTCCCAGCGCGGAAACCCATGGCTGTCGGCTCCCTCCTGCGCAAGGATTTATGTCTTTTTAAAAGTCCTTTTACTGTAGTTTAGTAGAGCTTGGGGGAGGAACAAGATTTGATGCATGTGTTCATCTGCCATGATAACTGCCAATTGCTTGTGCTTTCAACAGTAACTTGTAAGAGAGTTTCCCTAGACTGAGACACAGTTGAGATCATTTTAAGCTGAGCGGGAAGTAGTGTTCAGCGCTACACACAAGCGGCATTAAATGACTCTAATTCATACTGAAAAAGTACCGTCTCAATTTTCTTATAGACTTTCTAATTAACACTCCATGTACCCAGAAAAACAGCTACCTGGTTTACCACCTAGGTCCAATAAATTATTTATATAGTCACAGGATAACGCAGCTTTATAGGAAATGAGAGCATAGGCATAATTCCCAGATTCCGAGCATCGATGCACCTGGAATGGACAATATCCTTAGAGTGAACTGTTCTGTCCCGAATCTTGGATCTGAGAATATGCTTGTTGACTGTCATCTGAAGGGCTGCTGGGAGATTCTTCTCCTGCAGGATCAGTTTCCCCAACACTCAAGTCTGGAGTGTGCCCTCCTACTGTGTGCGACGGCGAAGCCCTCAGCAGCCGCAGAGGGTGCGAGACGGAGGCTGTGACTCGACAAATATGCTGGTAAGTAAATAGAGACGACAGATTTCAAAGCCTGAATACTAAAAAGGAAGCTCAAGGCTGGGAGATGGTGCCAGCTGGGGCCGTTTCGCGTGCGGGAGGCCTGGGTTCTAGGCCCAGCACCGTCCCGTCTTCCAGGCACTGCCTGCGGCAATCCCTGAACGCCGAGCCTGGGCCAACTCTATCAAGCACTATCAGCTGTGTCCAAAAGAAGCAAGGCTTACTCCTGGCTCTGTGCCCAGGGATCACTCCCGATGGTGCTCGGGGAACACGAGGCGGTGCCAGGGATTGAACCTGGGCCAGCCGCTTGCAAGGCGAGTGCCTACTCCCCTCCACCATCTCTCCAGAGCCAAGAGGAAACAGTTCTGACATAGTGAATGGATCAAAACACATTATTAGAATGTATTCCTAATGCAACTCGAAAGGAAAGTCACGTTTGTGGCTGCACCCAACTTCTACCGGGCAGAGCTGCCGCCCAGCACTGCCGCCACCTCCCCATTTGCCTGAGGAAGTGTTTGACATTCACTGCCAAGTTTCTTCCTTGTCCCACTGTGGACAGGAAGTCCTGTAGAGTCTAAACACAAATATTCAGTGAGGTTTAAAAAGACCTACAGAGACTTGTAGTCAGACCTCTTGTATACCGTGTACCTTCTCTTGTAAGATGCCACAACACTCGTGTTTGTATCATCCTTCTGTTTATCGGTCTTCTTACCACAACTGGGAATAAGTGATGAGTAATGATGAACTAATTCCTAGTGTGATCAAATAGCAAATTGTTTCAAGACACTGGGAAAGTAAAATCTGAGTCCACAATAAATCTTTGATTTTAAAAGGGTCCTGAGGGTAACTGCAAAAGAATGAATACTGTTTAATTTTTCTTTGTTCTTTAGAAGACCTCTGAAAAAGGATGTCATAAAATATCAATCCTTACAAGTAGCTGGAAGAGCTTAAGAAAGAAAGAATCAGGTCCAAGAGACGCTAGTGGGGAAGGGGACAATCAGGGAGAGGACGTCTGTCCCCAGCTTCGCGCCTGGCACAGTCCTTCCTCCCAAGCCTCCCAACTAGTGGCGGGCATCAGGGCCAGAGGCACCAGCAAGAGCAACCACGCTAAAGCATAAATGGTGCCTCCCCCGTCCCATTCCACCCATCTCTGAAATGTGAAAAGTCCAAAAACATCAACACTTATAATAGCGCTGTTAGAGCAAACATCGACCTGAGTCCACAAGAGCTCGCCTGCGGGGACGCCGGGCGACTGAGGCTGCCCACTGGACAGGGACATTCAGGTCTGCCTTGAAAAGCAAAATCGACGACCCCCCGGATCACCCATGTGTGGGACCCTCGGGGCACCAGCAGTGCAAGGCAGTGTATATAACGTGCACTGTTACTTTCTTCCAGTTGGAATTTTGTCTGTAACAAGAGAAAAAAACATTTTGTTTGCCTGTGGGTCCTACCTGGCAAAGCTCAGGGTCTACTCCTGGCTCTGCACTCAGGAATCACTCCTGGGGGTGCTCAGGGGACCATATGGGATGTCGGGGATTGAACCCAGATTGGCTACATGCAAAGCAAGCACCCAACCGGATGCACTATGTCTCCAGCCCAGGAAAAAAACATTTTTATTGCAAGGAAAGACTCACCATTTTTGCTTTCTCTTTTGTTACCACTATAGAACTGTGAATGTTCTAAACATCCTGTGATAATCATTTCACCATATATATAAGATCATTATGCTATACACCTTGATTTACACAGTGCGGTTAAGTATTATTCAATAAAACTGAAGAAAAATATGATTTTTTAAGTATATTCTGAATTGGAGGTAAGTCACCTTAGACCTGCATTCTACTTGCTACAAGTCCAATCAGTTTTCCTTTGAGAAAAGCAAAACAGTTTTCCTTTGAAATAAATGTAAGCCACACTCTGGAATGCTTGGAACAAAGCAGCCCCCTGCAGAGACGTCTCCGGGCCGTGCGGCAGGCCCACTTCCCTGGACAGGAGCAGGCACTGTCCCCCTGCCTGGCCCTAAGGAAGCCTGGCGGCCACAACCTCCAGACCCTGTCGCTGCCGCCCTCACGGCCAATCTTCACAGGCTCATCCCAAGCCCCCACACAAGAGAATGAATCCAGGTATGCGGGACAGTGACTGAAAACTCCAGGCCTCAAGGAGCCAGAAACAGGCCGCCCCTTCCCACCTCCCCACCTTCCAGGGTCCTGGCTGCCCGGCCACCAACTGCCTCTGGGCACCACTCAAGCCCTTCACCGGCCACGATCCGGAGACTCTCGGAACAGAGCAGCTCGCTGCAGAGATGTCTCAGAACCCAATTACTTAAAATTTTAGAATTCCAGGAGTGCGCAGCCACAAATTGCTTTGTAACTTTTTTGTTGAATCTCTGAGAGACAGACCCTTACAGACATCTCGGACTGTGCAAAGCAAGCACTACAGGATAATAATGGTGGGGGGAAGGCGTAAGGGCAGGGGGGACTGGTGCTGATGTACTGAACGCAGTCAATCATTGTGAACAACCTTATGAAAATGAATTTTTTAATTAAAATAAATAAATAAATGTAACTTAAAAATGAACGACAAAATACTAAATAATAGCATGGGTTGCATATAAATAGATGTAAAACTGTGGCAACAGTTTGTGGAAATAAACGGTTATGGTATAAATTACAAGGGCAGCGGATCACTAAGCTTCCTCCTGATGTGGCCCGAGTGGGGACAGAGCGAGAGTAAGGGGGGGGCATTTGCCTTGCACGTGTCCCACCTAGGGTCAATCCCAACACCCGTATGGTCCCCCAAGCACAGCCCCCAAGTAATTCCTGAGTGCAGAACCAGGAGAAACCTCTGAGCACTGCTGGGTGTGACCCCAAAATCAAAACAAAACTGACGTGGCCCACAGATAAAGAACTGAAGTACTTAACACTGAGACCGAACAGGTGCCTACTGAGCACTGCCTGGCCGGGAGCTCCCTGGGAAGCCGCTCGCCACGGCTGACTGCAGAGCGTGCCTGCCTCGACCGCCTGCAGCCACGACTTCAGCCGTGCACAGCCCCACACTGCTGTATGTGACCCCGGCACTGTAACCCCCAATGCATCACAATCACGCCGGCAAAGCAACGCCACCAAGTGCACAGCCCTAAGCACCACCACCATCCCATCATCCGCCGAGGAAAGAGTGGACAGAAATTCAGCACATCACAGGAGACCAGGAAAAGGAGAGCTGGGAAGTGAGCTTTGCTCCTGGCCCCAAGAGAAGCCAAGAGAGGGTCTCTGTGCTGCCACTAGGCTCCCCTGCCTACCACCACTTACAATTAAATGCAGCTGTAAGTACACAGAAGTCAAAAAAAGAAAACTGCAGTTGCACACGAGCCATACCAGTGGTACTCAGAAATCATGCCCGGTGGTGCTGAGGGCACCACATGGCGTGCCGGGAACCAAATCCCAGTCGGCCACATGCAAGGCAAGTGCACTGCACACTCTACTATCTCTCTGGCCCCATCAACATTCTACTTTGGTACTGGGGCTCAAACCCACAGCCTCAGGCCTAAGGATCCCTTACAGGGATTAAAACATATATTGTGGGCTGGGATATAACTCATTATATATACATACACAGGCATCTAGACGACGCTGGTTGCTCCTTCACTGATAAGATAACAACTACAATGAGCTCAGTAAATGCTCCTAAATCAATCTGTATCTCAATACCTCAAAACAGCTTGTAGAAACTCTGAAGATTAGTTGTAAATATGTTAGACATAAGTCACTTGATGACCAGGAGTCCCTGGAATCATGAGGACCGGGTCTACCAATGGGAACCGTTCTTGCACAGCCATCACTCCACTCTGACCGCTGAACATGTAAGAGTGAAAGGCGCTCCTTTCCTTTCACATTTTGCCTTTAATGATTCACACGGAATGACTGATGTGACTGACAGCAAAAGGCAATAGATTAGTGCCATACAACTGTTCCTTAGAAACACCTGTCTGGAATTACAGCGGCAGGCTGGGGAGACAGTAGGGCAGGTAAGCCTTGCCTTGCACACACATCCGAAGCTGCCACCCAGGATTCCCAGAATCCTGCAGAAGCAGAGCCAGGCAACAGGAGAAAACCGTGTTCCAGCAAAGAAAGGAAAAAAGCTATCGTGAGTACATCAAGAAAATGAGATATGTTTGGAGGGAAAACTGAAAATGTGTGTGGTATTATAGCACAGTCGTAGGGCGTTTGCCTTTCACGCGGCCGACCCGGGTTCGATTCCTCCGCCCCTCTCGGAGAGCCCGGCAAACTACTGAGAGTATCTCACCCACACAGCAGAGCCTGGCAAGCTCCCTGAGGCATATTCAATATGCCAAAAACAGTAACAACAAGTCTCACAATGGAGACGTTACTGGTGCCCGCTCGAGCAAATCGGGATGACAGTGACAGTGACAGTGAAATACCTCATGTATAACTCGTGGGAAGAACAGGATAGGGGGGCGAAATTGAAGAGGCTCTGCTAAGCGGCAGAAGGAGCAAAAGGCCAGGCGCAGTAACACTTACGGGCCGGAAACCCCACAATGGCCTGTGACATGGTCAAGGCAGGAGGGACGGACAAGACGCTGCATGAGGGTGGAACAAGAAGGATCGCTGAGCTCTGCCACAGGAATGTGACTGACGGAGATGAGCAGGGCAGCTGGGGTAACTGGTAACAAAGTGGTTGAAGGGACAGACCGCAGGAGCTCAGCTGGCTACGGGGAAATATTCCTGGAGCCAGGAGGCAGCAGAAAGATAAAGAACAGGAAGAAACGGAAGGGAAAGGTTGCAGCAGACAAAGCAAGCATGCATAAGAGGCGTAGGGTGAGGGCTCTGCACAAGCCCCTGGGGGCACAAACTGCAGGACTCAGTCCTCCTGCGTCTTCACTAAGCTCTTAAAGCGTTGTGTTCCCGGGGCTGGAGCGATGGCACAGCGGGTAGGGCGTTTGCCTTGCACGCGGCTGACCCAGGTTTGATTCCCAGCATCCCATACGGTCCAGGAGTAATTCCTGAGTGCATGAGCCAGGAAAAACCCCTGTGCATCACCGGGTGTGGCCCCCCAAAAAAAGAAAAATAAAGCGTCGTGTTCCCCTCTGCTGCGAGGGAAGCGGCCAGAGTCCACAGCACTCGTGGCTTCTGTGCTCGGGATCGGTGGACTCCACCAGCAGCGTCCCCCCAGGGAGCTACGGCAACTGTCTTGACGGCACAGGGGTTAAGGTGCTCGTCCTGCAGGTGACAGATCCCGGTTCAATCCCCACCACCACAAGGTTCCAAATAATATGTGCCAAACCACAGACGTGTGGAAAAAGACTCAAAAATCATTTATTTAGAAAAAAGTAGCTGGGAAAAACACAAATAATGAATCTACGTGCACAGAGAGAAAACGGACACAAAACTCAAAACAGTACTAAAAACAAAAAAAGTCACAGGTTTTAATAGATCAGATTTGACAGATTAGTATTATCTCCTTGAAAAATCAGTATTATCTCTTGGGCTGGAGCAATAGCACAGTGGGTAGGGCGTTTGCCTTGCACGCGGCCAACCCAGGTTCGATTCCCAGCATCCCATATGGTCCCCCAGCACTGCCAGGAGTGATTCCTGAGTGTAGAGCCAGGACTAACTCCTGTGCATCACTGGGTGTGACCCGAAAAGCAAAAAAAAAAAAAAAAAAAGGAAAGAAAAGAAAAATCAGTATTATCTCGTTTTCAAGGAAATACTGAGCCCCAAGAAAGAAACTGTGATGATGTTTTTTCAAGTCAAGCCCACTGACTTCCCAGGACCGAAAGTCAGAACAACATCTTCCAATTGTTGTTCAGTCTCACCTCCTCCAAAACGACCTGGGCCGCACCTGCCCCTGCTTGGCTCCCTCCCTCCCCTGCAGCTCCCAGTACGTCTGTCTCCCATGAATGTGATGTAGAGCATTACAAGGTAAACGTCAGCCAATGCAACTTGGAAAAGGCGGCCTTGCTGAAAAGCAACATGCACGTTCTTTTCCTGTCTACAGTCCAGGACCAGAAACGGTCCTGCCCGTTTACAACCAGCTGCCCGAGTCTGAGCACGGGACCCAGGCATCTACCTCAGCTTGACAGAACAAAAAATAAGTTATGTCAACATAATGAGAATTGGTACCAAGTTACTGATTGTATTTTGCTTGTTGTTTTTTTAAGTATAGAAGAAACGATAAAAAGCTTGTTATTAGAATCCAAACTTATACCACTGAACACATTCCAGTATCTTAAAATGATCTGTTTGATGCCAGAGGGCCATCCTAAGGCTTTACTGACACATCAGAACTACTTAATGCTAATTTCTTGCTATTATCTCTTAAATGTTTTTCTTTTTTGGTTTCTTCTTTTGGGTCATACCTGGTGGTACTCGGGAGCCACTTTCTGGCACACTGCTCAGGGACGGCACCCTGAGGATACCTGGGGACCGTGCGGAGCAGGGGACCAGCCTGGGGATCCCTACACATGAAGCAGTGCTCCAGCCCTTTGAGGCATCTCCCCAGCCCCTTGGGTGTGATTTCTTGGGAGTAAGAACAGCACATTATTTTACCTTCCATCTTGAATAAAAGAAACAAACTGAATGACCGGGGGACAGTATAGCCTCGGCCCTGAGTCTCTCCTAACCCAGACACGGCCTACCTCCTGCAGTGTCAACAGCGTGTTCAGGATAGCAGGGAGTGTGGTCTGGACGACTCCGAACCGATCTTCTGTGAAGGACGCTGCCACCAAGTGAGACAGACCTCCAAAGGGAAAGAAGGGATCAGAAGTGAGCCTCCGGCACAGGGACTTGCAATGCCTCTCGCTGGGAAAGGGCTCACCTGAACAGATGAAGAACTTTCCAAGGTGGGGGCCGATACAACACAGAAAGGCACAAAAGGCATCTGAGAGATGCCCCAGAGCCAGCGTCCTGCAAAGATGGCCGTCTGCACCGGGGAGGGAGCCGGGCCGAAGCAGGGCTGAGGGGCAGTGCTGAGTGCAAGGGAGCCCGACCCAAGTGAAGGGGAGAGTCAGCCCAGGGCACTGCTCACAGGGGGCCGAAAGCCTCTGGAAGGTATCGCTGAGGCATTAAAAAGCATCTTCAAGATGCAAAGAGAAGGTCATTTGACGACAAAGTTTCCATATTAATTTCACTTAAAATGTTAAAAGTATACGACGTAAAATATGTCGACATAGCGAGAGCTGGTACCATAAGCAGAGGGAAATAAGCAAGAATCCCAGGCTCACGTTCTCTGCTTCCAGTCAAGGAAGACTTCTGCCCAACTGAAATACCCCTAAATATCTAAGAAAAATAATCCATATAAAACAACAATACAAGAGTGTATCTGAAAACTCAAAGATTCTGAAATTTCTATGAAACAATGAACTCCCCAAATGGCTAAAGCAATCCTTGGGGAAAAGAAGGTGGGAGGCATCACCTTCTCCAACTTCAAACTGTACCACAAAGCGGTAGCAATTAAAACAGCATGGTACGGATAAAGACAGATCCTCAGAGCTGAATATCCTGAGACAGACCTTCAGGTATATGATCAGTTAATCTTCGAAGAAGGATCAAAAAAACATGAAGCAAAGCAAGGGATGCTTCTTCAACAAGTGGTAATGGGGAAATTGATCAGCTATATGCAAAAAATAAACTCGAACCTTTGTTTAATGCCATATACAAAAACCAAATCAGAATGGACTAAACATCTTAATATCACACCTGAATCCATAAAGCACATAGAGGAAAATAGGCAGAACCCTCCACGACACTGAAGCTAACGGCATCTTCAAGGAAAATACCTCACTGACTAAGCAAACGAAAGCACGAATAAGCAAGTGGGACCCCATTAAACTAAGAGGGCTCTGCAACTCAAGGAAACAATGGCCAGGGTACAAAGACAGCCCAGGGGATGGGAAGAACTATTTACCCAACATTCAGCTGATAAGACGGTAATAGCCAAGATACATAAGGCACTGGTGGTATTTTACAAGGAAAGAAAAAAACATCACCCTCATCAAAAAAAGGGGAGAAGAAAGGAACAGAAACTTCTTCAAAGAAACAAATGGCAAAAGGCATGTGAAAAAGTGCTCTACGGCACGATCAGGGGATGCAAACCAAACAACAGTTAGGATTTCACGCCAGAGACTGGCACGCATTAAAGAGAACCACCAGTGCTGGCATGGATGTGAAGATAAAGGGACGCTCATTCCCTGCTGGTGGGGAATGCCGACTGCTCCTGTCTTTCTGAAAAACAATTTGGACATTCCTCAAAAAGCCAGAGATTGAGTTTTCATAGGACCCAACAATTCCACTTCTAGAAATATACCCGGGGCCCAAAAGCACGCAGCAGGAAAGCCACCTGCACCCCTGTGTTCACTGCAGCACTGTTCACAACAGTCGAATCTGGAAACAACCCGAATGCCCGAGAACAGAGGAGCGGATACAGAAACTATGACACATCTACACCTTGGAATACTGCACAGCAGTAGGGAAAATGAAGCTCTGAAGTTTGCTTCTAAGTAGACTGACATGGAGGGTATCATGCTGAGTGAGACCAGTCAGAGGGAGGGGACAGGCAGAATGACTGCACTCATCTGTGGGACAGATTAAAAACAAAAACAAACGACCACACAGAATGTGAATAATGCCCAAAGACAGTAGAAACAAGAGCCAGGAGGACTTATGCATGGTAGGAATCTTGCCACAAAGAGGGAGGGCAATTAGGACAGAGAAGGGGTCACTATGACAATGACAGTTTGAAATGATCACTCTAGACAAGAACTGAGTACTAAAAGAAGGTAAAGTGATACGCATGATAACCTTTCAGTAACAGTACTGCAAACCAGTGCCTGAAAGGGAAACGGGGGAAGGGGGAGGGAGAGAGGGGGGAAAGGAGAGAGGGGGAAGAGAGTGAGGGAGATAGAATGCCTGCCATTGGGGCTGGAGCGACAGCACAGCCGGTAGGGCGTTTGCCTTGCACACAGCAAACCCAGGTTCGATTCCCAGTATCCCATATGGTCCCCTGAGCACCGCCAGGAATAACCCCTGAGCATCGCCAGGTGTGAGCCAAAAAAAGGAAAAAGGAAAAAAAAAAAAAAAAAAGCCTGCCATAGAGCATAAAGGCAGGCTGGGGTGAGGGTGGTAGGAAGAATCCGGGGATGCTGGTAGTGGGAAAAGCTCACAGGTGAAGGAGCGGGTGTTGGAACACTTACGCTGAAAACTCAATCATAAACAACTTTGGAACTGTATATCTCACAGTGATTCAATTTAAAAAAAAAAAAAAGCAGATTTAGATCGAGGTCCAAAATGACCTCTTTACATATTTAACTGATAGATAAAATCATAGTTGCTTACCTTCTAATGCCCAGATATGCATTTGGGCATCTGCGAAAACTGCCTGAATGGAGGCCTCTGGGTGCTACAAACATAACAGAAGTTTTAAGTGAGTTTCTCAGATAAAACCATCTTTTCTCATCAACCATGCAGTGTGTGATGACGGCATATTCACAAAGGCCTCCCAAGAATTAAAATCTGAAATTCTTAGACAATAAAATTTAACTGCAAAAACTCTGCCGCTAACTTACTGTGTGATTCTCGCCAAGTCTCTGAATAATTAGGTGCCTGTTTCTCACTTACAATGAGTTGTGTATGCCAATCCACCTGAAAGGATTAGCATGGAGATGTGTAATGGTTCTGAACACGGAAATAGCAGTGTTGGGATGATGCGATAGTACGGTGGGTAGGGTATTTGCCTTCTATGCGGCTGACCTGGATTTGATCCCCAGCATCCTAAAGGTCCCTCTAGCACCACCGGGAGTGATTCCTGAGTGCAGAGCCAGGAATAACCTGAGTATTGCTGGGTGTGACCCGAAACACAAACAAATAAACAATCAAACAAAAATAGCAGTGTCTCCAACTCAAATTCACTTGCCAAATCAGAATCCAAAGTAAGCAGTTCACTTCCAAGGGAAAAAGGAGACCTTGTGCAGCATTTGCTCCACCACTTACTGGCCCCGTGCCCTGACACTGGCCACCTGACCCCAGTGGGCCTGCGGGAACTGGAGCGAAGAGGGCCTGCACACAAGGCACTCCAAGGCCTGACCGTGTTCTGGCACAAAGCACAGTCACACAAGCCCTCTTCTACTGGCTTTTAAAATAACTTTTTATTTAATCAAAGAACCATGATCGAAAAACTTACTGGTAGTTGAGTTTTAGGCACCTAATATTTCAACGCCAATCCCACCGAGTGTCGGCGTCCCTCCCCCTGTGCTCCCACACCCATCTCCTACCACGCACCGCCCCACACCCCACCTGTCACATTGACAGGCACAGTACAAACTTGCAGCTTACAGCTCATGTTTTCAGTGTTGAGTCTGTGCTTCGGATACACCACGGTACCCGTCTCCCGCATCACTATAAAACGAAAGCCCTGCCCCCGGCTCCCGTTACTTCCCCTTATCAGCTTCCTCCTTCCCCTTGCTTTCTTTCCTTCTCGGTCCTTCTCTGGGGTCAGGGGTGAGCAAGGCATGCCCCCCTTTATATATTACATGTTCCTCTGGAAAACAACATACTTTCTCAGGAATCTGATATCTGTCTCAAAATTCTAATGGATAGCAGAAAGTAGATTATATGTGCTTAAAGAAATGGCTAGCTGAATTTTCCCTGCCACTGTGGTGAAGTTTCAAGAACCGGAAATTATTCTTTATTTTGTATGTTCCCATATTCCATAAGTTACTCACACCCTCCCTGTGGGAGAACGACTCCCAAGAATGAAAATGAATAAACGTGCCTCTAGGTGTGGTGTCAGCTAGAGAAGCTGGAGGTCCTGCGGGTGGCTCAGGGCTGAGCACAGGCTGTGACCCCAAGGCCCAGGTGCCACTCCCCAAACCAGAGGCCATGAACAAAGCCCCCTGCAACCAGGCAAGGCTGAGTGTGACCCAAAATCCAAGTGGGGGGAAAAAAAGGTAGATACAAAATTCCTTCCCACAACAAACGAGTGAAAAAAAAAAAAAACTGGCTCATCAAATGATCAACATGTCCAACAGTGCAGGAATTAATTTTTCACGTCTTCGACTGCAATTTGCTCTTCTCTGGCAGCTGCTGAGGCTTCCAGGGAAGCTGAAAAGTCATTTTCTTTTCTCCCTGAGCAACCATTTATTTTCCAGCACAGGGTCAGGGTGTGTGACCTGATCCAGCCGTCTATGTCCCTTTCAACATCACACTGGTGCAGGGATGTTCATCATCACGCAGGACAGGGCGCCTTGGGTGTGCTCTTCTCCCAGCACGCAGTGGCCCACAGCCCAGAGACTGGCAGGGAGAAAGGCCAAAGCCACTAAGTGAGGAGGAATCGCAGGCTTCATCAGTCAGGAGGGAGGCACAGAACACAGTAGTCCGCTCGCTAGCCCAGCCTCACTCCAGACAGCAAGGCCTGGCTGCTTCACCTTGTACTCTGCGCGTGCCCCACCGCCCAACTTCCCAATGCCAAAGCTACGTATCCTTACCTTGCTGAAAAAATACATTATCAGCACCCGCCTCGACAAGAAATTCTTGATCTGAATGGGGCAAGAAAAAAAGAAAATGAACACATTTGCATTTTTCAATCCTAATCAAACAGAATACACAATTCTAAGTTCTCCTTACGTGAAATACCTCACACCTGACAGAGAAGAGGATTTGCAATAAATCATCTCTGCACTACGACTCGAGAAACCACGTGTGCCACTGACCCTCACTTCATTCCCCTGCAGACATGGCTGTGCCCGGGGGGGGGGAGGGGCAGCTGCTGTGGTCCACGGACCCCCTCGTGGATCAGGGGCCATTTTCCTAAAACCATGTTTTCTCTAGTCCCGCCAACTGACAGGCCCTACTTGGAGCACTTACCAGTGAGAGTGTTTCCCTCCCAACGAACAACCCTCAAGACAGAAAGCGTCGGGTCAGAGAGACACATGGCAGGCAGGCCGGGAGCTCGCTCTGCACGTGGCCAAACCAGTTTAATCCCTGGTACTGGCTTGTGGGTCGAGCACTGACAGGTGTAGCCCCAAATTGGGAAGGAGGGGATAGGGGGAGGAACCACCAACGAAGTGTCTTTCCTACTAACCGGCATTAACTTGACACCCTAGAACAAACACTTTCTCAGTGTCAAGCTGAGAGCTAGCCGACAGCTCCAGACAGCAAACCCCGGGGCCTGGGGCCTGCCAGCCGCCTCAGGGCCCCCCACTCACTGACGCCTTCATCAATAGACAGGTTTCACTTGTTCCTTCTAAAAAAATCAAGACCTTCCTGGACCCCCTGTATATGCCCCTTTCCTTGCTATCTCCACCGCCCAGGGGTTCCCATGGAGGGTCCCAGTGTCAAATACAGCCCATCCTCGCAGTCTGACACTGACACTGACCCGGTCAGTACACTCCCCCGCTCTCCACAAGGGTCTGATTTCTTAGTATTTTCATTGACTGTTTAGTATCTCAAAACTGACATGTCTGAAATTAAACTACTGATCTTATTTATAGACGTCACCTCTGTACAGTCTCTTCCAGAATCCACAGAGCCAGTCCATCCATCTAAACTCCGTAACAGCCCATCGGAGCGTTATCCTCCAGCCCAGGGGCACACTGCAGAAGCCAGTGTGCAGCCCCAGACACCCGCCAAGGGCAAGTGGAGGAGGAAACAAAACATAAATAGTTGCAACGCTGTATTCCAGGTCAACGCTGAGTTTCTCTCACACACAGCTAGCCCACACCTAAGGCCCACTACACCTCCCGAGAAACCCCTCCAGCCCTGCCCGCTCCTTCCAGCCTTCCCAGCCGCGCCGGGGGCAGAGAGCACCTGTCCCAGCAGACGCCCCGAACAGCGCGTCCGGAGACGTGCACAACAGAAGGGCACGGCACGGCACCCCGGGGGCGGCACCCCGGGGCTGGCAGCACACTCGGCCAAACAGCTCCTTAAGAGTCTGGGGAGCCTGCCGCCTCTCTGGCCTCGTCCCCACCGATGGTCACACTGGTGTCCACCCTCCTCGGCTAAGCAGTGACAAGCCCACTGAACGCCCTCTGCCGCTCCCGGTTCCTGCCTCTCCTCAGGTGCCACGTGGTCAGGGACGTTTCTCGGATGATCCCACAGACAGTGGCACTCCTGGGTGCTGTGTCCCAAGGTGCTCTTTCCCAATACGGCACTGAAGACATTACCTCTTTTTTCTCCTTTAAGACACATACTTTCTGGCCCCCCGGCCAAGAGTAATTCCTGAGTGCAGAGCTAGGAGTAACCCCTGAACATCACCAGGTGTGGCCCAAAAGGAAAAAAAAGCAAAAATAAATAAACAGACACATTTCCTCTTTATTTGGAGGAGCAGGGGGGTCACTCCTGGCTGTTCTCAGGGGACTGTGCAGCGCCAGGGATTGAACCTACATGCAGCCCACTGAGCCTTCTCCTCAGCCCCACGTTTCCTATTTAGTTTTTGTTTGGGATCCACACCTGGTGGTGCCCAGTCAGAGCTCACTGGCTCAGGAGTCACTCCTGGTGGGCACGAGGACCATATGAGGGGCCAGGGATCAAACCCACGGTGGCTGCGTGCAAGGCAAACTCCCTACGCGCTTTACTACTGCTCCGGCCCAATGTTTCCTATTTTGAATATAGCATATCAAGATGCTAATAATAATCCTACGGCAAATCACGGTTTCACAGGTATCATTTTCCCTAAGTCTCCAACTAATATCAAGTTCCGATTCAAAGAAACACAATGTGATTCATTTGCTTACTCATCTATTTCCACTCACCAGAATACAATTATATGGTCAGGAACCTTGTTTAGTTCACTGCTTTCCCAATGCCTAAAACCACATCCTGTGTATATAATAAATTCAATAAAGAGCTCTTAAATGAAAAACTTCATAGATCAAATGCAGGATACTAGATTAAACCCTGTAATTCTATAGCTCAATGCCAGTCAAGATACTGGCAATTTCAACTTAACGCACAACGCATCAGAACAGTCTGACTGGGCCTGGGCGTGGCTCAGAGACAGAGCGTGTACAGTCCTCACATCAGACCCTGGTTGGACGCCCAGCACCATTAATAAAACCCATTTATTCCTCATGTGAGATCCCGCAAGCTCCGCCATTGCGCGCAGGTGTGAAGCTACAGCCACGCACTCCCACCTGCTCACGTTTGCTCTCGATCCATAAGTGAGTCGCGCTGGGCCGGCTCACGGTCTTCCGCTCGGCCCTAACCGCGGCTGACGGGGAATGATTAGAAAATTCATTCATTTGCTGATCTACAAATAGAAAAAAAAAAAAACAAGATAAGGACGCAAGCCCAGAGACGCTCCCCTGCAGCTGGGCTCTGACATGCCTGAGGAGAGAACGCGTCCTCACCAGAAGCCGAAGTCCACAAGCGTGGCCCTCTCCTCGTCAGCTGTGGGCTCTGGGGCGACGCATAGCAGGTGTCGGCATCGAAGATCCCAGCCATGCGATTCACCACGCCAAAGCCAAAAGGGGCTCCCAGGGGACTCACGGTCTCCGGTGTAGATAACTTTGAGGAAAACAGGGGCGTCTTCACCAAGGACGGCACAGAAGACCGAGGTACATGGTCCCCCTTGGGGGTCTGAAAAGCAGTTTCTTCTGTGAAAAAGGAAAAACAGACCCAATGCTGAGCGGCAAAGTGGCCAAGCAGGCAGCGAGGGGCTGTGGCATGCGGACAGCTCAGTGTATCGTGCGACACAACAAACGGGACGGAGCAGCTTGTCTGCACGCCGGCCTCGACTCGCACGACCGCCACACTGCTCCGTTTCCCGCCACAGACCTCGTCCCCTTCAAGGGCCGTCTCTGACTCTGAACTGCTATGGATGAACCTAGGGAGCTACATTAAAGGGGCTTTAAACTACGGCGCTGTGCCACCCCCGGTGGGGAAAGGTGTTTGTTCCTTCCGTCTTTTCTCCCCGGCGGCGCGGTGGCTGCCACCTTTTCAGAGCCTATTGGACAGCCAGGTATGAGACTGCAGTGGTGAGACACGAGGGGCCTCACGGGGTGGGGGGTGGGGGGGGTGGAAACAGCCCCTCTCCCCGCTCCAGCTAGGCCCCGAGTTGCCCAGGGACGTTCAGCCGCCTCAGGCGGCAGCTCCATCCATACCAAGGGCCAGGGGCAGCGTGCCTCGTGAGCCTTACAGTGCTGGGACCACCACTGAGAGCTCAACACTGCCCGGGGGGCCAGAGCGGGCTGGGAACAGAACCAGGACCAGGTGGATACCCCCACTAGCCCCCATGCTATCAACCCAGGCCAAGACTGGGGTTTTTAAGTTTTGTGATTATTTTTTTAGTTACTGACAAAATTAAGGGCCAGAAATAGCATAGCAGGTAAGGTACTTGGCTTGCACATGACTGACCCCGTTCTGATCTCTGGCACTGCACATGGTCCCCAGCGCACCACCAAGAGTGCTCCCTGAGCACAGCCAGGAGTAAGTGGGTGTAGCCCAAAGCCCCCCAAAATCAAAAACAACCTTTAACATGTTAGTCATCTCTGATAGAAGGACTTAATAGCTTCTGGGTGAAATACAACAATCTTCAAACACTTTCCTGTAAGAAACCTTTTCTAGATCATTTTTAGCGGATTATTCATAACAAGCAATGCAAAATACATTATTTCGGTTCTGCTCTGGGGGCAGGGTTTGGGGTCTGGGATGGAAATACGGAGGTGGAAACACGTAATGGTGGTGGGATTGGTGTTCAAATATTAAATGTAATTAAATATTGTGAACAAGTTTGTAAAAATGAATTTAAAAAAATAATAATAAAGATGCCATAAACATTTCTAAAAAAAACAAAAATAAAACATAATGTCAAATCTTGACTGATAGGATATGACAACAATTTAAAATAACACGCAAGGCTGGGACGTGACCCGGCAGTAATGTGCGTGCCTTGCATGCACGGGACCTGGATTCACTCCCCAGCACCACAAGAAAAATAAACAGAAATGCTGAGCAATCTATATTTAGTCAGACCCATGATCCCCACAACTCAAGATTCTAATCTTTCTGCCACGGTGATGTGACGCATGTGGCTATTCAGAACTCTCCAATGGAGCCATATATCTGTGGGGTGAACGCTAGCGATCTCTTCGTAACACACCAGGCCCTTTCACTGGCAAACACCCTCTTACACACTGGGCAAGACTCCATCTGGACAGGTCTTTCAGGTGTCACACCGTCTTGCCACCCTCTGTGTCCTTCACCCTCTAAAAGTGATTTTTCAGGGCCGGAGCGATAGCACAGCGGGTAGGGCGTTTGCCTTACATGCGGCCGACCTGGGTTCGATCCCCGGCATCCCATATGGTCCCCCAAGCACCGCCAGGAGTAATTCCTGAGTGCAAAGCCAGGAGTAACCCCTGAGCATCGCTGGGTGTGACCCAAAAAGAAAAATAAATAAATAAATAAATAAATAAAAGTGATTTTTCGTCCTTGGTGCTATCTTCTAGCACTCTGCTAAATATGTGCTGAATAAAAAGTTGGTAACATCTGAAACACTCTAAGATGTGTTTGTTTGGGGCCACACCCGGTTATGCTCAGGGCTTACTTGTGGCTCTGCACTGAGGGATCACTCCTGTGGCCTCAGAGGACCACGTGGGATGCCAGGGATTGAACCCGGGTTGGCTGAGCGCACGGCAAGTGCTCTGCCTGCTGTACTATTGCTCCAGCCCCTGTAAAATCTGTTGATGTTCCTAATGGCAGCTGAATAATTTTCAATTGTAATCAATTTGGCTTTGGTCTGTGATGGCCTCAGAGGAAACGAGGCAAAAAGCCTTGGGCCCAAATAATGGTATTTTGATGCCAGCTATCAGTTGCTAATGTTTAAAAACATGAAAGATTTTACCTGAAACATTTTTAGAAGTTTAAGCACTGGTCAAACACGTGCCGAGTACTGGACCTGCCCCACACACAGCTTCAGTGCACGCACTCACACCACCCTCGCTCCCCCTGCTCTGCTCACTCTCTCTACACTCCTGGCTCCCGCAGGGACCGAAACACGAAGGCCTGTAACAGCCTGGCACTCCTTGCATCTTCTTCGCAGAGGACGTGCTCAAACAGCAGCGCTCCTCTGCGTGTGCCACCACCTCTGGGCTGCCAGGTCACTAACAGAGTAGCTATGTGAGCACAGGAATGTGAGCCCCCGTCTCCAACCAGTCTCTGCGTGCTCTTCTCTGAACCCAGCAACTTTTATCTCTGGGACACTGGAAACCGGAACAACGTTCAGCAATGTCTGCAGAGCTTAGCTGGCTGGCTGCTAGAGCAGCAGAGGTCTTCTACTGAACGGCGGGCATTATGTCAGCCCTGCTAACACCACGCACACTGGACTCCAGTTTCTCAATCTACATGACACCCAGCTCATGTGTGGGACAGCACAATACCCAGGGCTGTTCCCAGTGACACTCAGTCACTGGGCCAGCAGCTCAATGCCAGGGACCAGGATGGAATGCTGCTTAGATCTTACAGTGCCGGGGACCACCACGGTTACCATCTGAACCCGCTGCCCTTACAAATACGCACACTCACGTACAAACTCTCAAATTAACGACTGTCATCTTTCGTACAAAAGCTTTAAATGTAAACATCTTCCCCTCTCTTTGCAGTACAGGGAGACAAGTCACCTGCAGAATCGGATCTCTTAGGTTCTGCCGAGTAAGACGTCAACATCACTCTCCCGTTAGTAGCAGCGGCTTCTTGGTAGAGAACCAGTTTCTGAGTCATATCATTCAGAAGATTTAAACACTCCCTTGAAATAGCTGTCCAGTTGTGGGGATGTCCACCTAGAAGAGTCAAACACCGGCTCTTAAATGCACACAATCTTGGTCTCCTCTCACAGCAAAGAGAAAAATCAACGGAGGAAAGGTGACATACCCTTTTGTTTACATCACAGCCGATTTTTCTAAGTTACTGTTTAGACTCATGTTATTTATTAGGTACATAAAACACTCATTAAGTATTTTGATGAAATAACTCCCCCAAAAGTGTACAAGCAAACACATGCTACTTTATCATTTAAGCACAGCCTCTGAAACCACTCCTAGAATAAAGCCAACCCTGGGCACGGCCCGACCCCAGCCCAGGGCGAGGCTGCAGCACGCAGACGGACGGGTGAGGAGCGGCAGTGCACACGAGCAGTCTGACGGGACGTGCAGGGCCGCCCCGCCACCCACACGGCCAGCCCCTGACAGTCTCCCCTGTGTAGGAGCCAGAGCCAAGGGTATCTGCTATATTATCTACAGGAATAACAGGTTGTTAATCAAATTTATACTTGACAGGTCATTTGTTATTCATATTTCTACCTGGAGAGCCTGAATACTGCATTTTAATTATTTAAACTGCAGTTAAATATTCTTTTAGAACCTTATTTCTCATCAGGCCAGAGAGACAATACAGCAGGTAAGATGCTTGCCTTGCACACGGCTGACCTGGGTTCAATCCCTGGCATCCCATATGGTCCCATGAGCACTGCCAGGAGGAATTTCTGAGTAGAGAGCCAGGAGTAACCCCTGAGTATCACTACTGGTGATATGGAAAAGTCTACTGTGCTTTAACATCTGTTAAGAATAGCAGAGAAGGGGCTGGAGCAATAGTACAGTGTGTCGGGCGCTTGGTTTGCACATGGCCAGGTTTGACCCTCAGCATCCGATGTGGTCCCCCGAGCACCACGAGGAGTAATTCCTGAGTGCAGAGAGAGAAGTAGCCCCTAAACAGGGGTGGCCCAAAAACAAAAACAAAAACCAGCAGAGGAGTCTACTAAAAACTGGGTTTCCTCCCTGGGTGCCAAGTATTCACTCCCCTCTCATTTAGATCCCTCCTGAAGCTTTTCCCCTTCTTTTAAAAGAAAAACCATCTAACCTACAAACTAAAAAAAATACTTCTTTCAGTAGACCAAATATTTGGTACTCCCGCCCCTCTGGGTCACCAAGGACCTACATAACGCACAGGTGGAATGAATAATCGGAGCTGGATGGCAGTCCTGGGCAGAGCGCGCCCATCCCGCTACATGTCACTCGACTTGCTGGGCGAAGAATCCAATGTGTAAGGAATTAATAAGAGAATCTGAGTCTGACAGTGAAGCACTGCTAAGAGTCACCTCTTACGCTAATAAAGGAGAGAAGCTCAAATCATTCATGTGTCTAATGCAATCAGAGCTCATTCTCCTCTAAACACAGGTTTATTTTAATAATTTGGGAATAGAAAGGATTGGCAAAAAACGAAAGGCAATTAGAGAAGAGACCCGCTGGCGGGTGCCACCTTGCCCGTGCACAGCTGCAGCCTCAGGTCAAGGGGAAGGGGCGGAGCCACCCAGAGCAGCGCGGCCCCCATGGAGCCCAGCTCCTTTCCAGTGGTTTCAGACAGGGCAGAGCAGCACGGAGGCAGGTGCTCGCCCCTGCAGTGCAAAGACGGATTTCCCAACCGCTTCATCTCTCAGAGACTCAGGTGCCTCGTCCAGAGGTTAGGTCCGGGGGTTCATTTCTTCCTCTTTAAAACTGGGGCTGGGGAGAGCCACTTAGAGCTCAGTGTGGCGAGCGTCTCAGTGCTCAGGAGCCTACGCGGTGCTGGGGTCAGTCTGTGAGCTATCTCTCCGACCTAGACTTCTTGATTACCCTGGAGGGGGTGCGGGAGAAGGGGAGGTTCAGGGGAGCTTACAGCTTACTCCTGGCTCTGGCTCAGGGACCATAAGTGGCACTGAGGAAGAAGCACACGCAAGCCCCTCAGCTGTCCTATTACTCCAGTCCCCTACACTTTCTGGTTTTAGGGCCCCGTAAATTGGCATTAAAAGATTCGGGGGCTGGAGCAATAGCACAGCAGGTAGGGCATTTGCCTTGTACTCGCCCGACCCAGGTTTGGTTCCCAGCATCCCATATGGTTCCCTGAGCACCGCCAGGAGTAATTCCTGAGTGCAGAGCCAGGAGTCACCCCTGTGCATCACCAGGTGTGACCCAAAAAGAAGGGGAAAAAAAAAACTGTCAAGACTCTTGGGACCAAAGAGATAGTATAGTGGGCAAAGTGTTTGTAAATGACCTGGTTTAATTCCCGGCATCCTATATGGCTCCCCAAGCACTACCAAGAGTATTTCCTGAGTGCAAAGCCACGAGTAACCTCTGAGCATTGCCAGGTATGGTCCAAAAACCAAAAATAAGCATTTTAAATAAAGAAATAGAACCTTCAGAATTCTTAAAATCATCTTTTTTCTTTTCAACCCACCTCACGAATCCTTCAAGGGAATAAAGTGTGTGTGTGTGTGTGTGTGTGTGTGTGTGTGTGTGTGTACACACATATAACTTAAGCAGGCCTACAACTTTTTGCAATACCTGGTTGGCTAAGGCTAAAAACTTCTTGTCTTCGTGAAGGAGAATATTGAGAAAGTAACATGAGGTCCTGCAAGGCCAAATACTAAAAGAAAAAATAATGCACACGTTATTTACTTTTCTTAACATCTAGATAAGTCCTTACTTATAATGCAAACTCAGCATTACCCATCTAGGAGATGCTGGGAGACATTTTTCATGCAAGAATGATCTCGGGACCGTAACCATCATTTCCAGGCTTCCAGAACTTTTCGAGCTCTCCCTCCGTCCACTGCCCCCGACTCTCGGCTCCAGCGATACTGCATCAGAGTCGCTGCTCTGCCCCCTCTGTGCGGGCTGGGACTGTCTGTGGACGTGTCCCCTCCAGTCTGCCCCCATTGTGAGACCAGGCCAGGCTTCCCCTACCGCCACTCCCACTGCAGTGCTGGACACAGTGGCCACACGGGGCCTGAGACGTGTTCCCTAAACCCCACTCCTCGTCCCAGATGATCCCATGGTGCACACCCCATGAAGTGGCTCCCACCAGGCACGTCACGGGGAACCCCCCCCTATTCTGTGTGTCTGCCTTTCCCGAGAGGCCACACCATATCTCAGCCATTCCACTAGCAACTCAGACTCAACCTGCCCTGTAAGGCTATTTGATAAATAGTATTACTGCTGCTTAACTATTATAAATTAGCTATAACGTAAGTCAACCAAAACAACGAAGTCTAGCTATTTCCTTTAAATTCTCCTTTTAAAATAGCACGACCTTATTAGGAACAACTTTGTAAACCATGGTGCTTGAAGTAACTTATTTACAAAAAATAGTAATAAAAGTAATAAAAGCACGACTTCTAATAGGATCACATATATACTGCATAGCTACAAAAATTTCAAAATGCAGCTTGGTCAAAACAATTCCTGCTTGGCTTGATTTACAAACTTACTGTCATTTCTTTAAAGTCTTGATTAAAGGGGCCGGAGCGATAGCACAGCGGGTAGGGCGTTTGCCTTGCACACGGCCGACCCGGGTTCGATCCCCGGCATCCCATATGGTCCCCCAAGCACTGCCAGGAGTAATTCCTGAGTGCAAAGCCAGGAGTAACCCCTGAGCATTGCTGGGTGTGACCCAAAAAGAAAAAATAAATAAATAAATAAATAAATAAAATAAAATAAAGTCTTGATTAAAATGCATTTTAGGATCACTATCCTTTTTGTTTTGTTTTGGGGCCACAACTGCAATGCTGAGAGGTTACTCCTGGCTCTGTACTCAGGAATTACCCCTGGTGGTGCTCTGGGAACCATATTTAATGTTGCAGATCAAACCCAGGTCGGATGTATGCAAAGCAAGCACCTTAACCACTGTACTATCTCTCTGGCCCCTCATTACTCATATTTTAAGGGAGTTTATTTATTTTATTTGTAAATTAAAAATATTCATCTCAAGGGCTGCAGAGAGAGCTCAGGTGAGGGGCATGGCCCCGAGTCTGATCTCCAGCTCTGCACGGCCCCTGAGTGCAGCCAGGTGTGGCCCCTGAACACTGCTGGATACGGCCAATGTGGCCTCGAGAGCTACTAGGTGTGGCCCCGACTAGTACACACGTACATGCGCAGACGGGTAGATTCCCGCGCCTACAATACCCAGACGGAGTCTGTCCCGAGGACAGACTGAAGACAGCGCGCACGGCCCGGTACCTTTAGGATGAGGGGGGAGCTGCTGTTCAGAACCTCCCCGAGACAGTCGTCCGACTCTCCTGCGAAGGGCGACCGCACGGGGAACTGATGAGCCTACCCAAGAGAAGCAAACACAAAGGTGATGAAGATAATTTTTACTAGATACACTAAGTACTAACTACAGTTTATTAAGGGATAACACAAATTCATTATCTTGCATTGTTTCTTAAACAAGTTGCAGTACACTTACGTACACACTTTACTTTCCAAAATGTCACACTTCCATTAATTTCTGACTTCTAACAAAAGTAATAAATTTTTTTCTTTTTAACATTTATTTTAAAAGCATTTAAAATCTTAAATGAATATAATAATAAATTTTATAAACAAATGTTTTATGATATCCTCAAGGATATAAATGAAAATATTCATTTTCTAAGACAATTCAATGATAAAAATCATGTAAAATCATTTCTTCAAAACAAATTTTGTGAACCGCTTCCTGGGGGGCCGAGGAGATGGCAGAGGCTAAGGCGCTTGTTTGCACGCAGTGACCTGGGTTCGGATGCTGGTACCCCACATGGTTCCCTGAGTCCCGCCAGAGAGATCCCTGGGCAGAGTCAGGTGTAACTCTGAGCACTGCCAGGACTGGCTGCCGTCCCCTCCCCCCTACAAAAAAAAGTCCATTCAGTTAGTTTGAGTGACAGCACAGCGGGTAGGGCGTTTGCCTTTGACGCGGCCAACCCGGGTTCAATTCCTCCGTTCCTCTCCAAGAGCCCGGCAAGCTACCATGAGTATTCGATATGCCAGAAACAGCAACAAGTCTCACCATGGAGACGTTACTGGTGCCCACTCGAGCAAATCGATGAGCAACGGGACAACAGTGAGTGCTACTGTTAGTTTAGTTTCCAAATAGTTAAGAGTCCTAGTGCTACTCCTCAGAAAACATTACAAAGTAAAGGATGGTTGTAAGTGACACATTCCCCATCAAGTCAGGGCAGAAAGGAGACAGCCCTGGGCTGCCGCGAGGTGAGCTAAGTGCGAGAGGACACAGCCCACAGACCAACCCTCACGCTGACTGACCTCTGTGGCAAAGATCTTGAAGAGCAGCCACGAGGTGTGCCAGGTCATCAGGACGAAGACGCCGCACAGCCAGACATGGTAGAGCAGCGAGAGGTCCAGGAGGCCGCTCAGCGTGTCCAGAGGCCTGTGGAACTGCCTAGGAAAGGGGGCAACACCAAACACGCACTGAGCGGACGCAGGTTCCACTCAGAAACACAAACCCTGTTTCTAAATCACAGTCACGATTCATCGGCTTCCCACTGCAGACTTCTCTCCCGGAGACCTCACTCCAGCAAGAGAACCTCCGGGGAAGTGCAGAGCTGGACACTCGGCCTCCTGGTTCCAGACCCTGGTCACTCCTGGATAAAGAACCTTGCTCACAGCGGGTCAGAGGGCAGAGCAGCAGGGAAGGCTCTTGCCCTCATGCAGCTGATCCAGTTCAAAGTTTTGATCCCTGGAACCCCAAAACCCCTGAGCCTGCCACAAGTGACTCCTGAGTGAGAGACAGGACTAAGCCCTGAGCACCACTGGGTGTGGCCCCAAACCAAAAATAAAGCTTATCTGGGTGCCAGTGGGTGTTGGGGGGAGGGTTTCGGTTGGAAATCACCCAAGTGTCCCTGGTGACGCAGAACAGTCAGAATAAGCCCAGGGCACTATGGTACCATAGATGCCAGCACGGCATACCACCACAGAGCATGGAGAGGAGGCCTGCAGGAACGACCCGAGAAGTCTGCCCGTTCCCAAGACAAGAGTGGAACTGGCAGGGCCAAGTGACTCTGAGACCCACGGAGAGCGCTGGAGCCTTCCACCCCATGCTCGTGACTTACCGGAAGGACTGTCAACCGAGTCAGCTATTTGCATTCAAGGAGAAATTCAATTTTAAAAATCAAAGGCTAAATCTAAGGCAAACATCTGGGAAGCAGGAAACATCTAGTAGTTTATCTTGATGTTGAAACCAAACTTTTCAAGTGTATCACTTACTCATCTATCTGAAGGTCCATGGCGGTGCTAATCCAAGTTTTAGGCATATGGCCTGGAGGGGGGAGGAAAAAAAAAAGATAAACACTATAGACTAGAGCTGACAAAACAACTCTTAATCCTGCCTCGGGAAATGAAGCTGATGAGATGGTCAGGTACACATCAAGACCTTAGTGAAAATGAGTCTGACCTCGGAGAGGAAGACAATGACCTGTGCTCCAAGGCGGCCCTTGCTGCCCCTGGCTTGGTGGGGGGCGTGTGTCCGTTTAACCGCTTTCCAGCTAAATCACAGTAGCCCCCCGACAGCACATGGGACGTGGCTCGGTGGTAAAGCACATGCCTTGTTTCCGTGAGCCCTGGATTTGAGGCCTGACACCCCACACACAAAAAAACAAACAAACAAAAAAATCAAACCTGCAGCCAATTTCAGTTACCATGACATGGTAAGTGTAAACAACTGAATAGTCAGACTAGCTTTCCAGGGTTCACATCAGTCCGGAGAGAACAGATGCCTGGCAGGGTCTGGGACCAATCAACCCACGTGTTCAAGCCTGCTTGTGGCCGGGCACTCCCATCTGATACCCGGCTGGGCACAGACACTAAGGGTCTATCACTGCCTCCTGCAGTGAGCTGCAGACACGTTACAGAGATAAGTAACCGAAAGAGGAAACTGACCACGAGTGACGAGTGCAATGAAGCACAGTGGGCACCGGGGCAGCCGGGAGGGCAGCTCAAGTGGCACCAGCACTGCAAACACAAGGGACAAGTCTGAGCCCTGGCACCACCAATGCACAGGCGGGCACCCGGCTGCTCCGCTCTCTGCCATCCCAGCACTGCAACTGTGGGACCTCGGGCACGCCACAGCAAGGTGGCACAAGTGCCACACTAAAACGTGCAGGCCTTGGTGGGCACAAGGAAGGCATGCAGGCATCACGGCATGCGGCCCCATGCAGCCCACACGTGCAACTGCAGGGGAGCAGTCAAGCCACCTGCACACTATGAAACAATCCACAGAGTGACACAGAAAAAAAAAAGTGAGAAAAGTAGGCAACAGAGTGACCTATTCTATACTTTGTAAAAATATTTACGCAAGGCCAGAGAAAGGATAGCACGCAGCCAACCCTGGGCTCTATCCCCTGGGCTATCTCTCTGCATTTTTCATTTTGTTTTGTTTGGCTATTTGGGTCACACCAGGGCTTACTCCTGGCTCTGCACTCAGGCATCACTCCTGGCGGTGCTTAAGGGGACAATATGGGATACCAGGGATCAAACCCAGGCTGGCTGTGTGCAAGGCAAATGCCCAACCCACTGTACTATCGCTCTGGCCCATCTGTGTTATTTTAAAAAAAAATATTTCAAAGGCCAGGGATGTATTTATCTCAGTGGCCAAACACCTATTCTACATACACAAAGCGTTAAGTTTACACACACACACACAAATTAAATTATATTATTTCTAGCTTAATGATCAAAAGTCTTTTATTTTCTCCTAGAAAGAATTTACTTCTCTAAATGCTGGTGAAAATGTCACACTGTAACGTGCCCCACGGGGAGGCACAGGAGGCAGAAGCCCAGGCTGACCGTTCGCACGTGCCCACCAGCAACCCCCGGGAGCAGCCCCAGGGCACCCCCAGCCCCGCACAGAACTGGGAACGGGCCTGAGCACTGCCAAGTGTGGTCAGAAACAAACAATAAAAACCTTCTCTATGAACATGCAAGCGAATAAAATGTGCCATTTTATTCTTTTCAGGTGTAACACAGGGCCATTTCCAAGTAAGCTTTGCTATATGTTACACAGAGAATCTTAGAAACTGAGTAACACATAGGCCTTTAGGCCCCCACCCCGGCCACGGCCCACACTACCTGTTGCCCTCTTTCTAAGAGTCTGAGCACCATGGAGGCCTCAGCTATCATCATCATCATCATCATCATCATCATCATCATCATCATCATCATCCCGTTGATCGTCGAATTTCTCGAGCAGTCTCAGTAACGTCTCCATTCGTCCTATCCCTGAGATTTTTTTTAAAAAAAAATCTCTCTCTACTCGTCCTTCCCAGCGATGCTGCACTGGAGGCTCTTTCAGGGTCAGAGGAATGAGACCCAGCTAAGTGGAATAAAATAGCATTTTTCTTCACTTTACCTAGTGCAGTGCACGCCCTCGAAGCTCACCCATTTTGTAGCATGTGGCAGAATCTCCTTTTTTAAGATCAAACAGACTTCCACTGGACATAGATGCCACATTTTAATATTATTTTCCCCATATGTAATATTCTCATAATTTACATAAAGAATCTATTAAGTTAATCATTTGCCTACAATTATAAGAAAAAGCACAATTTAAAAAATGACACTAGAATTCTAGGGATCTCTGAGATAAAATATACACCGTTTTAAAAGCAAAAATTCTTACCAAGGAAATAATATATAACACAGAAATTTCTAATCAGGAACAGCGATTCCATACAGCTATGTTTAACGAGCACAGGCAGAGATCTCCTGAAGCGTAAGAACTTGTATTGCTGTGGAAAAAAAACGGAAAAAAGTCATCTGTGAGAAGTTCTACTTCATTCTGGAGCAAACATATAACTATTACAGTCCATACACAGCACATAATCACTGCACAAAAAGTCAAAGTGTATTCCAGAGACACAATGTCATCTCTAATGCTAAAATATTTATGAAGCAACTCACAGATTACGAGATGAGAAACAACAAAATTAGTAGTATCAACCTATACTTAAAGGCTAGGGAGATAAATACAAAACCCATGGTAACATCACATACGTTTGAACCTTAGGTTTAAACCTCATAGCCCTATGAAGGGGTGAAGGGAGGGGGTTCTACTATGAGAAAACATGGGCCCAGAAAGGTTAAGTACATTGCTGCTAAAACCAGCTGGGGAAAGAAAATCTGAGATCTTAATCAGGAAGGCTGGATCATCATGCACGCAGGCACGCACATGTGTGTGTGTGTGCGCGTGCGTGCGTGCGTGCGTGCATGCGTGTGTGTGTGTGTGTGTGTGTGTGTGAGAGAGAGAGAGAGAGAGAGAGAGAGAGAAAGAGAGAGAGAGAGTGAGAGAGCGCGCTTGTGCCCTTTTAAGGCAAGGTGCACTGCCTCTCCACAGACTTCCAACGTCGCCTGTGTGAGGAGGCAGCAGCCTGGGTGCAGAGACCTAAGCTGTAGTGCTTCCCTTTACGCCCAACGCTGAACGAATATAAGAAGGCAGGGGTCGTTCTGTGGTTCCTTCTACAGTTCCTTCCAGATCTAGCGATCTCAGAAAAAGGAATCAAGAACATGGAACATGGGCCAAGAGAGTTCTGCGGGAGGGAGCTTGTCTTGCATGCAGTTACCAGGTCCGATTCCCGGGACCGCACACGGCCCCCAAGTCGGGAGTGATCTCTGAGAGCAGAGCCGGAAGCAAGCCCAGAGCACCACTGGGTGTGGGCCCCACCTCCGAACAATGGGATGGTTCAAAGGACGCAGCACATGCCTGCAGAAGGCCCAGTCTGGTCCCCAGCAGAGCCAGGAGTAAGTCCCTAGCACCACTAGGTGTGGCCCAAAACAGAGACAAAAGGTGCAGGGGGGTGGGGGAGCAGCAGGGGTGGAGGCTGAGAGACAGCACAGCAGGTGAGGCACGCACCCTGCATGAGGACACTATGGTCCCCCAGCGCCACCAGGAGTCCCCCGGGACACAGAGGAAAGAGTGAGCCCAAGCAGCCCCAGATGTGGCCCAAAACACAACAACAGGGGCTGGGGATCCTCAGCAGCTCAAGAATGGCGAAGAATTACAGGAGAAGGTTCTCTCCTTGTATCGTGCCTGCAGAATCCCAGGGTCTGACAAAAAGACCCCGTAGCGGACAGGCCGCCTCTGGCTTCCAAGCTGAAGGAGTCCCAACTCTTGGTCAGGGTCCCTCTGTGTTCTGGCCATGAACTACGTGCTGACTGTGCCTGTGCCCGTGGTCAGGGTTCTCCTACCCGGCTACAGCCCACAGGACTCACCCGTGCCAGGCTCCGCCTCTCATCTAGTGTCTTCAGAAGTCTCCCCACCAAGCACCGCCCCCTCTGTCTCCGTCCCTGCCCTCTGTCCCCGCACCTGTCCTGTCTCCGTCCCTGTCCTCTATCTCCGTCCCCGTCCCCTCTGTCTCCGTCCCCGTCCTCTCTGTTTCCATCCCCGTCCTGTCTCCGTCCCCATCCCCTCTGTCTCCATCCCTGCCCTCTGTCCCCACACCTGTCCTGTCTCCGTCCCTGTCCTCTATCTCCGTCCCCGTCCCCTCTGTCTCCGTCCCCGTCCCCTCTGTCTCCGTCCCCATCCTCTGTCTCCATCCCTGCCCTCTGTCCCCACACCTGTCCTGTCTCCGTCCCTGTCCTCTATCTCCGTCCCCGTCCCCTCTGTCTCCGTCCCCGTCCCCTCTGTCTCCGTCCCCATCCTCTGTCTCCATCCTCGTCCTCTGTCTCCATCCCCATCCTGTCTCCATCCCCGTCCCCTCTGTCTCCGTCCCCGTCCTGTCTCCATCCTCGTCCTCTGTCTCTATCCCCATCCTGTCTCCGTCCCCGTCCCCTCTGTCTCCGTCCCCATCCTGTCTCCATCCTTGTCCTCTGTCTCCATCCCCATCCTGTCTCCATCCCCGTCCTCTGTATCCATCCCCATCCCCTCTGTCTCCATCCCAGTCCTGTTTCCATCCCCGTCCTGTCTCCATCCCCATCATGTCTCCATCCCCGTCCTCTGTCTCCATCCCCATCCTGTCTCCATCCCCGTCCCCTCTGTCTCCGTCCCATCCCCTCTGTCTCCACCCCCATCCCCCCTGTCCCCGTACCTCCCTCTCTTTGCCCTGTCTCCTTTGCTACCTGCTTTTCCCTAGCAACCTACCAGGTCACTCTGCAAATCAAAAAGCTGCTTTGACAAATTATTTTTGCCAAACGCGCATTTAGGAAAAACGAAACAGGACTTTGTTGCTGACGACAGAGCCAGGTGCAGTTCAGTAGGAGAGTCCATGCCTGCCTTGCTCAGGCCTGAGTTGGATGCAAGCTACCGCCCCTCAAAACACTGCTCCCTCCCCACCAGACTGCTCTGAAGGGAAAAGCTGCCTCTATGGTTTATGCTCTCAGTCTGCCACAGAGCAGGGGTGGAGCCAAGAAGGAACAGTGAGGGATTGGGTGAATCCGGGAAGGGCCGGGAAGACACAATGAGAAATTCTCCCTCATGAAGCTGGTTCTCAGCCCCAGACACAGAGCCTATGAAAGTCAGATTTAAAACAAGACACAGTGAAGGATGGCCTACAGGGACACCGTGAATCCCGTCCCCACTGGCTCCCTTCACCCCTGCACGTCACGCCTTGCGCCGAGAGGCCTGGCCAGCGACTGCCCTTTCCGATACTCGCACGGGCACCTTCTCGCACTCAGGAGACTCTTCAAATCAAACCGCGCTGCCAGGCGGAGAGCTAGCTCGAAGGGCCGGAGCTCACGCCACTGGACACACAGGAGGTCTGGTACCACCCAGTACCACACGGTGCCCTGAGCACCACGAGGAACGCCCTGCCAGCAACTTACAGGAGTCGCCCCTGAACACGAACAAGGGCGGCCCCCAAACCAAGAAGCTGGTCGCTGAACAAATGCCTGCCCCGCCTGCAGTCCCAGCAGCTGCGTCCAAACCAGGAGGGAAGGGCGAGCGAGGCGGCCATCTGCAGAGGAGCAGAACTGCGGCTACAGCGCTCAGACGCCAACCGTTCCCCCTCCAGGCGGCACTGAGGGTCTCAGGCCCAGACCCCGCTGCCTGGAATCCTGAAACTATCAGGAGGCGGGTGACCCTAACTCCACGACAATATGACACGGCGCAAGGCTCAAAAGGCATCTTACCTGTACGATGGGAAACGGAAGGTAGTTCATGTTGTTGATGAAGTACAGGAGGCTGTAGCTGTAGCCTATAAAGGCGCCAGCCAGCAGGAAGAAAAGGTGGTTCTCGTTTAAGCAGTTTGGGGCATCAGGGCTATCGACACAAAGGGAAAGGGTCAGATTACTAATTCGGCTATCAGGAACGTGTATCAATATTAACTGAAGGCAAAGGTTTTACTTCATTACTTAAGAAATGCTCCCAAGACAGGGCAAGCAAAGAATGACTGGCACTCATTTGTGGGATTAAAATAAGAACATGTAGCATAAGAAGTCCATCTTCCCAAAGACAGTAGAAACAAGGGTCAAGAGAACGGGCCCATGGTAGGAATTTTATCTTGCCATTAGGAGTGGGTAGTGCAGTTAGGACAGAGAAGGCATCAGGATGACAATGATAGTTGGAAATGATCACCCTGGACAAGAACTGAGTGGTGAAAGGAGGCCAAGTGATATGCATGATACCCTTTCAGTACAGTACTACAAATCAGAGCCGAGAGAGAGAGAGAGAGAGAGAGAGAGAGAGAGAGAGAGAGAGAGAGAGAGAGAGAGAGAGAGAGAAGAGCATAAAGGCAGGCGGGGGATGGAGGGAAGAAAAGGAGCTAACTACAATTGCTTTTATATTTGTCTTCATACTTCCTTAGATTTCTTCCAACCTAAACAGCGTCCTTCTAAGGGCCCTCGGGCAGACACTCCCACAGTCTGACCTGCAATGTCCATCTCTCTCTCGCACTGTGCATTTCCCCCATTCTATCCATCAGCTCTCAGCCTATCGGCACGTGAGTCACTCTCATGAATCCAAAACCCAGTACAGTTGGTTTTAGAAACTCAATACAACTGTCATAAAACATCAAAAACATCTGATGCATTTCCTTAAAAGGCTGGACAACAAAGGTCTATAAATCATTCACCTTAAATGTTTAAAATGATTAAAAGACCTGAGTATGAGACCCAACCATAAAATACACAGCAAATATACAGATGAAATGCTTCATAACATCAACTAGAAAAGTCATCTCCACCCCAATGCTTATTACAGCATTATTTATAAGATATGGAAACAAAGTGCCCACTGACAGATGACTGAATTACAATGGCAAAGCACTAAAACAATAACAACAACAAAAAGAAACATGACATTTTGCCATTTGTAACAAAACAGAAAAGAAATAAGAGGGATTATGTAAATTCAGAAAAAAAAATTAAAGAAATCAAGTCAGGAAATGAGACAAGCACTATAGGCAATATAAAGTAATGAAACTGGGCTGGGGACACAGCCCCAGTGGAGGACATGTGCCCTGCACATGCGAGGCTCTGAGTTCCACGCTGGGGTCCCCAGCACTGCTGAACGTGCTCGTGATGGCCCCCGAGTGTCCCCAAGGGTAAGAAGGGGCTAAGTGTTAGTTTTTGCTCTTTTGCTCTGAGTGTTAGTTTTTGCTCTTTGAAAAATAAAGTATTAACTTACATAGATCGCCTTTGGTTTGATACCTATACAATATTCCTTATTTGAAAAGAAAAAATGTAGGGTTACCTCTCAGTTCCGGGGCAGGGGACCACAAGGAAACTGTAGCGGCTGCGGGCCATCACCGCCGCACACCAGGCCATCATCATGCCCATGGAGCCGTGCACGAAGGAGTGCAGGAGCTGCTGGGGGTGGATGATCTTCCCCATCAGGGCCAGCCGGGTGCAGGGAATGCAAGGCGCAACTGCAAACACACACAGCAGGGCTGCGTCACCTGCGGCAGGCAAAGCCGGGGCCCTCACCCCTCCCTCCCAGGCGGGCCCAACACTCCAAAAGACGGAGAAGCCCCAGGCCAGTGTGGACTCCGGACAAACAGTCTAAGGTAAGCGGATCTGAAACACAGGGCCAAATGCAGAGAGATGCACACAGGGCCTAGGCGACGGCTCTACAAACGGGAGCGCAACCCTGCACAGAGGGAGCCGGGGTTCCAGCCCAGAACAGCACTGTCTCCCAAGCACCGCCCTGAGTGAACCCTAAGCACCCCAAAAATTTTTTTGGGGGGGAGGAGAGGGAGATGGAGAGACATAAAGCAAAAACAAACCACCTAGAAACTAAAGGATGGCAAAATTAACATTTTTCATTTCTTTTAAAATTTCCTGATAGGGCTGGAGTGATAGTACAGCGGGTAGGGCATTTGCCTTGCATGTGGCCAACCCGGGTTCGATTCCCAGCATCCCATATGGTCTGCCAACACCGCCAGGAGTTAATTCCTGAGTGCAGAGCCAGGACTAACCCCTGCGCATTGAAGGGTATGACCCCCAAAAGGAAAAAAAAAAATTTGAAACACTAGAATCTGGCTTTCCTGGGAGAATCTCCAGTGGTTTTCCGAATGCAACACATACGTGTGTATCTGGGGGAGCAGGTGCCGGAGACAGACCACACAAACAAAACATGTTCTCAGCCCCTGAGCTACCCCCAGTCCACACAGAGCATTCTGAAATTTTCTCAAACTTCTTTGTCCTCTTTTTTTTTTTTTTTTTTGCTTTTTGGGTCACACCCGGCGATGCTCAGGGGTTACCCCTAGCAGTGCTCAGGGGACCATATGGGACGCTGGGAATCGAACCCGGGTCGGCCGCGTGCAAGGCAAATGCCCTAACCACTGTGCTATCGCTCCATTCCGTCATTTTATTTTTGGGGTCATACCTAGCAGCGCTTAGTTACACCTGGTTCAGGACCCACCATGTAGTGTTAAGATCAAATGTGGGGGGGCTGGAGAGATAGCACAGCGGGTAGGGCGTTTGCCTTGCACTCGGCCGACCCGGGTTCAAATCCCAGCATCCCATATGGTCCCCTGAGCACCGCCAGGGGTGGTTCCTGAGTGCAGAGCCAGGAGTAACCCCTGTGCATCGCCAGGTGTGACCCAAAAAAAGCAAAAAAACAAACAAAAAAAAAAAAAACAAGATCAAATGTGGGGAGGAGCTGGAGTGATATAGCACAGCAGGTAGGGCGTTTGCCTTGCACGAGGCCAACCTGGGTTCGATTCCCAGCATCCCATATGGTCTCCCAGGCACCGCCAGGAGTAATTCCTGAGTGCATGAGCCAGGAGTAACTCCTGTGCATCACCGGGTGTGACGCAAAAACAAAAACAAAACAAAACAAAAAAATCAAATGTGGGGCTCCTACAGCAAAGCATAGTCCCCGCCTCATGGAATTATGCTTTGATATTTGCAACAAGCCCAAGACATAACTGGTACTGATCACCTACCCCACAAAAGCACTATTTTATAATGCGTGAATCGAACCACAATTTGTGTAAACCATTCGAAAGATCTAAGTTATTAGCATGTAGCAAAATATACAAAGTTGGCTGTTTTATCTCTTTTTTCTTTCTTGGTTTCTGGGTCACACCTGGGGATGCTCAGGACGCACTCCTGGCTCTGGGCTCATGAATCTCTCCTGGCAGACTCAGGGAACCATATGGGGCACCAGGGATCAAACGTGGGTTGGCTGCATGCAAGTCAAGGGACCGACCCGCTGGACTATGGCCCGGGCCCCTGTCTCCACCATGTGTAAGTGTAGAGCATCAGGACATGCGCCTTGTCACTATGTGTCACTACAGTCGTCTCTGGGCTGTCCCTCTCCCCAATGCACCAGTGACCAGAGACAGGAATTCCCCACTCCCTCATCCCTGTCGCCACTCTACTTCCTGCCTGTGAACTTGACAATTCGAGGTACCTTGTACCTGAAATGACTTTGACTTGTTCTAAAAAAGCTAAGTATTGTTTTAGAACAGACACCAGTACTCATAAAATTTAAGGTAAAACATTCAGTGTAGGGGCTGGAGCAATAGCACAGCGGGGAGGGCGTTTGCCTTGCACACGGCCAACCCGGGTTCTAATCCCAGCATCCCATATGGTCCCCTGAGCAAGGCCAGGGGTAATTCCTGAGTGAAGAGCCAGGAGTAACCCCTGTGCATCTCCAGGTGTGACCCCCCCCCCAAAAAAAAAAACCCATTCAGTGTAATTCTCCACACATTTTTTAACTCTGACATACAATGCTTCCTCTGTTATACAGACCCACATACAAAAGGCAGAGTCTGCCCCTGGGAAAATTAATTTCGCTATTTTTAAGGTGTTTGACGTCTGAAAACTCACCTGTATAGAACTCCACATTGAAAATACTTATCACTACTACTACCACCGACAGCAGCAAGAGGTAAAAGATTACATAGGAGCTATAAAGGTCGCTGAAAGAATCTGAAACGAAAGAAATAAATTAGTCGTCTAGTTAAGTCTCTCTATGTAAAAAGCATAAACACCAGATAAAATTTTAATTTGTTTGTCTGGGGGCCACACCCTGCCGTGCTCAGGGCTTACTCCTGGCTCTGTTCGGATAATCACTCCTGGCAGTGCTCTGGTGCCAGGGATCAAACCAGGTCCCCAGCTTATAAGGCGCCTTACACCTGTACTGTCTTCCTCGTCCTAAAACCTTAAGTTACCTTTCCTTTAAAAATTTACATAGGGGCCGGAGCGATAGCACAGCGGGTAGGGCGTTTGCCTTGCACGCGGCCGACCCGGGTTCGATCCCTGGCATCCCATATGGTCCCCCAAGCACTGCCAAGAGCAATTCCTGAGTGCAAAGCCAGGAGTAACCCCTGAGCATCGCTGGGTGTGACCCAAAAAGCAAAAAAAAAAAAAAAATTTACATATAGGGGCTGGAGCAATAGCACAGCGGGTAGGGCGTTTGCCTTGTACACGGCCGACCCGGGTTCGATTCCCAGCATCCCATATGGTCCCCTGAGCACCGCCAGGGGTAATTCCTGAGTGCAGAGCCAGGAGTAATCCCTGTGCATCGCCAGGTGTGATCCAAAAAGCAAAAAATAAAATAAAATAAAATAAAAAATAAAAATTTACATATATCGGGGCTGGAGCAATAGCACAGCGGGTAGGGTGTTTGCCTTGCACGCGGTCGACCTGGGTTCGATTCCCAGCATCCCATATGGTCCCCTGAGCACCGCCAGGAGTGATTCCTGAGTGCAGAGCCAGGAGTAATCCCTGTGCATTGCCGGGTGTGACCCCCCCAAAAAAAAAAAACAAAAAAAAGCAATATATATATATATATATATATATGTACATATAAAAAATTTACATATATCACTGGTAGGAGCAAATGGCTATCAACTTGAGAACTACAGTATGAACTACTGGACCACAAGCTCTTGTTCCTGCAATGTGTTAGAGTATTTTTTAAAAGTCCCAGATGTTAACATCAGACAAAATACAACCATATGCAAACATACTTCATCATGTGAAACGAAATGCCACATTTAGAAATATACTAGCAAAACTTATTTTCAAATGCAAACAATATTCTTCAGATCTCTTTTTTCTTTTCGGTTTTTGGGCCACACAGTGATGCTCAGGAATTTATACAAGGGACCACATGGGGTGCCAGGGATCAAACCTGGGTGGGCTGCCTGCAAGGCAAGTGTCCGACCTACTGTACTATCTCTCCAGCCCTGTGCGATACACAACTACAAAGTCACTCCTTTCTCCCAGAATCCACACCAGCACTGGTTGTTCTTGTTCTTTTTGATGTGTATTGGTGTCTGTGGTATGAGATGACATCTCACTGTTATTTTGATTTACATCTCTGATGATTAGTGACGGAAAGCATTCTTTCATGTGTCTTTTGGCCATCTGAATTTCTTCTTTGAGGAAGTTTCTGTTCTTCTCCCCATTTGTTGATGGGGCTGGGTGATTATTTTTTTCTTGTAAAGTTTTACCACTGCCTTCTATTTGCCAGATATTAACCCTGTGTCAGATGGGGTCAATGTCCAGCATCAGTTTTCCCATTCCTTCAGCTGTCTTTGTAACTTGGTCACTGTTTCTTTTGAGGTGCAGAAGCTCCTTAGTTTAATGTAGTCCCATTTGTTCATCTTTGATTCCAGTTGCTCAGTCAGTGGTCTTTCATCTTTGAAAATGCCTTTAGCTTCAATGTCATGGAGGGTTCTGCCTACATTTCCCATTTTTCTCCAGATACCTATGAATTCAGGCCAGATCTTTTTATAAATGCTATTTGCCCCTAAAGCTAGTCAAATTAACATCTCTGGAAACAGTGCAATACATAAATCTAAATGAGCTGAGTTTGAAAAAGCAATCTCTTGTAACACGAACACATTTACCTTCCAGAGTAGGTCAACAATCAAAACTCCACTTCAAAATTATGAAAAGTTTAAAATTTCAAAACATTAGGGAAATAAAAATGAGGATGCTTTGTGAATAAAAATTAATACCACCAACTTTTTGAAAGTATAACTCACTGGCCAAAACTAATGAAGGTATGGATGGAGCATCCAGACCCAAGCACCACTGGTCACTGTGTGACCCAAAGCAAGCCAAGAGCACGGTTCTCCTAAAGAGGCTTCGGGGAAAAGCTGAAGGACAAGAGCACATTTGATGGAAATGGCAGAAATCAAGTTCAGGATTAACCCCTGGCCATGAAATGGCAAGAAGCTGGGGCCAGAGCAATAGTGTAGTGGGCAGAGTGCTTGACTTGCATGCAGCCCACCCGGGTTCGATCCACCGCATCCCCTATGTTCCCCTGTGTACCATCAGGAATAATTCCTGAATGCAGAGTCAGATATGGACCAAAAATAAAACTTAACAGGATTAGAGCTGGAGTGATAGCACAGCGGGTAGGGCATTTGCCTTGCATGCGGACGACCTGGGTTCGATTCCCAGCATCCCATATGGTCCCCCGAGCACCAGAGGAGTGATTCCTGAGTGCAGAGCCAGGAGTGACCCCTGACCCAAAAAGAAAAAAAAAAATTAAAACTTAGCAGGATTTTAATTCTTTAGTGGCAATATCTCCAAATCCAAAAGTAAAGTTTCTAATACCTTGAAAATAAGCATTTTCTTTTTGGTTTGTTTTGGGCCACAGCAGCTGTGCTCAGGGCTTACTCCTGGCACTGTGCTCAGCAATTCCTCCTGGCGGGCCCGGCAGCGGGTGGGAAGAGGGCATATGAGGTGCCAGGGATCAAGACTGGGTGGGCTGCAAGTAAGGTAAGTGCCTTACCTACTATACAATCTCTTGGCCTCAAAATTAGAATTTTCTTATAAAAGACTAAATTAATAACACAGTCCTCACTCCACAGAGCGAGAGATAATGTACTGCTATCACTTCTGAGAGGGAGAAAAAGGGTTTTTAAGAATGTTAATGCTTCTTTGCCTGAGTCGAGACTTGAAAAATTGTAAAACCTACTTTGGCAACATCTTTCTTTTAAATGTTTTAATTAGTGTTTAATTCTAGTGCAGCATAGTGGACAAACAAGCTTTGAAATCAGAGATTGCAACGCTCAAATCCTAGTTCAGTTGTTCACTAGCTGTGTATCTGCACCAGATTCGGGGTCCTCATCAAAGAAGCAGGAGTGGAACCACTGCCTTACACAGGGGCAGGGAAAGGATGAACAAGAATGATCTTAAGCATTTAGCACGAGGCTTTCACACAGTACAAGGGCAATAACCAGAAGCCACTAGTCACTTAACATGAAACAAGCTAGATGTCAATGAATTTAGTAAATTCATTTTATCTCCAGGGATTCTAAGAAATATTCAGCAGGCCTCAGTCTTTCTTATCAGTCTTTGTATTTAACTCTCTGTTCCTTAGTCTTCCATTCTTTCCTCTTTATAATCTCTTCTCATCTTCCTTATGAGCCACAATATAGTAGGTGATCTCCTAATGGTCTTTTCATTCCAGTAAAAATTGCCTATGACAGGCTTGAAAAATCTCATTATAGGAGCCAGAGAGAGAGTACAGTGAGTAAAGCACTTGCCTTGCACGCGGCCAACCCACATTTGATCCCTGGCACCTTCTTTGGTCCCTTGAGCACCACGAGTGATTCCCCAGCAGAGCAAGAGTAAGCCTTGAGCATAGCTCGGTGTGGCCCCAAAATCCAAATGAATAAGAATTCAACCTCATTATGGGGTCAGGGATGTAGCTCAGTGCCAGAGCACTCGCCTTACACAGCCTGCTCACAAGTGCTCACTCGTGTGCTCTCATTCCAGTGTGTACTTCACATGCCGGAGCCCCAGGCTCAAGCCCTGACAGCACTGGTCCTGTGAGTCGCACCAGGAATGTCTCACTGAACGGCTGAGCAGGGATGAGCACCCCCACACATGACCTCAAAACAAACACACGGAAATGAGAATCTCATATAATGAGAAGGTAGCCTGTGTTAAGGAGGCGCCCAGCACTGCCGCCATTTCTCTGCCTGCTCTACAAGGCTCTCTATTTCCTAAATAAATAAAGGGGGATGAAACTACCTTAAAATTACCTCAGGGGCTGGAGTGACAGCACAGTGGGTAGGGCATCTCCCTTGCATGAGGCCAACCAGAGTTCGATCCCTGACATCCCATAGGGTCCCACGAGCACTGCCAGGAGTAATTCCTGAGTGCAGAGCCAGGAGTAACCCCTGAGAATCACTGGGTGTGATCCAAAAAGCAAAAAAATATAATAATAATAATAATGATAAAACGACCTCAGTTTTGTCAGTATAGGCAATAATTTAAGACAGTATGACAGCAATGTGTGCTTTTATGTGGAGAAGCAGATGCTAGGCATTTGTTTTTGCCGAGCTGGGCGTCACTCACCTGACAGCCACTGTATCGGGTGCCATAAATCAATGCTGCTGAGTACTACGTATAAGACGGTGGAGACGGGCAGTAGCAGCACTGACCAGACAATACTTGAGACGACCCTCCAGCCCAAGACCTAAAATGAAGCAGAAACACTCAACCATGTATTTCAGTCATGCAAATCCTACCTTTTATAGAGGCTGCTAACCAAACACTCACACCCAGATCCCAGCCAGAGACCCAGTTAGTTCTATTACGGGATCTCGGCATCAGCCCAGACTCGGGGGCCCCACTAGCTACTGCACTGGGGTGAGGACAGTCTTGTAAGATTTGCAACGATCAGGTAGGGTGTTTGCTTACTGGGTCGACCCAGGATGTTTCCCTGGCACAGCATGGGAACTGAGCCCAGGTTGGCGGCCAGCAAGGCAAACGCCCGACCCATTGTGCTATCGCTCCAGCCCAGGGACTGGCGATTTTTAAAGGATGAAAATGGCCACTGGATTTGCCAGGGGAAACTGACAGTGAAGCAGGTTCAAAGCTGCAAAGTAGCTAAAACAGTCAGCAACGGTCCTGGTAAGGGTGACAGTCACTGCATGGGGGCAGCGACTCCCGGGGGGTCAGGGGGCAGGTGGGCTGAGTCCAAAGTACAGTGAGTGGCAGATGGGGGTGCAGGTTCTGGCAGACTGACTGCGGGTCACTGTCTGGGCTCAGCGACTCCCCGGGGGTCAGGGGGCAGGAGGGCCGTGTCCAAAGTACTGTGAGTGGAGACGGGGGTGCAGGTGCTGGCAGACTGACTCGGGGAAAGGTCTCGCCCGGGACCCTCCAGGAGCACCGCTGCTCAGTACTGCCAGGAGTCCCCTCCTTTCCAGGCTGCACTAACACTGAGCCATCTGGGCGGGTCCCCCTCCAGAACCAGGTGACGTTCATCGCGACAAACACCGAACACGGGAGCCTTGAGGCCCCCAAGTGCGGGCGGGTCACGGGGTGACAGGAGGGATCCGTGGGGGCAGATGCCACCCGGCGCAGCCCTCGGGACTCAGCAGAGAGCCCGTCACGCCGGGTCACCCTGGCACCTCGGGAACCCCCATGCCCCGTCCCCAGTCATCGCCCACAAGCCCCTTGTTGGGCTGAACACGGACCGCCTGGAAGGAAACCCAATCCCCTCCGCGACCCCCGGGACCCTCTCCCCGCTGACCTGCTGTGCCCCCGTTAGCTGTCCTGCTCGGGGACCAGCGAGCACTCAGGGCGCCCACGGGCGGTCCGGCTGTGCCCCGCCCGCCCCCCAGACCCCTGCTCGGTACCCACCCGCAAGAGACCCCCGACCCCTGCCCGGTGCCTCTGAAGTACCCCCACTCTGCAACGCCCCGACTCTGTGCCTGTCGGGTTCCCCCACACCCCTGCCACTCCCCCAGACCCAAACTCCGTGCCTCCGGGGTCCACCCCCGCGAGCCCCCCAGACCCACGTGCCCCCGGGCCCCTCCCCCCGAGGGCCCCCAGACCCACGTGCCCCCGGGCCCCACCCCCCAGACCCACGTGACCCAGGGACCCTTTTCCCCCCCACCCCCCCGTGTCACCAGTTCCACGCGCCCGGAGACCCTCCCCGCCGCGTGCCCCCAGACCACGTGTCCCCCAGACCCACGTGCCCCGGGCCCCACCCCCCCGCGCGCCCCCCAGACCCACGTGCGGGCCCCGCCCGCCCGCGCGGCCACCGGCCCGCACTCACGCGCCACAGCAGGTCGCGCGGGCGGCCGGCAGCCGCGGCCATGGCGATGGCGGCCCGCACTCGGCCGGCGGCGGGGGGCGGCGCGCCCGCCCGCCACAGTCGTTCAAAGGCCGGGAGGCCCCAGGAGGACCCCGCGGGGGCTGTCCCCGGCGCCGCCTGCGCGGAGGGCGGACCCGGCCGGGGCGCGGGGCCCGGGGGCGCCGCCCGCACGGGCCCGGGGGGCCAGAAGCGCTCCGCAGACTCATCCCCCGGCGCGGCCTGCGACGTGAGCACCGCCAGCCGCTCCTCCAAGAGGCCCCTCCGGAGCAGGGTCCAGCGGACCGCCAGGCACCGGAGGCGACGCTGCATGCCGGGAACTGTAGTCCCGCCGCCCGGGCGGAGGACGGGGCGCGTTGCATTCTGGGGCGCGGGGTTCCAGAGGACGGCACGCCGGGAGCTGGAGTCTTCCTGGCGGCGCCCCGTGGCGTGCTGGGAGTCGTAGTCTTTTAGGGAAAGACGCCCCGCCCCGGTACTGGTTGCTTTGAATTATTCCGTTAGTAAGATTCGGCGTGATATGTGCCCCCGACCCCCATTTTCCCTCACTGACTGTCTGAAAGCGAAATCAGACGACGTTTTGGTCCTCTTCACGTTGGCACTCATTAATTTTAACTGAAATTAAAAAATGTCTTTCCCTAGAGGTGAATCTGGTTTCCTAAGATGCAATTTTTAGTCCCAGGTCGTCACTTGGAGACAGAAGAACCTGATCTCTGAGCCTCTGCTTCTTCTATAAAGTGAGGAAAAACCTAAAGAAAACACGTGGCGATGTTGTGAAAGTGTAATAAAAGGCTATACAAATACAATCTCTCCTGCAATGACAAAGGTTTTTCATTCATCAAGTTCCACCAAGTGAAGTCTTCTCTGATAGCGTTAGACATAATAGCACATCTTAATACCCAATTACAGGTGTTCAACATTCACCTTCCCTCTTCAATGTGGTTGGGTTTTGTTTTTGTTTTTGTTTTTTGGTGGGGGGGCACTTCCAGTATTGCTGGGACTACTCCTGACTCTGTGTTCGGTGGTTGCTCCCAGAGGGGCACAGGAAGCTCAGCAGAGCTGGGGGCCACAAGGACGTGGCAGTATTCTGGGTTCAGAGCTCGAACGCAGGGCACACTAGGCACGTGTTCCCCGCCTCTGAGTGAGCACCTCGTCCCAACTCCAACCTGAAGCAGCCACAAGGTATGGGGAGGTGGGAATTTTTCAGTTTCCAAATTGCCTATATATATATATATATATATATATATATATATATATATATATATATATACACACACACACACACACACACACACACACACACACACATTTCACACATTTTGCCTTTTGGGTCACACTACTCCCAGCTTTGCACTCAGGAATTACTCCTGGCGGGTGCTGGGGGAACCATATGGGATGCCTTTCCTGAGTTTCCATATCAAGGCATTCTATGTTGTGTTGTCTTAGACATTTTACAGCCTGAAAAAGATTAGGGCCTGAGGTGGCACAAACCTTTCTTTCTCCGCGTCTGTACCCCGTTTAGTGTCAAGTCCGGGCCTTCTGTGAGAAGGACGGCTGAGTCTTGATAAAATGTGATGAACTGTTTCCAAAAGCTCCGTGAGCAGCCACTTAGCTTCCTGGAGTCTCTTGTGAAACAGCATTTTTGATGAGTCAAGCAGAAACTAAATCTAAAACACATGGCGGGGGGGGGGGGGGGCGGGGAGGGGGCACACACAGGCCCCAGGACAAACCTGAGTCCATTTCTCAAACCAAACTCCGCGGCTTGGGGAGAAATTGGAAAGGTTCAGAAAAAAAAAGGTTCTTCCCACTGATGCCCTAGTTCTTGGCCAGGCTGCACCCCTTCCTGGCTGTCTGGTGGGTATGCCTGCCCTCTCCTGTCTGTTTCTCGGGGTTGTGTCCAAAGGAGAGGAGCAGTGGGAAGAGAGGGTCCTTCTGGTGGGGAACCCGCACGGGACTTCACACATCCTCCAGAGCCCCATCAGGACTCCAGAAGGGAGCTTGGGCCAGAGAAATCATGCAGAGGGTTAAGACCTTCGCCTTGCGTGCACTCGAGCCCAGTTTGATCCCCAGCATGGTATCAACCCTAATAAACATACCCCCAAAGACTGGGGGAGTCCTCCCCTCTAAACTGGCCTGGGCTGTTTACTAGTGTGGTTGAACTCTGTGCCCATGACACACAGGCAGAACCACGACACCAGGAGGTGAGGACGAGGCTGCTTGGGGACTGATTCCCAAGACCAGGATAGCGGCAGGTCTGGGTTTACCCAGAGGACAGTTCAGATCCGAAAGGCTCCAGGCAGAGGCTTGGAGTCAGACGGTGGTGTGAACCCTGCTTCCAGGGTCAGAGTTGAGGTCAGCCACTCAGCTGGGTCTATGGAACCCTCTGCAAGTCTTCGGGCTGCAAGAAGGGGGCGCTGTTCCTCCCACCTACCCGTCTGCACCCAACACTCCTGGCCCTCCAGGGGCCTGGGCAGTCCTGGGACTGTGCGGACAGCTGCTGCTGTGACCGGAAAGGACAGGCTCAGTCCCACGTGGGAGAGTCCTTGCCCCTGGATGCCCTGAGTGACGCAGTGACCTGCCCTCTTTGAGATGGTGGCAGCCCGGAACTCAGTGACGTCAATCAACAATTTCCCTGCAACCTGCAGGGAGCATGTAACATGGGCAAGAAACCAAATCCTGTTACTTTTAAGCTGCTATTACTGGGATTCTTAATGTAAAAAGCCTGGTCTGCCTGGACTCCCGCAAAAAGTCAGTCAATAAAGGCCGTGACCCAAAAAGGACTTGAAAGTCCTAGAATAACCAACTTCCCCACCGCCTTCCTCCCTCCCTCCCTTCCTTCCAGTGCTAAGGAGACCAGAGGTGGTGATGGAGATTGAACCAGGGTGGGACACACGGAGTACAAGTGCTGGAGACCTAGCAGGGGTTAAGGCACTTGTACTTTGGTGCGCTGTGTGATAGGGTGCAGTCTCCTTCTGTCTGTGGCTATCCAGTTTTCCCAATACCATTTCTTTTTGTCTTTTTTTCTTCCGGTCACACTCGGCGATGCACTGGGGTTCCTCCTGGCTCATGCACTCAGGAATTACTCCTGGCAGTGCTGAGGGACCATATGGAATGCTGGGAATCGAACCCAGGTTGGCTGCGTGCAAGGCAAACGCCCTACTGGCTGTGCTATGGCTCCAGCTCCACAATACCATTTCTTGAAGAGACTTTTCTTTCTCCATTTTATGCCCTTGGCTCCTCTGTCTTAAACTAATGGTCTATGTATGTAAGGGCTTGTGGCCGAGCTCCCTCCTTCCTTCCCCCCTCCTTCCCTTCCTCTCTCCCCCTCCCTTCCTCCTCCCTCTCTCCCTCCTTCCTCCCTCTCTCCCCCCTCCCCTCTCCCTCCCCCTCCCTCTCCCTCCTTCCCTCCCTCCTTCCTTCCTTCCTTCTTTCCTTCCTCCCTCCCTCCCTCCCTCCTTCCTTCCTTCTCCAGCCAGCCTGGCCTCGTGTCCATGTGCTAGCGGCAGAGTTCTCTGTCAGCGAGGCCGCTGCAGCAGCATCTTCTCAGTGTGGTCCCAGATGTTTTATGCCACAGCCTCCTGGAGGTCTCCTCCAAAGTGCGGCCTCCGGGGTCCCACCCAGGCCCACTGCCTCTTGACTGACATGTACCCCGAGGGATGAGGGCTGTTTCAGCTTATTCCTGTGCTGGGCTGCTTCTGTCCTCGTAAGGACTTGGGGACCATGTGAAAGGTGACTGTAAGGGAACGGAGACATGAGGAGCAGATCCTGTTCCTACTTCTGTGCTTACTGGGAAATCATCACACTAACATGCAAAGCAAACAGCAAGGCGACAGGAGGGCAAATGCAAATGCAGCGGAGCAATCTTGTTGGCAAAACACCCTTGGGAGAGCGAGACCTCTGGTTAAGGAAAGAGCAAGCGAGGCTGGAGACAGGACGCTGGGCGAGGCGTTTGCCTTGCGTGACCTGACAGGGTTGGGTCCCTGGCATCCCTTATGGTCTCATGGGCACCTCCAGGACTGAGCCCTGAGCACAGCACCAGAGTAAGCCCTGAGCAATGCCAGATGCGGCTCAAGAGCCAAAATCAAAATAGTCCGACGACAGTTGGATCTTCTCACCCTTTCCGAGAGGCCCAGCACCCCACCCACACACAACATCCCCCAGCATACGAGCGGGCCAGCTTCACCGCTCCACAAACGGCCTTGAAGAGACGCCAAACTGCTGACTCATCCCAGCCCCACAGCTCCTGAAGCATGCGGCCACATGCGAGGCCACACAACTGTCACTGTCACACAACACCTCCCAGTTTTACAGTACTGACAGCGCAGTAGGAGCACAGAAAATTAGATGGGGACGTTGCGTAGTACTGAATTTTTTTAAATTTCATTTATCCCACTCTGGAAATCGTGTTTTCCTTCTTGGCCTATTTTGTTCTCTCAAAGCATCAGTATCTGTTGTGCAAAAAAAGGTTCTTTAGAATCTGCTTTCTGCTTTCTTGGAGTTTTGTTATTTAATTTCTATTTGGGGTCCCTCAGAGATACAGATACCAAGTTCTCCAAAGAGAAGCAAAAGAAGGATCTAGCTGAAGAAGAGTGGGGGCGGGGCGGGAGCAATAGTACAGCAGGCAGTTTGCTGGCCTTGCTCACAGCTGACCAGAGTTCAATCCCCAGCACCCTATAGGGTCCCCATGAAGCGCCAGGACTAATTCTTGAGCGCAGATCCAAGCCTTTGCCCTGAGCACTGCTGGGTGTGCCCCCCCACTCCAAAAAAACAAAGAGAGGACTGGGGAGTGAAGGGGTTCGTAGCTCATAGCTGCTGTCTCCAGAAACTGAAGGTAACCAAGGGGAAAGAACTCAGCTGGTTGGGCCTGGAGCAATCGTACAGCAGGTAGGGCATTTGCCTTGCATGCTGCTGACCTGGGTTTGATCCCCAACATCCCATATGGTCCCCCAACCACCACCAGGAATAACTCCTGAGTGCAGAGCCAGGAGTAACCCTGAGTGTGACCCCAAAAAGTAAATAAATAAATAAATAAATAAATAAATAAATAAATAAAACCCCCAACCCTTGGCTGTTCGGAAGAGGGCAGGGCTAAGGCTAGAACACACCTGACCCGGTAACTGTCATGGCCCTCGGGAGCTGTGAGAAGGGGGAACGGCCACGTGGGAGGTAGGTAAAGGCTGTGTCAGGCCCGTGCGTGTGGCCCGCTGTGCCCGCCGCCCATGCTGTGTCTGCACAGAGAGTGGGACACAGCACCTGGCAGGGCCCTGGGGACCCGGAGCTGGTGCGGCTGAAGTCAGCATGACGTCCCAGGTGACCTAGTGCCACACTGAGGATTCACGGGACGCCTGCCCTGACAGGGCAGCAGCGACGGGAGGGACCGTGACCCGTCCTGCCACAGCCAGCCCTGCGGGTCCCTTCTGAGTAAGGGTGGAAGGAAGCCTCAGTGAGGGCCACTGTCCCCCTCCAATGTCCTCTGGCCAGCGAGCCATGCCACCTGGGGAAGGGCCTGGAAGGGCTCAGAAGAGCTTTTCTACAACCTGTGTCCCAACAGCCCCTGAACCCACAGCTCCCGCCTGAGGGGTGGGCAGGGCCACTGTCCCTTTCTAGTCCTGTCCACTACGGTGAGCATGCCTGGCCCCAGCAGCCACCAGACGCTGCAGGTCACGTGTCCAGGAAGAATCGGCGGTCGAGGTCACCAGGTGAGGCACTGATGCTGGGAGATTCCCCGGCATCCTCTGGTTCAACAACCTGGGGACAAAGATGACTGTCCCCTCCCAGTTGAGCCCAACCTAGGCTCACACCTGGGGCCACTTCAGGAGGACAGGTGCTCGCAGCGAAGAGGTCACTCCCGAGTTGGAGGTCACTCCAACCAGGGTGGGTCCAGTTCAGGCCTGGGCAGGGAGGGGCAAGCAGCCCGGGCCAGGCCTTTGTATTTCAGTCCAAAGCAACGCATGGACACAGTGCTCACGAGCCAGCGAGAAAAGAGGAGACATACACACCAAACACCGTTTAATTGCTGGGGGCCGACAGGGTCTCTGGGCTCGGGGCGCCTCCAGCCAGCAACGGGGGGACAGGGAAGGAGCTGCCAGTCCTGGGCCTTTCCCGCCAGCTCTGGTCTTCCTGCTTGCCAGGTCCGAAAGAACCAACTCCAAACCCCGAACACTGAAACATAAGGAGAGTCGCCTTCAAGGAGCGAAAGTGTGGATGGCCCTTGTCCCTCGCCAGCTGACGCCAGCAGGTCTGCCTGTCTGAAAACCAGGCCCCGTCAGCACCGCTGTCCCCCCGGGGCCAGGAAGGCTTTCCTAAAGACGTTCTCGCTATAGTACAGCAGGTACAGTGCTCGCCTTGCACAAGGCCAACCCGGGTTCAACCCCCGGCATCCCTGATGGTCCCCCAAGCACCGCCAGGAGGAATTCCCGAGTGCAGAGCCAGGAGCAACCCCTGAGCACCTCGGCGTGTGGCCCAAAAGCAAAACAATCAAGTTCTCCCTAAAAAACAGAGAAAGAGTTGACGTATCACGTGCTAAAACTCCTGATGAACTCATGGATCCATAGGTTTATTTAACAAAATGGCCATCAGTATCAACAGTAGAAAGGAGATCACATACTGTGGGCGTAGAGACAGAGAATCCAACAGAACTGAATATGACTTCCAGCACCCACTGCTGACGTCCCTTTAGAGTCTCCCTGCACGGCCGGGTGCATGTGGGAGCCACTCCACTCCCCCTGCAGTGTCCTACACTGCGAACGCACGGCGGGGCACGCGCCCATCTGAGTTCAGTTCCGCTGCCCAGGCCTCGGCCTTGGGCCACACGCCCTGCTCTGCCGAGGACAGCACGGACAGGAAGCCTGTGGCGGCAACACAGCGCAGCTTCCGGCCGCTCCCTGCATTTCCTTCACTCACTCACTCACTGCCTACTGGCTGGGTGCCCACTGTGCCCGGGCCATGGGGTGGGCAGTTAAACTAAGGAGCAGAGTTCCTCAAGGTGGGTGATAGCCGGGGGGCAGGGAGGAAGGTCCCTGGAAAGACTCGGGGGCAGCAGGACCCCCAGGTGCAACTGGAGGGCACTTCCTGCTGATTCGTTTAAAGGAGGCAGGTGTCCCGAGGGCCGCAGACTGAATTTTATTCTGGTCCAGTGTTGGGGGCCCTGGAGACGGACTTGATTGTAGAGACACAACGGGCTGGAGAGACAGTGCAGCAGGCTGCCCCGCCCACGGCCAGCTGAAGTTCAGCTCACACACAGGCTCTGTGCACTGCACTGTTCCACGCAAGGGTACACAAGCGCGTGCGCACACACGGTACACTGCACTGTACCATCATACAAGGGCACACACACACGGTACACTGCACTGTACCATCATACAAGGGCACACACACACATATTTGGTGCACTGCACTGTTCCACGCATGGGTGCACACACACGCTCAGCACACTGCACTGTTACATACACGCATGCACGCTTGGTGCACTGCACTGTTCCACGCATGGGTGCACACATATGCTCGGCACAGTGCACTGTTACATACACGCATGCACGCTTGGTGCACTGCACTGTTATGAACACACACACACACACACACGCTTGGCGCACTGCACAGTTGCACATACACACATGCTCAGTGCTCTGCACTGTTATACATGCGCACTTGTGCACTGCACTGTCATACACACACTCATAAACACACACTCGGGTAAACTGTGCTGTTACACACACACACTTGGCGCACTGCACTATTATACATACACACACTTGCATACTGCACTATTACACACACACACACATGCTTGGCGTGCTGCGCTGTTATATACACACGCTTGTGTACTGCATTGTTACACACACAGACATGTAAACACACTCGGGTGCACTGCGCTGTTACACACACACACGCTTGGTGCACTGCACTATTACACATACAGACACACTTGCATACTGCACTATCACACACACACACACACACACACACACACACACACACACACACGCTTGCTCGGCGCGCTGCGCTGTACCACGTGCCCGGGGCGCAGCCTCCTCTTCTCAGCTGGGCTTGGCTGTCACCATGGTCCGATTTGGAGCAGCGACGGTCGCTGGGATGTGGTCCAACTCCGGGGCATCAAAAAAGTAAGCCTGCAGGGTCAGAGCCCGGAGGGTGAGCAAACGCGCCAGTGAGCTCTGTGGTGCCCCGCACGTGCACGCTGGCAGGGCCGCTGCCCCCTGGGGATCCCCCACCGCACTCAGCCACGGCCCTTCTGCTCCTGGCCCCCTCGGCCCACTGGCCGAGCACTCACTGCCCCTGACTCCGTATTCCCCGACGAGAGAGAAGCCGCCCGCAGACACCAGCTCCGGGCGCCCGCGGGTCTTTCTCACCAAGGCCCAGGTGACACCCGCACAGACGGACAGCCAGCATGAACGTCCCCAACAGCCACACCCAGGGCGCTGGGTGGGCCCTTCCAGACAGTGCCGGGCAGAGCCAGGCCGACTTGGGCTCCCCACTCCGGCCTGGGGATTACAGTCTGGGAAGTGCTGTGCCCGCTCCCCCCGCAAGTTAACCGTCAAAATCAGGAGGCGAGAGGCGACCCAGCAAGGAGAGCGACCTGTCTCGAGGTGGGAGGGCCCGACGTGAGCCAGGGCCTCACCAGCGTCCCAGCCCAGTGCTGGTGCTTCCAAGGCGGGGGAGTTCCTTCAAAGTCAGAGCCTGGGGGCGGGCTCAGGAGGAGGAGCAAAGCCCGGTCCCCGCTGGGCGCTGCTCCCCACCAGCCAGCAGGGGGCAGCAGACGCGCTGGAGGGTCCCCACCTCCCGGGGCTCCAGGTTAACTGGGTTCCAAAAGACTTCCTGGAGATGTGTTCCCAGGGCGTCTGCCCGGCCCCTCCCAGAAGCTGTCTCGGAGTGCACAAAGAACTGTGCCTAAGGGGCCGGAGCAATAGCACAGTGGGGAGGGTGTCTGCCTTGCAAGCGGCTGACCCAAGTTCAATTCCCAGCATCCCATATGGTCCCCCGAGCACCGCCAGGAGTGACCCAAAAAGAAAAACAAACAAAACAAAACAAAAAAAAACCTGTGCATAAGCCAGGGACAGGAGCACGGGCTGGGGACACGGGAGCAGTCCCCTCTGGTCAGACAGGGCAGGGACAGGCCCAGGGTCTACCCTGGGACTGGACATGCCGCCCTGCCCCTGTGGGCCCTCCGGGTCTCAACAAAGACCCAGCCAAGCCAATCTCCACGGGCAGGTTCTAGTTACAGGAGCGTCTAACCGCACAAACACCCCCCCGACAAGCCCCGGTGTCTTTGGCGCGGGCCGTCCCGAGCCAGGCACGCACGGCTGTCAGTCTACCTAAGAACTCTGTCACCGACGATTTGAAGCCCATATCGTGTTCTTTTTTGTTGTCATCGTAGGTCTTTGAGTCAGACCCAAGAGTGCTCGGGGCTTATCCCTGGCCTGTGCTCAGGAATCACTCCTGGTGGTGCTTGGGGGACCATATGGGATGCTGGGAATCGAATCCGGGTCGACCGCGAGCAAGGCAAACGCCCTACCCGCTGTGCTATCACTCCAGCCCCAGTTGCCCTTACTTCTTAACACTCCCAAAGGAGGGTCCCAACAACAGGACTGGATGGAGCCAGGGCAAGCTGTAAGCTCCCTGGCATCGAAAGGGGACAAGCTAAGCACCATAAGTATAATAAGTTAAGAGCATGGTCATAGGACAAACTCTTAACTTGGAGACAAACTCTTAACATGGGGACAAACCGAAAAAGAAGTGACTGAATAAGGACCTTGCTGAGGTTAGTAAAGACTAACCTGGCCTAAGGACTGTGGTCTGGGATATACAGCGAGATGTCACCAGGAAGAGCCACCCTTAAAGCTTAATATATCTCTTACTGTGTTTATACAAAATGACATTGTTAGAAATATTATAAGAAGTAAGTTTACGGGGCTGGAGCGATAGCACAGCGGGTAGGGCGTTTGCCTTGCACGCAGCTGACCCGGGTTCGAATCCCAGCATCCCATATGGTCCCCTGAGCACCGCCAGGGGTAATTCCTGAGTGCATGAGCCAGGAATGACCTCTGTGCATTGCCAGGTGTGACCCAAAAACAACAACAAAAAAGAAGTAAATTTACTAGGACTGTCTAAATGGATTACTAGCTGAGGAAAGCAGAAAGCAATACACCCTGGATGGAATCCCACCCTTGAGCGGATCTCCTAGTAATCTGGAGCGCTGAACCCTCAGATGAGATTCTGTCCTTGAGTTAACACCCGAGAACTTATCTGAAGGAGTGGCCTTACCTCTGTTTGTTATTATGACAATGTTCAACCCCACCTGTGTGCACCCCCACCCTTCATGATCGCTACATAACTACACTGTAAGGGGTGAGAGGGGTACAGGACTGAGTTCTAGGGGAGACGAGGACGAGGGAACTGTGATGTCTGGGACTGCGACCAAAACCACGACTACGGTTGTGCCGTCAGGGAGAGACTGGACTACACGGGGAGGGGGAGGAGAGAGGAATAAACTGACGACCGACCAGCCCGGGGCCCAGTTCCTCCTCTCCCCGGTCCTGCGTCCATCCATCGCCGTGGACCAGCCAGGGGAGCAGTCCTCGGCCACTGAATGCTCGAGTCCTGCGTGTGCTCACGCTTTTCTCTGAAACTCAGCATGCCCACCTGATCTCAGGGCCCTTCCCCTGTAAGGCGGAGCTGGACGGAGCCGGCCTGGGCTCAGCCTGGGCCCATCTGACAGCAGCGCTCGTTCTCCTTCAACAGATACAGGAACGAGAGCACAGCGGGGAGGGCCTTGCACGCGGGTGACCCGGGCTCGATCCCCGGCATCCCTTATGGTTCCCTGAGCACCGCAAGGAGTAATCCCTGAGCACAGAGGCAGAAGTAACCCCTGAGGAGCACCAGCTGTGGCCCCAAAACAACAACAAAACAATTAAAAACAAAACAGACACCTCAAGCATGAACTCAAAACCGTTTCGCTGTTTCCCTTCCACACGAGCTGCGTTCCTACACTTGCCTTCATTCCCTACCTTCCTGTCCGCGAGACCGTCCATGTCCACACTCTGTCGAAGTCTGTGCAGAACACCACCGGTGGCCCCCACAGGCAGCACCGCCCCAAGGCCCACCCCGACTTCAGGACTTGGGTAAAGCCAGAGACAGAAGCCGAGTCTCAGGACCTCACCTCGGGGCCCGCGTGGCCGGCAGCCCGGGGCTCCCGCTTGCTGTGTCCCCCTGACCCCCCACCCCCGAGAACAGAGAACGAGCCGTACCAGGCAGCCCACGGACAGCAGCAGGTGGAGCAGCACGATGGCCAGGACCGTGGCCAGCGCCACACGCCGGCTATCCTCGCGGACGGCCGGCCAGAACGTCATCACCAGCACGGAGCCCGAGACGCCCAGGGCCACGGTGACCAGGACCCACCGCACGACCGTCTGGGGGATGATCCACAGGACCTGGAAGGCAAGGGGGGAGAGGGGGCTGCCTTGGGGGGTCTCTGTGGGAGGTGAGGGTTTCCCGAGCAGCGCTCAGGGGGCCCGAGGGCCCCTCCCCGCAGCCCTCGGCCCGCCTGGCGGATGCACCGGCTCTTGGGGGGACACTGGTTATCTGGGCCACCCAAGCAGTCTCAGGGGCCTGCAAGGCCGACCCCAGTGATGTGCAAGGGACCATGCGGTGCTGGAGATCAAACCAGGGTCCGCCCATGCGAGGCCAGCACCCTCCCTGGCCCTCAGGGCACGTCTGTAAAGGCCCCGAGGCCACCTGCATTCTCAGGCGAAACCACCCAGGAGGACAACCCTCTCAGCAACATCTCGGCGAAGCCCTCAGTGCCCCCACCCTGAATTCAAGCGGCATTTTTCAGGTGCCCGTCAAGTGGCGAAAGGATGGCACCGGGACTGGCCACCCGGCTGGCACTCACCGCCGTGGGGATGTAGATGAAGAGGGAGTACCCGTAGACGCACACGATCTCCAGGAACGAGTAGGACACGATGCTCACGACCTTGCTGTTTCTCCACGTGAGGAAGCTCCAGAGAGCCAGGGGCACCAGCCAGGCGTAGGCATAGATGACCGTGGCCGCGATGGACACTGAGGGGCCCGGGGACAAGGGTCAGTTCCCGTCATGCCTTCCGCCCGCCACCAGAGGGCTCCCCGCACCTTCCTGGAGCTACACCCCCACGGCCCTAACAGGACCCACCAGGCTGAGCCTGGCCTGGTCCCTGGCACTCGGCACGCGCCAGGATCAAGTGCTCAGGAAGCCCTGGGGCGTCTCAGTGGCGAGGGCCAGCAGGTGCTCACGCGTTTCCTACCGTTCACGTACTAGCTGCAAAGAGACATCGCAGAATTTTATTTTATTTTACCAGGTTTGGAACCACACCTGCATACCTGGAGGCACTCAGGAATTACTCCTGGCTCTGTGCTCAGGGAACCGTATGTGGTGCCAGGGATGGAACTAGGGTCAGCTGCATGCAAGGCAAGTGCCCCACCCACTGTACTATCTCTCCAGCCCCCCAAAATGATAACTGAAATGTACAACTGAAACATTGAACGGGTCACACAAGTATTTAAACAGAGGGAATATCTTCTTATATTTCATGGATGGGGCCCCGGCGAGATGGCGCCAAGGGCGGGAGCCCATGCTCTGCATGTGGGAGCCCCTGACTCATCCCTGGTACCACATGGTCCCTGGAATTATGAGGTTAACGTGTCTTCCTCCTTCTATTTTGTCTTGTTTGGAGGCGACACCTGATGGTGCTCAGGGGTTACTCCTGGCTCTGTGCTCAGGAATTACTCCCGGTGGTGCTCGGGGGACCGTATGGAATGTGGGAGATGGAACCCGGGTTGGCCGCGTGCAGGGCAAGCGCCCTCCCCGCTGTAGAACACGTCCTCTTTCCGAGTGTAACTGGGGACACTGCTGTCTTGAGCAAGCTTGTGAGGACGCGCTGGTCCAGACGGGCTCTGCTGTTCAGAGTCCCCCCGTCACTGCAGTAGGACCCCCAGGGGCTCAGGAATGGCCTGACGCAGGCCGGGGTGTCCTTGTCCCCCGAGAGTGGCTCTGCCGTGGCTCCTCAGAGCAGCCACGTTTTGTCCTATTTCTGAGCCTCCCTCTGCTCTGCAGCAGCAGCTCTAGTGGATTCCTCTTCCCGCTCCCAGGGCAGAGACCACAGAGCCTGGCTCAGCCCCCACCCAGCCCCTCCCACGAGGACCTAAGCAGAGAGCGACTCGGACACTCTTGGCAAGCGCAAAGGCACCCCCGGGGTTACAGGCAGAATCTGGCTAAGACACACAATTGTGTTATTTTTAGTTTTGGTTTTTGGGTCATGCCCAGAGATGCAGGGGGGCAGGGACGACAGGAGAGGGCCGAGGCCGGGGGCCGGGGGCAGGGTCTCAGTGCCACAGAGCCCCATCAGGGGTAGCCATCAGCTGTCCCTGGAAGCTGGGCTGCTTTCTTTAGTTCTCTGAGACTGTCGCAGGAACGGAAGTCTGGAGACCGGAAGACGAGAACAGCCCGGCAGCCTGTGGGGGGACACCCCTCCCTGCGTCCCCCTCCCGGCCAGGCTGCCCCCAAGCCTGAGTTCCCGTGAGCAGTGCCCAGGTGCTGCAGGGCCTCAGGGCTGCGGCTACGACCCAGAGAGCAGAGTCATCGCAACTTGAAAAAGAAGAACCAAAAGGGGAACACAGTGCCGCCCTCCCAGGGCCGGGGTCCCAGCCACCGCCCGTGGGTCCCCGCACCCTGACGGGAGCGAGCCCCGGCCCCGGGCCGAGGGAGCCCTGAGCACCGGCAGGGGTGGCCCCAGAACCAAGAAAAGGAAAGAGCAACACTATCGTTCCTGCCATTCGAGTGATGCCAACAGTGTCACAATGGAGACTCGGACACATCATTTTTCACTTATTTTGTACATTTTTCTTTGGATAAATTCCAATTACTATTGGGGCCTTGCTTGAAGGTGTTCAAAAGACTCTTTACAATACCAACGAACAACTTAAAGAAGATTAAAACAGTCAGTTGGTCATTACATATATTTTACCACAATAAAAAAAAATTACACAAGGTGGGGAGATCACCCAAAGGGCCAGTGTGCGGGCTCTGCAGGAGGCAGGGGTCCTGGGGGCTTCAGCCTGGACACCACGTGATCCCTGAGCACTGAACTGGGAGCAACACCGGAGCACTGGCAGATGTGGTCCAAAAGCCACATCTGCAAACAATGCAACTGTCTATATTTAGGAGTGGCAAATTCTGAGTCAGGAAGTCTGTCCTGACCCTGAACTACAGACTGCACGGCCAGAGAGGGTAGTTCATTGGTCTGTGGCGCGTGCTCAGCATACAGGCCACGGTGGGTGTGGTCCCCGGCAGCACCAGCAGAGACCCCCAAGGTCAGAGGAGGGAGGGGCCCCAAACTGAAACACACAGAGAGAAAGCGGGGAGGGGGGGCACGAGCCCACAGGGAGACGGGGGCTCGCGGTTCTGAAGGGACCATCCTTAGGGTCAAGCCACGTACCAACCTTTTCGGAACTCGGGCACGTAATGGTACGTCTTCTCTCCCAGGTGGATGAGGAAGTTGGAAAGGTTCCCGCTGATGGATATGGCGAAGACCAGCGTGGCACAGATCCAGAAGGGGCCTGCAACGGGAACCAGAAAATCCAGGCGCGAGAAAACAGAGCTCAAGTCCTCGAGCCCCAGAACAGGGTGATTTCTTATTTTCCATGTCCTACTCTTGTAAGCGAGGGGAAGTGGAATTCAGATCTAATCGATACTCATTGAGCAGGAATTTTCTTTCTGAAAAGATCAAACGTAATCCAGTACTTAGCTTACTTAGAAAGACAGGAGGGCGTGGGAGGCGAAGGCCAAGACACCTTTCATGATTAAGTGTATAAACACACAAATTTGTTTCAGGTCCTTTTATTGAAGGATTCCCCCTACCCCTACCCCCCTGCCAAAAAAAAAAAAAAAACACAGAAAAAAAGTCTGTGGATTTTGTGTAAATCTTTACCAGGCTAGAGCAAGTGCAGATTACGGAGGAAAATAAATCAGAGCACTCCTTCTGCGGTCTCTGAGGAAGAGCAGGTCAGACCCAACAGCTCGGGAAGAGATGATTTAATCTGCCATGCACCATGGCTCTGTGTGTGCACATGCATGCGTGCATGTGTGTGTGTGTCTGTGTCTGTGTGTGTTTAAGTCTTTATCATTGACTGAGTGAAGAAGTGTAACATGCACACAGCTCAGTCTTCAAGAAGTACAAAGGAGGGTGATAGTGCAGGGTAGGGTGCAGGCCTTTCACGTGGCCACCCGGGCTTAGTGCCCAGCACCCCCTATGGTCCCGGAGCCAGGAGGAAGCCCTGAGCACTGCCAGGTCTGGCCTCTGGACCTCCAGCAAAATAAAGGAACACGTACAAGGGGAACATGGAGAAAACTCAACTTCCTTCCCTCTCTGTTCCCTAGCCCTGCGCTTCCTCTCCCCAGAGCTCACCACCCTGTGAATACCTGTCCATCTGGCTGGATTCTTCTACTCGCATTTAAGCAAACGTACACTGACATGTGTTCGAGGGTGTGGGGAGGGTACACGTGTACATACGAGTAACCTCCACTCAGTCTAACCTGGGTGTTCTATCATGACTATCCGTAACAGCCAAGTTTTTTGGGGGTGGAAGTGGTGTCTCCCAAGCAATGCTCAGGAGTCCCAGGGTCCCTCCCAGTGATCTTTCTTTTTTGGTGTGTGGGGGGCACACCTGGTTATGCTCAGGGCTTACTCCTGGCTCTGTACTCAGGGACCACATGGACACCAGGGACCAAACCTAGCAAGGCAAGCGACCTACCCGCTGTCCCCCCTGCCCAGACTGACTCCTGCGTCTCCTGGGCAACCAGGCCGGTGACTCAGTGCAGAGCCCGAGCACGCAAGGCTGCTCAGGCCCTGCAGTGCCAAGGGTGACTTGAGCCGCCCTGGAAATGCCAGGACCACACCCAGTGATGCTGAGGGTCCTCGGGGGCTGCCACTGGCAATGCTGAGGGGTCACGGGATGCCCAGGACCAAACTGGGGTCAGCCACAAGCCAGGCGTAAGCCTGAACCCTTACAGTATCTCTCAGGCCGGCCCCAGCTTACCCTGTTTCAGTGAACATAAAACATTCACTACAGCCCTCAGGAACAGCACAGTGGGAACATGTGGTCCTGAGCTCAGGCCTGGTGTACACACACACACACACACACACACACACACACACACACACACACACACACACACACACACACACACACAGGCCTGGTGTACACACACACACACACACACACACACACACACACACACACACACACACACACACACACACACACACACACACACGCAGAGCGTGTGATCCTGGCAGCTTTGCTATCTGTGATCCCCGGAACTGTCTGTGATTTCCAGTCGTACCACAGCCAGGAGTGTGCAAGTCTAAAAAGCATGTGAGCCGCAGGAACACACGTGCAAGGCTCACAGCTAAAGGCGTGCACAGCCTGGCGGGCACTGGCACGGAGGGGGCATGCACCGAGCCCTGACCTGGGGACCCAGCAAGGACCACAGAGTCAGGGATGAACATGCCCCCGGGCTGTGCAGGAGCAGCGTCCATCACAACCAAAGGAAGGCAGGTGGAGCGGACAGGAAAGAAAAGAAAACCGAGTGAAACGAAGCCTTCTACCGAGCGGACGAGCAGGGCCTACTTGGCAAAGTCCTCACAGCACGTGGCTTGACGTTTACGAGCCCCGTCCTTGGCTTTACCCCAGAAGGAGCATGCGAGATCATTCCTAATTTAATGAGGCTTATGGATTTCAGCTTTCGACTTCACTCATTCTATGCAATACCCTTTGGGGTCGCTGGAGACACCCCCAGACACGAGCAAGTGGAGAACACTGTGGGCTGGGGGGAGACGAGCAGCAGACACGGGCCCGTCTCCGGTCACGGCCAGGCTGGCTCCTGGGGGTGAGCAGGGAGCCAAGGAACGACCAGGACACTGCAGCGAGCCCCAGGCCCGGGCGGGCACTCCCCTGTGGACACTCGCTGCCCTGCAGGCCTCGGCCCGAGCCAGGCTCTGAACCCTTCCACTAATGCCGGGCGCCCACCCCAAGACGCAAGACACAACGACCAGCCAGAAACAACAGCTTCACAACTGAAAACAACACACAAGCCAGGAGCCGCTAACAACATTCGAACAATTCCCCAGAGCCCCCAGCCCCACACCAGGTTTCTGTTTCTTGAGCCACAACCACCAGTACTCCTGGTTCTGTGCTCAGGGATCACTTCTGGCTGACCCTGGGGACCATATGGGGTGCCAGGAATCGGAACCCGGGTTGGCCGCGTGCCAGGCAAGAGCAAGGCACCTTCGCTCAGCCCCGACTGCCGAAAGTTCTGCTGGATAAACATAATGAATCAACCTCTGACCACATGTCCTCAAAGAACCAAGACCATTTTCGCCCGTGAACCCAAGCAGCCAAAACAGTCCATCCACCAGGAAGCAGAAACGGTGCCTCCTACCCATTACTTTTAGAGGCACCCTCTGACCTCAAGGCCCGGATCGGGTGCTGGAAACACAACACACAACCGACACAGTGGCACGCTGGGCTGGCTGCATGCAAGAGTCCTACCCACGGTACTATCGCTCCTGCCCCAGGTTTACTTTTTTAAAAAACAGGGGCCACACCCAGCAGAGCAGGCGAGGAAGGGAGCCAGGCCTGGCAGAGCCCACCTGCCGGCATGAGTCTGCTGGGCGTGGGCTTGACTCTGATACTCCCTGGGCCCAGTGATGCTCCGGCCGCCAGGGTCACTCCCAGATAGCCCAGCCAGTGAGAGCACCGGGCGGTAACGGGGACTGAGTTCAGCCTCACAGCGTCACGTGCACACTCTGGCCCGGGCTCTGCCTCCAGCCCAGCCGTCATCTGTGTTTCCCTTCTGGGGACTATTTTGGTTGTTTCCGTGCTGCTGCTGCAGTGAATGACGTTCTGACTTCCTGCTGCGCGCATGTCCCCGAGCGGGCACAGTCGGGCATTAGGGGGTTAGGACCCCTTCAAACGGCTGCAGCGGGTGCATCCACAGGTGCAACAGCTCCGATGCGCCACAGTCCTGGCACTCAGCACCGATGCTTGTGAAACTGGCGAGAAGTTGTGACTCACCGGCTCCTACCCTCCTACCCGCGTCACGGCCAGAGCCCTACGGAGACCCTCCTCACCCCGCAGACCCCCAGCTCCTGCGACCTTGCTGATCTCTCCGCTGCTCCCGGAGCACTCAGCGTGAGTCTCTGCCTCACGGCCTCTGCTCTCGGCCTCAGTGCTCTTCCCCGAGAAGCCAACATGCATTGCTCCAAATTCCTCAGGTCTTCACTCAAAATCCCCCTCCCCGCTTTCTTAATGTAAAGTAGCTTCAAATTTACCTAACTACAAGATATTTCCGGTCCTCTATTTTCAAAGTTGTACCCTGGGGGTGGCTTACAGGACCAGAATGCCGGGATTGCACGGGGGAGCCCTGGGTTCAACCCCCAGCTCTGCAGGTGTGGTCCTGTAAGCAAACAAACAAAAACAAAAGCTTCCCTCACCATTGTCACTACCAAGCTATCTAACGTCTTGTTTTTGTTTGTTCATTAAGTTCAGTAGGTTATAAACTATCTCAGGCCGGGACTCTGGGCTGTGATTCTGTTGCATTTCCCGAATTCTAAACACTCCATGTTTGCTGAAATAACTGAATGAATGAATGACTGAAGACAAGTCAGTCCATATGTCTGCTTAAAAAGATCACCAGAGGGGCTGGAACAATAGCACAGCGGGCCGAGCTGGGTTCGATTCCCAGCATCCCATATGGTCCCCTGAGCACCGCCAGGAGTAATCCCAGAGTATAAAGCCAGGAGCAACCCTGTGCATTGCCAGGTGTGACCCAAAAAGAAAAAAAAAAAAAGATAACCAGAGGGGTTGCAGAGATAGGACAGCAGGTGGGTGGATGCTCTGAATGTGGCTGACCTAGGGTTTACCCCCAGCACCCTAGAGGGTCCCCCCAGCACCCTAGAGGGTCCCCCCAGCCCTGCCAGGGCTGAGAGCAGAGCCAGGAGTAAGACCTGAGCACCACTGGGTGTGGTCCAGACGCAGAACAAACAGGATGGCCAGGAATAAGATCATGTGTTTATTTCCCTAATTATGGGGCGGGGCCCTAAGCATCTTCTCATTCATTTACTGGCCTGCTGGGTCTCCTCATCTGTGACTCGCCCACTGCCCCCAGAATCCGGGGTAGACAGGCACCCCATCTATGGTCTTATTCTGTGCCCCTCCGTAGTGATGCGCTCTGCAAATACCATCCCTGACCCCTTCCATTGCTTATGGTTTCTTTCACGGGGCGAAAAGCTCTGATTTCGCTGCAGGGTAGTGACCCTCACTGCTCCGTCTCGGGTTCTGTCGGCCAGCAGTCCTGTCCTCTTCCTGCCCTCATCCAGCCCAGCCCCGCTCTCTGCCAGGAAACTCTTCCCCCCGCACCGTGGCGTCTCTCTTCCGTCAGGTCTACGAGCTCTTGGGGCCCCTGGCGGGCAGCAGGCTGTGGGCTCACACCTGGACTCTGGGCCAAGCACGAACCCACACCCTGGACGCCAGGGCTGACCCGAACCCGAGCGTGGCTGCTCATGAGCTACATCCCGGCCCAGGAACGTGGCCTCTGTGGGACTCGGAGTCCTCAGCAGTATGGCAGGAGAATGACAGTGACACCTGCCCAGGGGAGCTGGGAGGCTCACACGTGGGGCCACAGGCTCTTCCCGGTGCCCATCATAAGCCCTGTCTGTGTGGGCCGTGACTGTCCTTATCGCTAACTCTGTGACTCTGCCCGGCCTGGTCTCCCGCCCCAAATGGCAATTTTCTCTTCTGGAGGCGAAGTGTGCCGGGCAGTGTGGAAATAAAGCGCGTTCGTGTGAGACGGTTGGGGAACGCTGGGCCCCAGCCTTGTTGGCTCGTGGGGTGCGACCAATGGCAGTTTCTCCTCCCCCTCCTCCTGGGGGCAACCATGCCTGTATCTTTAAATCCTTAGTGTCCAGCATCAAGTAAGATGCTCACAAGTTGCGTGGGCATTTGTCTGTGCCCAGCACTTGGTCAGGGGCCCACAAGGATCATTCAGACATACAGCCCACTCCTCAGGAGGTCCTCGGGCCAAAAGTAAGAGAGAATGAGGGGAGGGTTCGGAGTGATAGTACAGCGGGGAGGGCGTTTGCCTTGCATGCAGCTGACCTGGGTTCAATCCCCGGCATCCCACAGGGTCCCCTGAGCACTGCCAGGAGTAATTCCTGAGTGCAGAGCCAGGAGTAACCCCTGTGCTGGGTGTGACCCAAAAAGCAAAAAAAAAAAAAAAAGGAGTTAATGAGGAGGCCAGGGGAAACAAGTCCCTTGGCTATCTGTGGGGCTTCTTTTTGCTTTCTGGGCCACACCCAGCGATGTAAAGGGGTTACTGTTGGCTCTGCACTCAGGAATTAACTCCTTGCAGTGCTCAGGGGACCATATGGGATGCTGGGAATCGAACCCGGGTTATCCATGTGCAAAGCAAACACCTTACTTGCTGTGCTATTGCTCCAACCCCAGGGCTTCTGTCTTTCAAGGGACGGAGCTGAAGGAAGGGTGGCACGCGGGCACCCCACTGGCCTGGCTCTAACTCTCAGGATTCATGCTCTCATGAAAAGCACAGGGCAGAAAGGTCCTTCTGCAGCCTCGGAGGGCCAGGCTAACGGAGCAGGTGTAAGATGGAGAAGTGAAGCACTGAACTGGGTTCTGGTTCTCCTTTCTGGGGCCAGAGCCCTCGGCCTCCCTCCCCTCACTGTGACACACGATGCTGGGCCGGAGAGATAGAAGAGTGGTTAGGGCGCTTGCTGTGCAGAGGGCAGGCCCTGGCACTGCATCTAATCCCGTGAGCACCACCAGGAGTGATCCCTGGGCACAGAGCCAGGAGTGAGCCTGGAGCAACCACACTGTGTCCTAGGACTGACGCTGGCCGTGGTCACCTTTCCCCGGAAGCGGGGGGGTGGGGGGGCGGGCGGTGAGGAAGCCAACTTTCCTGGATGACGGGGAATCAAAAGATACTCACAGGGCCACAGAGGTAGTACAGGGGTTAGAGCACTTGCCTTGCGTGTGGCTGACCCTAGCTCAATCCTTGGTATGAGGATTGGCTCTCCCCAAATACACCAAGGGTGATTCCCGAGCACAGAGCCACGAGTAAGCCCTCAGCACAGCCACGTTTGGCTCCAAAGCAAGGAAGAGGCAAAAGAAAGGGGCGTGGAGAGGGGGCGGTCGCTCACATACCATAGAGGTCCGGGTTGCTGCGGATGTATAACCTCACAAAGTTTCTTCCTGGTATCGGCAAAAGGGACCCTTTTATTCTGTCAAAGACCTGGAAAATCCGAGGCAGTAAGTCAGCTGAAAAGAAATTTTTTCTTAAGCTTAATCAATTCAATGGCTACAAAATGACAGCACAGATGCTAGAGCCTTCCCGGTGACATTCTCGAGTCTCGTGACCCTGTGCTGGGACGCCTGTGTGACCTGACTGGCCACCGCAGCGGTGAGTCTCTGACACACGTCACAGACGAGGCAAGACTGGCTCACAAACCTGGTACGTGTCGACATCGAAGAACGTCTGGTAGAATTCGAATGTCCAGAAAGGGGAGCTCTTCTTCTGCCCCGCCAGCAGCTGTCAGAGGGAAAACGAAGCTCGATGAAAACCCGGCTCCCGAGTGGACCACGGGAACCTTCCCGTCAGCAGCAGCCCTGCCCTGCGCTGGGCCAGCTCTGCAGCCGCACGGCCACCGGGGGGCACAGTAGGCTGCCCACTGGGCTCCGGCTAAGTTTCCCTCCTCTTGAGGGGCGGCCGTGACAGGGGCGCGGGGTGGAGACTGAGCCCAGGGTCTCAGACACGCAAGGCGGCTGCAGCCCCACCAAGCTCCCTCCCAGCCCTCTCCGAAGCGTTCTTAGCTAAAAAGTACAGTGAACAGGGGCTGGAGCGATAGCACAGCGGGTAGGGCGTTTGCCTTGCACGCGGCCGAACCAGATTCGATTCCCAGCATCCCATATGGTCCCCTGAACACAGCCAGGGGTAATTCCTGAGTGCAGAGCCAGGAGTAACCCCTGAGCATTGCCAGGTGTGACCCAAAAAGAAAAAAAAAAGTACAGCGAACAAACCCCCCCTCACAGGGCTACTGGGAGGACATGATGAAACGGTCACATACTAGGCAACATGCGACTTGTGGAGGCTGGAGAGTTCAGCCGGCAGGCTGCTTGCCTTGCACACGCCCAACCCGGGTTTGAGCCCAAATGCCACCAGGAGTGATCCCTGAGCACAGAGGCGGGAGAAAGACCCGAGCACCACGGGGTGGGGCCCCCAACGAAAATAAAAAAAAATCTACATGTGTGCGCGCGCGCGCACACACACACACACACACACAGAAACAGTCTGTGGGAATACCTTTTCCCCCTGACCCTGCGTCCTTACTAACCCCGCCTGGATCCCCTAAGCCCCCCACACCGGCTCACCAGAGCACCGCTGCCTCCAAGTGCCCACCTGCCAGGAAAACAAGGTGCGGGACAGGCACAGACTCCCGCTGGGCAGACCCAGGCCAGGAAGGCCACCTGAGCCGCCAGCAGAAAAGGGGAGGCAGGCAGAGGGACTGCGGAATGGCAGGGCAGCACCTGTCCCCTGACAAAGGACGGTTCCCCATGGCCCCCAGCAGCGGCAGTAGCTGCTTTACACGTCACTGCTGAGGTCTGGCCCGTCCCCCCCCACCCCCCCCAGCAGAGACAGGCCCAGGGCGAGGCTGGGAACTGTCACCGGCTGGAACTCGGGCCCCTCTGCCCGGCTCACGAAGTGAAGCTAGCGGGCAGTTTCCTGTTTGGGTTGTTTCAAGACTGTTCCCTCTCCATCTTCCTTCTCCTCCTCCTCCCCTCCTCCTCCCCTCCTCTCTCCCCTCCTCCTCCCCTCCTCTCTCCCCTCCATCTCCCTTCCTCTTTCCCCTCCTCCTCCCCTCTTCTCTCCCCTCCTCCTCTCCTCTCTCCCCTCCTTCTCCCCTCCTCTCTCCGCTCCTCCTCCCCTTCTCTCCACCCAGCAGTGCTCAGGACTGACTCCTGGCTCTGGGTTCCGGGATCACTCAGGAGGGGCTCTGGCGACCTTCAAGGGTCCCGGGAATCGCACCAGGGCCAGCCGAGTGCAAGGCGCGTGCCCTCCCCGCTGTCCGCTCTCTCTCACGCCCCTCCACATCCTCCTGCCTCCGGCGGCCCGCTGCTGCCCAGTCCCAAGGTCCACTTCATGTGTCAAATGACCTGGGCCACCGGCAAAGGCATCTGGTCCGACTCTGGGCTCCCGTGAGCGGGCGTCTGAAGCGGGTCTCCGTGCTCGGGTGGATGCTCTGGGGGAAGCTGACTGCCCCCCGTGACGCCCAGGGCTCAGCCAGTCAGGCACAGGCCTGGAGAGAACGGAGGCAGCTGCTGCCCCGAGCGCCCGCTCCTCTTGGCCCGTCAGCTCGGGCCGAGGGACTCAGCGCCGACTCGCGCCCGTGTCGCCAGCCCACCGGCCTCCCGCAGCAAACCCTGGGCGTGCCAGGCGGCCACGATGGCACGAACCAGTTCTCCCAGACGAATCTCCTTCCGGGGAGCTGCGGCTGGTGCAGAGCGGCTGCCCTGCACGTGGGAGCCACAGTCGCGTCCCGCACCCCTGCACGTCAGCAGGTGCAGTGCAGGGAGCGGCTGGCGGGATCGCCGGCTTCTCGGCCAGGCTCTGGCACCCCGGCGCCTGGCACAGCCCGACCACGGGCGTGGGCCCTGGGGGCACCGGAACAAGGGCGAGGACGACCCACCCAAGGGAAGGGAAGGGAGCAGGAGGTGACCGGACGGCGGGGAGGGCGCCTGCCTGGCACGCAGCCCACCCCTCCCACCCCTCGCCCCCGCCCCCTCCCCACTGCGCCGACTCCAGGGCAGGGTTGGCCGGTTCCAGCCTGGCCCGCCTCAATACCCGCCGACATGGCCGCCAGCCTCCTGCAACACTCCCCACAGCTGCCGGGTTTCACACGCCTTTGAACTTTACACTCAGGCCAGGAGGCTCGAAACCGCTCCAGTCGCTCCCAGGAGTTCCCAGGACGCAGGTCACCCTCGAGACTGACGCTTCGCCTCTCCTGCCTCCGCGGGCACTGTGCTCTCCGCAGACGCGAAGACGGGAGATACCGACTGCCCATCTGGTCTTCTCACCTGCGGTGACTGTCGCCTAAACCGTCCGCACCGCCTACACCCAGTTTCGGGGGGCAGTGCCTCCAGGGAGGCTCCCGGGCCCCACTCGCTTCCCAGACGCCTGGTCATCCCTCCACCAGAGCGTCCCCTGGGAAACAGTGGGAAGCTTCTCCCCCGACGCAGACACAGTGACGCCCAACGCCGGGCCCTGGAGCTGGCACACAGCAGACAGTGAGCGGAAGCAAACGGGAGCGCACGCACCTCTGGCTTCCCAGGGAGGGGAAAGGGCAACGTCAAAGACAAGCTCGAACCTCAGTTTGGTCAGAGTCGCCGGTCTCGTTCCCCAGTGACTCATCGTCCTCTTCTCTCCTGGAGGCCCTGGAGGGTCCCGGCGGGTGCCTGGGGGTCTCACCAGGATCCTCGATGGTGATTGTGGTAGCATCTGGGTTTGCCAGCAGGGAAGCGGCCGGATCACCAAATCCTGAAACTGATGAGAGCACAGGTCGTCAGAGGCCCGCCCCACGCCGGAAGCGCTGCTCCACTTAAAGTGCTCTGACCTCAGGGTTGCTGTGATCCCACCTATAGACAGCAGGAAAGCGGCTTTGAAAAAAAATCCTCAGCTCAAGAGCAGCTGACTTGGAATCTGATGAAGACAACAGAACTCGGAGTGAGAACTGCATTTACTCCCCGGTCAGCCGTTTGCTAATACGATCTGACTACGTAAGTGAACTTCTATAATCCTCCGTGTTCTCAGCTCTACGATGGGGAGAATACTTACAGAACTCTGAGGAAGGAATGGATGTCACCTACGTCCTTAGGAGAGTGCCTGGCCTGCAGCAAGCGTCCATTCTAAACCTCTCTTCTTTAACTTAAAAAAAACCTACCAGACATAATTTTCCGCTCTCCCCCATAAGTGCTCTGCAATCGTATAAAAAACACGAGGACCACAATGCAAGTGCACCCGGCATGTACAGCGCGAAGAGGAGGGACGGAGCTCGGCCCTTTCTGATGCGGGGGCTGAGAGGGTCCTAGGAGGACAGTCTAGGTGACAACACCAGCATCGGCTTCTGGGAGAAACGCCCCCGGAGAAGGACGCCCAGGGACAGGGGTGGCCTCTCGTGATCATGCACCCCATCTCAGACGGCACCTCTGGGCTGGACTCTAGGGCGTGCGAGCCTCTCGCCTGGAGACCATCACACGTCATGTTCTAGCTCGGCCCCGTCCATCTAGAGTCCCAGGGGGCAAGATGGGTGCGTTCCTGACTTCGGCCTTCAGCGTCACCTGTGTCTCTCACCCGGCACAGCTGACGCTATGTTCTGCCTCTGCAACTCTCCCGCCCCAGGGCCCTGCCGTCCCTCTGCTGACGAAACGTTGCCCCCCAACCTCCACAGCATTCTGTGTTCTTTAAATGCTCTGTGCCTCAGTTTCCCAACTGACCAGACAAGGATAAATGACGATCTCATCAAGCTGACCTAAGGACTAGATGGGCTCCTCTTTGCAAAGTCCTGGACCAGAGTCCAGAGCTTCCCAAGGGTCTGTAAGGTGACGAGGCGGTCCTCGACCCAAGCCTGCGACTCACTCCAGTAACGAGCAGGAACGTTTCCCCTGCACCTGCACTCCGCAGGCTCCATTCTAGTGCTCACCTAACAGACACACACCTCCTGCGCTAGACGGTCCTGGGAGCTTCTCCTCCTCGATCACCAGCAGGCTCGGGTTCATGGTCAGACTAACAAAACACTGATACACTGATACCTCCACGACGGCATGTCGGCAGGATTATCTTTTTAGGCTTTTTTTTCCTTAGGGAGCAGGTGCTCAGGGAGTACTTGGTGTTTGGGAAGTCACCCTGCAGTGTTCGAAGACCACGCCGCACGGAACAAGGGCGTGGTCACACAAGCCAAGCACGTGCTCTCACCCAGAGCCACCTCCCTGGCGCTCTTTTTACATCTTTACTTACTCCAGCCGTGCAAGAGCTTCTCTTTTACCTTTTCCTCCATCTCTTACATCTAGTACAGCTCTCAGTACACAGCAGGTGCTCAATAACTGTTTACTGGAACAAAGCTCTACACGCCTGCTCTGTAGTCACCATGCAGAATTTCTGTCAACAATCTGAAGGCGCTACTGGGGCGGGGCAGGGGGCGGGCAGGAGGGTACAGCTGGCACGAACAATAGAAAACTCTGAGTGACCAGTATTCTTTCGCCAAACCGTTTGCAACGGCCTTCTGACCCTGCCAGGAAAAACTGCTGATGAGACCGAGAATGGCTGGTCACACAGACGCAGGTGGGCTCCAAACCGCGTACCTTCAAACTGCAAGTCGTCCGCCGCTGCCATTCAGCGAGAGGGTCTCTCCCTGGGACAGGAGGCAGCTCTGCGGAGATCTGAAAGGGAGAAACGGACGCGCTTAACAGAGTAGCAAAATCAAACATCCCCAGATACGCCCGACTGCAGCGTTAGGAGCAGGACCGTCTCCCCAGCCCCTCGGTGAAGCCGGTGTTCTCGGTCCCGGTAAAAACAGTAGCAATGACCAGTTAGCAGGGGACATTAATAACACACCTACAAGAGGCGTATCTGGGGAGTCCAAAGGTTTGATCTCATTCACTGTGAGAGGGTGAGTAGGGGCCGGAGCCCGAGAGACAGGACTGCAGGGAAGGTGCTCGCCTGGCAGCTGCCCACTAGGCTTCCAACCCAGCACCCCCGGGCCGACCAGGAGTGACAGAGATCAGAGCCAGGGGCCAGCCCTGAGCACTGCTAGGTGTGGCCCAAAAACAAACCAACCAACCAAGAACCGAGGCAGCCTGGAGGGAGAGAGGAACGGCCTGGAGGAAAGGAGCTCTGAAGCTGAGAAAGGTAAAGGCATTTCAGCCGACCCAGGGGCCGAGGACACAGGCACCCGGGACAGACAGACAGACCTCGGTGTGACTACCGATTCTGCAGCTTCTCACTGTAACTGGGGAGATGGGGGTTCCTCGAGGCCTGTTTCCTCGTCTGTAAAATGGGTTTGCAGTGGTACCAATTTGCACGGTGCGTGCTAGAGGCCGATGAATGAGGCAGGGTGTGCCAGGAGCTTGGTGGCGCGGCCAAGCAGTTAGCAGGTGCGGGTGGGAGGGCGACTGGGCAGCCTGGGGGACCCTGCACCCAGCTGGTCTGGGGCGGGGGGCGGGGGGCAGCAGCCCGAGAAGCGAGCAGTGTTCTAGGGACAGGAGCTGAGCGGCCGAGGCCCCAGCGGGCAGGAACTCCCGGGCAGGCCCGCGGTCCAGGCCGCCTCACCTCGGGGACCCGAAATCCAGTCCGCCCCGCTAAGGTTCAGACTCAGGTGCTCCCGCCGGTTCCGGACCCGCTGAGCCGCCGGAAGCCGGAGATCCGGGAGGCGGGTCCTCTCGGAGCCCCGCCTTCTTAAAGAAACAGCGCCCGCGGGAGCCGCGGCCTCCCGGGACCGGCCGGCGCGCGGCATCGGCTCCCTCCCGCCCCTCAGGAGGCGGGGCTCGGGGCCTTAAAGAGACAGCGCCCGCAGGAGCCGAGGCCTCTCGGGACGAGACGACGCGCAAGGCCGGCTCGCCCCCGCCCCTCGGGAGGCGGGGCTCGGGGCCTTAAAGAGACAGCGCGCACGGCGCCGTGGGAAAGTGGGCACCCGCCACGGGAATTCGCGGGCGCTTCGTTTGCGTCGTTGACGTCTCTGCTCTTGTTGAAATATCAAATAGCGCATCAGGCTCTTGTAGGGAGAAAGATGAAGGCACCGGCGCCTCCTCTGCCCTCATCTAAACGCATCTGCGAGGGAGGGCGCGCGTTCCCCTCCGGGTTGGCGAGGGTGTGACCGAGGGGCGGCCCGGAAGTGGGCGTGGGAAAGGCCGGGGGGCTCGGTCCGTTCACTCCGGTTTCCGCCCAGACGGACCCTGAAAAGCCCAGAAGAAACAAACGAGCTTTTCTGATGAGAAAGGCTTTGCCCTGTTGGAAGGCTGAAGGCTTTGACCCCCCAGCCCTGAAGGGGGGGGGGCGGCTTAGACACCTCCCAGCCCTGCAGGGGGGCCGGTTTAGACACCCCCCAGCCCTGCAGGGGGCGGGGGCCAGATTAGACACCCCCAGCCCTGCAGAGGGAGGGGCCGGTTTAGACACCCCCCAGCCCTGCAGAGGGAGGGGCCAGTTTAGACACCCCCCAGCCCTGCAGATCAGCAGACCCGGTTTAGACCCACACACACAGATCGGGAGGACCCGGTTTAGGACACCCCCCCTCACAGCCCCGCAGATCAAGGGACCTGGTTTAGACACCCCCAGTCCTGCAGATCCAGGGACCCCGCTTAGACCCGCATACACAGCCCCGCAGATCAGGGGACCCGGTTTAGGACCCTCCTCACAGCCCCGCAGATCAGGGGACCCGGTTTACACCCCCCGAAACCCTGCAGATCCGGATCCAGGGCCCAGGCACGCAGCCCTGAAGATTGGGAGGACCGGCTGAGCCCCCACCCACCCACCCACAGCCCTGCATATCAGGGACCCGGCTTAGACCCCCACACAGCCCTGCAGATCAGGGACCCCAGTTTATACACCCCACCACCGCCACACAGCCTGCCAGATTCAGGGCCCCCCTCAGGTTTGGACCCCCCATACAGCCTTGCTGATGCAGGGACCCCGTTTAGACACCCCCACAGCCCTGCAGATCCGGAGACCCGCTTTAGACCCCCACACAGCCTTGCAGTCCCAGGGACCCAGTTTAGACACGCCCCCACCCCCCACAGCCCGCAGAGCAAGACCCCCTTAGATCTCCACAGCCCTGCGGACCCTCTTTCCCCGCCCAAGAACACCTTTGCTCCCGAGTCACACTCTTATCTACCAGGGCGGGCTCGCTCCTGGACAGCTCTGAGTGCCACCGTCCAGCATCAGGGATGGCGCTGGGAACCCCGTCAGCCAAGTCCTGTGTCAGGCGAAAGGGATTTGTTCACTGAGGGCAATTGTCGAATTCTAGCAGTGTGAGCCGTTCAGCCAGGGTCTCGGGCTTCAGCAGGGTGGACCCTCACTGCACTGGACTCTGTGGTCACTTGGAAGGAATTTATATCTGACTACTAATAATTATATGTATTTATAAAATGTATTCTATTTTTTAAATTTTATTTTATTGAATCACCGTGACAAAAGTTACAAAGCTTTCAGGTTTAAGTCTCAGTCATATAATGATCAAACCCCCATCCCTAAAATGTATTCTTATAGGGGCTGGAGAAATAGCACAGCGGGTAGGGCATTTGCCTTGCACGAGGCCCACCTGGGTTCGGTTCCCAGCATCCCATATGGTCCCCTGAGCACGGCCAGGAGTAATTCCTGAGTGCAGAGCCAGGAGTAACCCCTGTGCATCGCCAGGTGTGACCCAAAAAGCAAAAAAAAAAAAAAAAATGTATTCTTATAGTAACAGTAGCACTGTAGCACTGTCATCTGGATGTTCATTGATTTGCTTGAGCGGGCACCAGTAACGTCTCCATCGTGAGACTTGTTACAGTTTTTGGCATATCGAATACACCACGGGTAGCTTGCCAGGCTCTGCTGTGCGGGCAGGATACTCTTGGTAGCTTGCCGGGCTCTCTGAGAGGAACGAAGGAATAGAACCTCAGTCAGCCGCATGCAAGGCAAACGCCCTACCCACTGTGCAATGTTATTGTAAAGTAATAAATGGATGGGAGTCATTACTATTTGGCATCTTCCAGAGGTAGCCTAAATTATGGCCTGAAAATACATCTGGAATTTATTGGTGTAAAACTTGTATAGCAAATGGATTTTGTAGATTTGATTAAGAATTTTGAGATAGAGGAATTCTCCTAGAATTTCTTTTTTTTTTTTTTTTGGCTTTTTGCGTCACACCTGGCAATGCTCAGGGAATATTCTGGCTCTGCAGTCAGGAATCACTCCTGGAAGTGCTCAGGGTGTCGGGGACTGAACCCAAGTCAGCCACATGCAAGGCAAACACCCTCCCCACTGGGCTGTCGCTCTGGCCCCTCTCCTAGAATATTTGTGTCTAAAAGAAATGCACTCAAACTGTAATTACAAGACAATTACAGAGGGAAATCTGACCAAAAAAAATGGGGAATTTATATGAGCAAAAATGAAGGAATAGCTTTAAGGACAGTGAAAGGGAACAAAGTCCACACAACACAGGTGGCCACTAGGAGCTGAAAGGGACAAAATGAAGTTTTTTCCTCCAGATAACAGTATGGCTCAAGCAGATAAAAAAAATTATAAGTTACATCATACCTGGGCTGGAGCGATAGCACAGCGGTAGGGTGTTTGCCTTGCATGTGGCCGACCCGGGTTCAATACCTCCGCCCATCTCTGTGACAGCCACAGCCTGATGTACACACAGCTGCGACTCGGTGTCAGAGAAAACGTCTTGAGAGGCAGCAAGTGGACGCAGAAACTCTCCAGTAATGCAGGCTGTGGAGAACGGGAGAACGGTCTCAGTGGGATCTTTACGTTCCCAGCCTGGGTCAGCCGGCACAAACCCGTGTAATCTGATCAGCAGAACTGCCCTGTGTTGGCAGAGCCTGCTCGGCGGGGAAGGACACGCAGGCGCTCTGTGTTCCATGTGAAATGTGGTTTTTGTCTCATGATGTCCCACCAGAGAATTTTCCACATTGGGGTCAACCTACACCCCCCCCCCATCATGTGACAAGAAAGAACAGACTTGGGAGATGCTTTTCCGGCAACTCAGAAGTAGGGGTGGAGGGAGTGGGAAGGAAACTAAAGGGAAAAAAAGGAAGAAAGAAACAAAACCCCACCATTCTCCTGGGCTCTGCTGTGGCTATATACAGAGTGAGTAACATGGATGATGCTGTTTCACTCTCCGAAATCACAATTATTAATCATCAGTCAAACCACAGCATTTTCCTCTCTATTATTCAATCACATACACACGTCAGAAAAGAGATTAGCTCCGGAGTTAGCGAACTTGTGCAAGGTCCCAGGACGAGTCGGAAGGCGAAACTCAAATCCCATCTCTAACTTCAAGCCCGGAGAGGCGGGAGAGATAGGACAGCGGGCCAGGCGCTTGCCTTGAACATGGTGACCCGGGTTCATCCCCAGCAGCCCAAATGGTCCCCCGAGCACTGCCAGGAGTGACCCCTGAATGCAGAGCCAGGAGGAAGCCCTGAGCACAGCCAGATATGCCCCCCACCTCCCCCCCCCCAAAATAACAAAACAAATCCTTGAAGCCTGGAGCCCTGGCCGAGGAGCCCTGAGCACCACTAGGGGTCACTCCTGATCATAGAACCGGGAGGAGCCGGGACTGGGAGGACTTGCCTGGTCCCCTCCCCCACCCGACAGTGCCCACACGCCAGCGTCTGTGGCTAAGGAGCACAGAGAGGCGCCAGCTGTCGTCACCAGTGTCACCGTTCCGCAGCGGCCGGCTCGGGCTGTCCTTTTGTGTTCTGAGTGGCGCTGGGGGTGGGACCCGGGATCCCCTCCCCCACACTCACACCCCAGCAGCACCCAGGGGCTCCCTTGGTGGCCAGCGGGGAGTGGAAGGCAGGACGGTCGCACACTGAGCAGAGCCTTGGTGCGGTTACACCAAGCAGGGGGAGCTGTGACGGGGACACTGCAGCTCAGCGGGGGCACCGTCCCCCCGAGCCCCAGGACGGGCAGCGTGCAGGGGTCACCGGCCTGAGTCACTTCTCAGAGCCTCCTCCAGCTCGTATTTAGACAAGGCACGGAAGATCCCCCAGTTCCCGGCTAACCTGAGCAGCTGGAACTGAGGCATGTTCGAGAGGCAGCAGACCTCGAGTCCCGGGGCGGCGCCCTCAGCCCCAAGGAGCGACAGCAAAGGAGCATGGATTCTCTGGTGGGTGCTGGGCCCGGTCCAGAGCCTGGCCTCCGACAGCTGGACCACATGGGAGCCAGACTTATGCTCCAGTGGCCGTGACTCAAGATAGAAGGGCGGCCTGAGAGTTAGGTGCTCAGGAACATTGGAGAAAACACAATTACCTTGACCTAGGTAGATCTGGGACCGCTTCATGGAGGTGGTGGCCTTTGGGATTGGCCTTCAAGAATGTGTGTACTTCCATCTTTCGTGATGAACAGGGAGTACGGGGGAGGGAGATGGGTATTGAAGTCTAGGAGATGACATGGGCAAAAGTGGGGAAAAGGGGGCTGGAGCAATAGCACAGCGGGGAGGGCGTTTGCCTTGCACAAGGCCGACCTGGGTTCGATTCCCAGCATCCAATATGGTCCCCTGAGCACTGCCAGGAGTAACTCCTGAGTGCAGAGCCAGGAGTAACCCCTGTGCATTGCCAGGTGTGACCCAAAAAGCAAAAAAAAAAAAAAAAAGTGGGGAAAAGAGCGAGTGTGGGTCCCACGAGAGTTGGCTCAGTGACGGAGACCCTTCCTAGCCAACGTGAGGTCCTGAGCTGGACCCCCGGGGCTACCCATATGGTCCCAGTGGCTCTGCTCTCGACCGCCCCCCCACCCAGCACCACAACTGAGTCAGGCGTGTGTGAACCCCAGCGAGCACAGCAGCAAAAAGGAAGTGTGAGCACCTTCCCCAGGAGCCTCTTGCAAGCACAGTGAGCACCACAGCGCCCCCTGGTGATGGCTCCAGCCAGAACGCACCGGAGTCAAGGGGCAGGTAAGCCTGTCCGGAGGCACATCCTGCAATCTCCACGGTGAGTGTTCTGAGCACACGGCTGAGTGAGCCCCATGAACAAGGGTGTGTGAGCCCCGGGCAGCACAGCCCCGCTGGGCTTTCCCCAGCAAGATCTGGGCCAAGGAAACAAAAGACTGAGAAACTGTGCAGTGGCCAGCGGAAGGGCTGGGCTTGGGTTGCAGGATCCGTTCGGGGCCTCTGACAGGTAGGTGCTCACCTGCAGAGCTACATCCCCGAGCCCCGGGTCCGTCTAACCCACGGTGGAGAAAGAGCTTTTCCCCTTGAGGCGCCCTCCCTGCTGCTGAGGACCAAGAAGGAGCCCGTTTGGTCACTGCCAAGCACCGGAAGTGACAACGGGGGCAGAGTGTCCGGTCCGGTTCGGTTCTGAGTCCAGCTGGCACTCAGAGCATCGGCGCGCTTGAAGGAGACACTCCATCAGGGCCTGTCTCCCGGCTTCCCCGGGGAGGGTTTTCTCCCTCGCCTACTTGTTCTCTGTGGGCGATGCCTTTTGTGGGACTTGGATTTATGGGGCGGTCTCTGAGTCTACACCCTGTTCCGGCAGGCACTCGACGTTGCCTTCTGCGCCTGGCAGGAGGCCTAGGAAGCCGAGACTCGAGCGAGCAGGGTTTGGCAGAGGCTCCGGGAGCTGCCCACTGACCTCAGCATTTCCTTGGTTCCCTGGAGTCTCCGTTCATTGCTGGCCACAGACCGTTTGATTTCCGGTGAACGCAGCCTTTGACCTGAAAGGTGAATCACGGTATTTTGTCTCACCTAGATCAGTGTCTGAGTGAGGAAGGGCTGCAGGCACCCCATCTCCTGAAGACAGGGTCCTTTACGGACAAGGGAGCCTGCACCCTGTCTCCCCCCGGACCTCGAGTTCTTGCCAGAGCCGTTGGCTTTCGGCCTGACGCGCTCTGCCTGGGCTTCGAATCCCTGGGCTTCAGTCTCTGCCTCAGAGATTGATGGCTGTTTTTCCCCTCACTTTTTTCCAGCCGGCCTGAGAGGAAAGTCTCAGACTCCTTCTTTCCCCCGGCTCCTGAGCAGCTTTTATCCTGCCTAGAAATGTGTCTGCTGCGTCCCTTACACTTGACATTCAGGAGCATCACTGACTCATCTTCCAGTGTCTCTGCCAGAATGTCCAGGTGTCCTGCGCTGGCTGCAAGGCCCGTGTCCCTTGCCATTAAAGGAGGTTCCATCCTCCAGCAGCTCCCCCCATCTCTCCATATTTCCAGAAGCCCTGCTCCCCAGCCACCAGCTGTCACACCCACAAACCACCTGTGACACCAAGTGAGCTCTTTCATGGCCATGATCCAAGACTCAGAAATCAATCCCGAGAGAGATCGGCAAGTTGCAGAGATGCTTCCGGACCCCGTGCCAGGCTGAGTCATCCGGGGCACCCAGAGGGGGGAGAGGTGGGGCACAGGGCGCGGGTGAGCCCACCACCTGTGCAAACAGAGCCCCGGCAGCCGAAACCTTCACACGCCACACGCCCCACCACGCTCACAGCCAGACTCCTCTGCTCCGGATGAGCCTCATCCAGAATAACTGTTTAAAAACTCAGGTATTTGGGTTTTGTGACTACAATTTCCAGGCTTTCATGGAGCTGGGGATGGGCTACCTCCCTCCATCTTTCTGTACTTCTGGAAGCCACCGCAGTCACACTTGAGCCCTAAAGCCACTGTCCAGTTAACAGTTGAACTCTAGGGGCTGGAGTGATAGCACAGTGGGTAGGGCGTTTGCCTTGCACTCGGCCGACCCGGGTTCGATTCCCAGCATCCCATATGGTCCCCTGAGCACTGCCAGGGGTAATTCCTGAGTGCAGAGACAGGAGGAACCCCTGTGCATCGCCGGGTGGGACCCAAAAAGCAAAAAAAAACAAAAACAAAAACAAAAAAACAGTTGAACTCCAGCTGTATCACCCCATTAGATTTATGACGAATGTCAAGAAACTTTTGTCTAGTTAAAAAGAAAAACATAAATTTACAAAATGAATAGAATAGTAAAGCTGGGGCCGGAGCGATAGCACAGCGGATAAGGCGTTTGCCTTGCACTCGGCCAACCTGGGTTCAATCCCCGGCATCCCATATGGTCCCCCAAGCACCGCCAGGAGTAATTCCTGAGTGCAAAGCCAGGAGTAACCCCTGAGCATCTCTGGGTGTGACCCAAAAATCAAAAAAAAAATAGTAAAGCTAATTTCTCACAGTTATTGCTGAAAGAATGACCTAAAAAAACTGAATACTTCATTGTAGCTGGGATAAATAACACTTTCTCATTTCAGTGTACTAGAGTCCCAACCTGACCCGTGACAGGAGTGCATAGGGTTCATTAAATTAATGATGGGAAAGAAACCTGAATCTTGTGCCCAGAGACATTTTTTCTCCCTCACAGGGTTTTCTGTTTAAATCCATATAGATAGGGGAAATCATGCCAAGATCAGGTAAAATGCAATTATTTTGGTCTATAGTGCATGTCATCAAAATATCAAAACCTCTTTCAGCATCACAGATAATCAATTCTTCATAAGTCTGACTGGACTGACATGGGCCATAACGGGAGTTCTAAGCTAGGAATGAATAATCATTAGGTAATCCCCTCGCTTCAACCCCAGAGTCTAGAAAGGAAACCATCTGAGGTACCACCATAGCCCAATGTTAAGGTTATAAAGATTAGGAAGGGTCAAGGACCCAAACATTGTGACATAGGAAAGGCAATACTTTTTATATCCTTTTCAGAACTTGCACAAGGAAGTATGACTTGGTTTTCACCTTGCTAATCTCAAGAAGTATTAGGTGAAATAGCTGCTGATAATGTCAGAGAATCAAGACATTAAGATTATTGGTTGTGAATTTCGGAGTCACTGAAGTAACCAGAAATCCTTGGCAGGCAGCAAAAGTTATCTCATCAGAGGGGTTCGAGTAGTCCAAGATGAGTGCTTATTTCAGCAGCACATCTGCTAAAATTGGAACAATACAGAGAAGATTAACATGGCCCTGAGCAAGGATGACATGCATATTTGTGAAGCGTTTCATATTTTTCTTCAAGGGGTGAGAGGAAACCTGGGGACACCAGTGCTAGGAAATTACCCTGGTGGAGGGATGGATGTTGGAACACTGTATGACTGAAACACAATCATGAACAATTTTGTACTGCTCTATCTCAGTACAAAATTGATTCAATAAACATAAAATAAGATAAAGTAGCCATGAGAACCCGTAAAATAAGACTACTATAAGATGATAGGATTAGACCAGGCCAGCAACACTGGGGTGCCAGATGGAGAAGGTACAGCCAGCACGCCTTCTCCAGATGGAGCCCCAGCGACACTGAGCTTCTGCTAACACGGCTCCGGTATGCGGGACTGGGAAATCTCCAAACTGGGAGGCCGTTTATGCGGCTGCGCAACCTTTCCTGATATACAAAAAATATGCTCAGGAATGGGTCTGCCACCCCTGAGCGTCCATTATCCCAGAGGCACAGAAACCAATCTCAGGATGCAGCGGCTGCTGGCAGATATACTCCTGGACTCTGAACTAAGCTATGGCCCCGTGCAGCCCCGGGAGGGGAAGGGTTTCTGTCCCTCGGCCTTTCCCCCCCGGGCAGCATAGTGACTGCCACCGTTCAGAACCAACTGGACAGAGAGGTAGGAGTTTGCAGTGATGGGACGGGATCCATGGGGAATCTTGCAATGGGGGAGGCAGAACCGGCCCTGCCTCCTGCCTAAATGAGATCTCGAGTGGTCGCCCATGAACAGCTCCTGCGCTACTGATCAGCCATGATCCCAGCGCCACAGAAACCAACCTCGGAATGCAGCGGCTGCTGGCAGAAATACCTCTGGACTGAATACCAGAATTCCAAAACTGGGCGGCTGCTTTCGCGACCGTGCAACATCATATGCTCTTTGTTACCAACAATAGAAAACATACGATCTAATGATACCATTCTGACAGGTCTGACTGTTGGGGGAAAACTCCAAATAATGGTAGTGAGTTTCCTGTCGAAAATTAAATGTAATCAGGGGCTGGAGTGATAGCACAGCGGGTAGGGCGTTTTTGCCTTGCACGCGGCCTACCCAGGTTCGATTCCCAGCATCCCATATGGTCCCCTGAGCACCGCAGGAGTGGTTCCTGAGTGCAAAACCAGGATTAATCCCTATGCATCGCCAGGTGTGACCCCCCCCAAAAAAAAGAAAATTAAATGTAATCAAAGTAAGGAAAGAGTAAAGTGAAATAATCTGCCACACAGGCAGAGGGGGAGTGGGAAGGGGGGTATGCTAGGGTTTTTGGTGGTGGAACATGTGCACTGGTGAAGGGATGGGTGATTGAGCATAGTATGACTGAGACTCAATCCTAAAAGCCCTGTAACTGTTCTCACAGTGACTCAATTAAAAAAATAAATTTTAAAAAAAATAAAAAGAATGAAACCTTCTGTAAGGTTACAATAAATGAAAAACTTGTATTGTAAAAAAAATGATAGGATTAATTTAAATCTTTTTATCAATAATGAATGCACAACCTCCACCCAAATGGGGTCTTTTTTTCCTCTTTCTTCATATCACCCCATTTTTTCTCCCCCTCTTTTGCCCTCCCTAATATCTTTATTCAGTCTCTTTGATCAAGCATCTACTAACTTGTTTTCTTTGTTTGTTTTCATTTCTCCCAATGAAAAGCTTTGCAAAATGAATAAAAATGTCAAAATTCTTTTATGTGTAAATAAATGCTAATATAAATATTTAGAAAAATAACTTTAAAAATGAGTTCCCTGTTGGAGGAAGCAAGCAATCTGTGATCAGCCAAGAGCCCCCAAACCTTGCTGACACCCGACCTTGGATTTCCAGACCCCCAGACTGATAAAGTGATAAAAGCATTTGTGTGAATGTGCCTGTGTGTGTTTCTGTGTATGTGTGTCCGCACATATGTGCTTGCACCTGTACATGTGTGACTGCATATGTTTGTGTCTGTGTGTTCACTTCTTCACGTGTGTCTGCATGTTTGTATGCTTGAGTTGCATCTGTGTGTGCATGCTTCTGAAGATGTGTGCTTGCATCTGTGTGTGGGGGCATTTGCAAGTGTGTGCAGGCATCTACTTGTTTTTTGTTTGTGCATGTCTTCGTGACCAGGTACATCTGCCTGTGTTCACTTGTGTGTGTCTGTGCGTGTGTGCCTATTACTACGTCTTCAGTCGAAAGTAAAGTTCTGTTGTCTAGGTCTTTGCTAGCTTGGTCTAGACGCCGGAGTAGACGAAGGCCAATGTAAGAGCTTCTGCCTTCTGCCTTTCTCACCTGCTGCAGTCCCTGTGGTGATGTTGGGAGCCCCTTGGTGGGTTGCAATGAGCCAGGGGTCATCAGCATCCCGGCATCAGGATCACACTGACAGCACCAGGGATTGCTCTCGGCGATGCAGGAGGTACCAGGACCACGAATGCAAGCTCGACCTCTAGTCTACACCCCCAGGTCCCCCACTCCCCACCTGCCCCTGCTCCTTTGATCCTGAAAAAATATTTAATTTTAAGGACTTTTTCTGCTGCGTTGAATATATTTCCCGTTACATGTTGTCCTCTTCTCTCATTCAGGAGCTATGTTCTACATATGTTGTACCCCTTTCTTCCGTAATGATTCCCTAACTCCGACAAATGATACAAAACAGAAAGACAAGGGCTCGGGAGACGGCTCTTGGGTCTGAGAATCCTGCTGTGCATGTGAAAGTTGTGGGTTCTGTTTCTGAGAGCCCTGCCGGGGGGTGCCCCACCCCCACCCCCAAATACAAGCATGGAGCCTTCTCTGGTCTGGGTGATAACTCAGTAGCGGGGAGACTGTTGACGGTTGGTCCCAGGCAGACCAGGTGCTGTTGGGGCACGCTCAGACAAACTCACAGCCACCCTGCACCCCTCACCCCCCACACACAGACGGAGGGGGGGCGCCGGGGAAATGGGGCTGCTACACAGCAGGGAGGCTCAGGACTGAGGCTGGACCAATTCCTGCTGAACAAGCTTCCCTCCAATCCGCTCTGCGCTGGTTAGAAAACGTTAGTTTGCAGGAGGTCAACACCCACTAATTAAACACGGCTCAGGTGCTTGGTGGGGGGGCTGAGTCTTCCAGACAACAGCGCTGAAGCTCCCGAGAGATTCCTGCTGTCAGGCTCAACACAAGTTCTCTCGCTTGGCCAGGCTCCGTCTTCTCAGCTATTTCTGGAGCGTCCGTTCTTTTCTATTCCACAGCCTGGTGGACCCTCTCCTCTGCTCCGAGCTCTTCTCCCGTGTCAGTGTTCAGAGTCCGTGCCCAGTGGTCCTTGGGGGACCACGTGGTGCCAGGGATTGAACCCCGGGCCTCTGCACGCAGAGCCTGTGCTGGCGCATTGAACTATCTCTGCCCCAAGCTTGATCCTTCTTCAGTTGAGGTGACGGTTGTGCCACACGTGGCCACTCCTATTAAGATGCGTCATCTTGAGGAGCCTCTGATTGAGCGGGATGCTTGCTTGGCAGCGGGGCTCCTAGCAACTCCCTGGCTGGCTTCTCACCCTCGGCCCCTGACTGCATTCAAATGTCGAAGCTCTAATGGCCAGTGTCGCTTGGAGCTGAGGCCTCTCAGGAATAAAGAAAGTTAAACAGCAAGGAGGCGAGAGGGTGGCCCCTCCAGCCGGACCCAGACCTCACCAGAGACAATCACGCTGCCTCCGGGACCCTGGGAAAATAAAGGTCCGCGTGTGAGCCGCCCCGTCTGCCCTGCTCTGCTCCCGGAAGAGCCTTCCTGCCGTGACCCAAGGTCGCTCCAGTCGAGAGATTGCTGGACAAGTTCTCTCCACCTGAGAGCTGCTTACGGAAGCCCGGAGCTCTGGTTCACACCAGCTCTGACTGCGTGCCCTTATCCCCACCCTGCCCTCGACTTCCGTGCGTCCGGTGAGCGGGCGTCCCGTGAGAAGTGGGACTTTCTCCTTGAAGGTCAAATTCTCTTTTTTTTTTTTTTTTTTTGGTGGTGGTAGTGTGTTTTTGTTTTTGGATCATACCCAGCAATGCTCAAGGGTTACTCCTGGCTCTGCACTCAGGAATCACTCCTGGCAGTGCTCAGGGGACCATATGGATGCCAGGGATGAAATCTGGTCGGTTGTGTGCAATGCCCTACCTGCTGGATATTGCTGCAACCTTGTTCTCTCTTTTTCCCCCCCCCCAAAATCCTTTTATTTGTTATGTATGTTTTGAGGAACAAGATAAAGAAAAATCCCTTTCCCTACTATCTTTACCCAAATTATCACTCTATGTTTATGTCCCATGTGAAGTATGATGCATGCTGCCCATGTCTGTCTTCCCTCCTAAGGTGTGGATACATGGTTGCTTCCATTTCCTCCCTTATAAACAGCACTGAGACAAATCTTGATCCACTTGTCACTTCTCTGGTCATTTCGCTAGGAGATCTTCCTTGGACGGGGACGTCGTGCCGAAGGCTGGATGCGTGGTTAAGCCTCAGCTGCGTAGCCACACACTCTCCTCAGAAGGCTTGCTGCGAGGGTGGGCTACAGAGCGACTCTTGGGACGGCTAGCAGGGAAGCCCCCAAAGAATGACCCCACGGAGGAATATTCTTGAGCCAGGCCTCACTGTAGTGAGGGACACATTAATTTTAATTGCATAATATCTCTGCCTTACTTGAGTACAAGGTCAAAAGTTACTAGACTTTTACTTTTTTTTTTTTTTTTTTTTTTTGCTTTTTGGGTCACACCCGGCAATGCAAGGGGTTACTCCTGGCTCTGCACTCAGGAATTACTCCTGGCGGTGCTCAGGGGACCATATGGGATGCTGGGAATCAAACCCAGGTCGGCCACATGCAAGGCAAACGCCCTACCCGCTGTGCTATTGCTCCAGCCCTGACTTTTACTTTGTTATCCATCCCTTTAAATAAATAAATGGAAGTGTTATTCCTTTCTCCCTCTCTCACTTTCTTTCTTTTGTCCTTCCTCCCTCCCACCTACTGTACTTCCTCCCTCCCTCCCTCTCTCCCTTCCTTCTTTCTTTCTTCTCCCTCTCTCCCTCCCTCTCTTCTACAGAGAGATCAATGAGACAGCCTGGAAGCCGTAGGTGTTCCTTGCACAAAGAATCAGCCGACATTGCAGTTTAGGAACTTGGCAAGATAATCAGTCCTCAGCATTTTATCTTAGCACTGTAGCACTGTCCTCCCGTTGTTCATCGGTTTGCTCTTGCAGGCACCAGTAAGGTCTCCACTGTGAGAACTGTTGTTACTGTTTTTGGCAGATCGAATATGCCACGGGGAGCTTGCCAGGCTCTGCCGTGCGGGAAGCATTTTATCTTATTGAACTCAAACACGGTTACTCTGAGTCACCTTCTTTCTTTAAAGTTTCGGGTAAAACGGGAAAATATCTGAAAGCATTGAAGGCTTTTGTAATCTTGCTGTAATGCCTTGGTCTTTGTTCTGGTCAGAATTAAGTATACATTGTTCCCCACATGGGGGCAGAGTCTTCTTTCTGGGGTTGGTTGTGCTCCTGCCTCAGTGCTCAGGGAACTTGTCAGGGCTGGGGGGACCATTCGTGGTGCTGGAGATGGAACTGGGGTTGCTTGTGCTGCCTGGGGCTCTCTCTCTAGCCCCTCCACACGTGTGTTTGAAAAGTGCTCCCCTCCACACCTTTGAGCACCCAACGCTGTTCTTGAAAAGGCTTTTTTACTCTCTGCTTAACAAAAACCTCGAAAACCTCGCTTCTCAAGAGTTAGTGTGGGCGAACACATTTTGGTAAGCAAAGGAAGAGGAATTATGGAGAACCTTTGAACTGTTCCTAATATTGATCAACAATCTGCTCTCTGGTCCTCTGAGAGGTCTGTGGAGGTTTAGGCACCAAAAATATCCTAAATAGCTTCGTGTGCTTTAACCTTTCTACGTGAAGAATTTCCAACATACGTCAAAGCAGAACAGCCCCCGAGAGCCATGACCCGGGGCCAACAATTTATGGCCATATTTGCTTCAACTAACATTTGTCCTTTCAAAAATTACATGATTGAACCAGGGATGCGGCTCAAGTGGTAGAAAGCAACGCCTCCCTTGGGGGCGAGTCTGCACCTGATCCCCCTCACTGCACGGCCCCCGACAGACCCTCCAGCCGGGACCCTGACTGGCCGGCCTCCCAAATACTGCCGGGTATGTGCAACAATAAGGAAGAAAAGAGAAGCAGAAAGTTTTCATCTGTGGGCTGGAGCAATGCACAGCGGGTAGGGCGTTTGCCTTGCACTCAGCCGACCCAGATTCGATTCCCAGCATCCCATATGGTCCCCTGAGCACCACCAGGAGTGATTCCTGAGTGCATGAGCCAGGAGTAACCCCTGAGCATTGCCGGGTGTGAACCCCCCCCCAAAAAAAAAGTTTTTATCTTGCTTCAGTCTTTGGTTTGTGTGTTTGCTTTTGGAGCACGTCCTCCGATGCTCAGTGGGTTGCTCCAAGTTCCCTGCTCAGAGACCATGGGGTGCCGATATCAAGCCCCACACTCGCGCCTGCAAAGCATATTCTCCATTCTTGGGCCTGCTCAAATACCTTGAAAGTGAGAACTAGGGTTGGGGTGGCAGGAGGGAAACGGGGGACACTGGCGATGGGACAGGTGTTGGAACATCTTACGGCTGAAACCATGAACAACTTTGTAACTAGGTACCTCATGGTGATTCAAAAAAAAAAAAATAAGTAAGTTGGGGCTGGAGCGAGAGCACAGCGGGGAGGGCATTTGCCTTGCACGCGGCCGACCCGGGTTTGATTCCCAGCATCCCATATGGTCCCCTGAGCACCGCCAGGAGTAATTCCTGAGTGCAGAGCCAGGAGTCAGCCCTGAGCATCGCCGGGTGTGACCCAAAAGCAAAAAAAAAAAAAAAAGGAAGAAAGATATAGCCCTAATGTGCAAATGAATGCCTTTGATCTCTGTTTGCAGTCATAATACATGACCTTAGCTCAGAATCCCTTTGAAGTCATAATACATGACCTTAGCTCAGAATCAGATCAAGAGAGGGTAGCCTTATGGATCCAGGGGTATGGTTACAGGATGTGAGGCCAAGTGGGGAGGAGGGCAATGGTGGGTATTGTTGCTATAATCTACAATAAACACCAACTGAACATAATGTGATTCCTTACGTAGGATAGAGACCAACCCATGAGGTGCTCTTACCAAAATCACTTAAGTTGTACTAATCAAGTTCTACGGAAAAGGCAAGGGAGAGAGGAGCAAGTAAAAGGACACCACAAGGAAGCAAAAGACTAGTAGCCATTAGTGCAATGCCCTGAGGTGCTCATTCCACGGTTCCCCTATAGGGGAAGGAGTATAACTTACACTTGGACATCTTTATTTGAGTAGGGTCATGTGACCAGTTCTAATCAGTGGGAAGTGGCATATTCTCTATCTTGGAGATTCATCCATAACTCAACCTCAAGATGTGTTCTCTCTCTCTCTCTCCCTCTCTCTCTCTCTCCCCTACTCACCCCAGATCCCAACTCTGCCAATGTTTCTCTAAAACAATATGAAAAAAGGAAGGCTAGGTGGACGGATAGTGCTTTTGGAAGGGTTCTTGTCTTGCAGGCAGCCTATGTGGTCCCTGAGTCCAGCCAGGGGTGATCCCTAAATGGGAAGGAAGGAAGGAAGGAAGGAAGGAAGGAAGGAAGGAAGGAAGGAAGGAAGAAAGAAAGAAAGAAAGAAAGAAAGAAAGAAAGAAAGAAAGAAAGAAAGAAAGAAAGAAAGAAAGAAAGAAAGAAAGAAAGAAAGAAAGATGCACAGGCGTTACTCCTGGTTATATGCTCAGGAATTACTCCTGGCGGTGCTCAGGGGACCATATGGGATGCTGGGAATGAAACCCCGGTTGGCTGCGTGCAAGGCAAATGCCCTACCCGCTATGCTATCGCTCCAGCCCCAGGGCTGGCTGTGTCTTTCTTACTTTTGTGTATTTGCTTGCGGGCTGCACCCAGTGGTGCTCAGGAGTGGCCCTGGCTCAGCCGACTGTGCTCAGGGACGCTCCGGGCAGGGCTCAGGGGCCATGTGCAGTGCTGGGGATCCAAGCCAGGGTGGACGCGTGCAAGGCGACACCTGGCCCCTGTACACGCTCTCTAATCCTCTCTTGCTTCTTTTGAAAATGATTAAAAAAAAAGAAACACAAACAAAAACACCTGGGCCGTAGCACCTGCTAAATAAAAAGAAGCTACTCAGAGCAGAGATGGTGTCAGTCAGGAACACCCAGTCTGCAAACCATAATTGTACGATGCAGAAGTGGTTCGAAACCAAATCTCAATTGAGTTCCCAACTTACCACAAGACTGGCAGAACAGGTGCAGGCTAGAAAAAACTCTATTTGTGAGTGAATAAAAATAGTGTGTGTGTGTGTGTGTGTGTGTGTGTGTGTGTGTGTGTTTAATACATTAACCCTGTGCCGACAACCAGTGGCTCACTTGGATGGGCTTAATTAACACAAATTGCAGTGCCGGTGTCAACATGTTAAGCCAGTACTTGGGGGTGGTCCATGAAAGAGCAAAGTTGACATATTGGTTAATCTGCTCTTAATTAGAAGATGAGCAGATTCAGATGGGAGCAGCCTGGGCCCTCAGTCTGAAGCTCCCAATTAATCTTTCCATTAAGGGTCCATCCACTAATGATTCCTTCTTTCAACTTTTAATTTCACCTAGATGAATGGTTACTCTCTAATTTTATTATACCTGTTATATTTACTAGTCACAGTTCTACAAAGACTTTTTTGTTATTTACAAGATTTCTTTAGTAACCCCCAAACACATACATGAATATCTAAAAATTGTTAAATACACATTTTCAGGGAGAATTTTTGGCTTGGTTCTGTATCTCTTCAGGGAGAAATATTTTTCTACTTACTTCTCTTAAAGTCCAGTAAAAGTTTCATTTGCTTCTTTGATTTCCCCCTTTTCTTTGCATGCCAATCCTAATTTATTAAGATATACTGAATATGTTTTAATCAGCAGCATGGATTATTTTCTGCTGAAACTGTCTCATCTTGAGCCAATGAACGTGCTATCCTGTAGGCTCCTATATCTCGACACAATCCACCTGTCTTTTCTCTGTCGCACAGTAACATTTCCGGGCTCATCTTGTGTACTTAGGGTGGGTTGCGAGGTGGTTGGGTAGGGGATGAGTTTGTGCCACACCCCTCAGTACCGGGAGCTACTCTTGTCTCCATGTTTGTTCCCCGAAGTGCTGGGAGAACACGAGATGCCAGAGACTGAACCAGGGGCATCTGTACGTAAGGCACGTGCTTTCACCTGTCCTGTCTCTTCACCCCCCACCTGGTCTTTCTTGTTCCAATTTAGGAACCAGCCATTTCCCCAAAGAGTCTTGGGTCCAGTGAATAGGAAAGCCATTTTAAGACCACATGGGGCCGGAGTGATAGAACAGCAGGTAGGGCATTTGCCTTGCCCACAGCTGACCCGGGTTCAATCTCCAGCATCCCATTTGGTCCCCTGAGCACTGCCAGAAGTAGTTCCTGAGTGCAGAGACAGGAGTAACCCCTGAGCATAGCCATGACCCAAAAAGCTAAAAACAAAACAAAATAAAACAAAAAAGACTGCAATCTGGGCATTTAGCTTCATCTGCTGGACATCATTGTTTCTTTATTTTTCCATTATTTCGTGAATAGTGAAGAATACAATTTGTATTCTTACAAATTTGGGGTGCATTCATCTGTGCTCAGGGATCTGTGCCCAGGGATCACTTCTGGCAGTGCTCAGGGAACCGTTTGTGGTTTTGGGGGTCAGTTGGCGCCAGCCAAGTGCAAGGCAAGAGCTCCACCCAAGGGACTATTGCTCTGGCAAAATGAATTTTTTTTTTTTTTGTAGGCCACACTGGCAATGCTCAGGGGCCACTTCTGGCTCTACATTCAGGAATCACTCTTGGCAGTGTTTGGGCGATCACGTGGGATGTTGGGCATCACAGGTCTGCCTGTGAAAGGCAAATGCCCCCCCTGCTATACTATTTCCCTGCCCCCCCCAAATATGTGTTTTCAATGGAAGGATTGGGAAGGAGGTCATGCTAATATTTTCAATTAAAATTAGGCCAGAAAAAATGCAGAGCCTGGCAAGCTCCCCGTATTCAATATGCCAAAAACAGTAACAAGTCTTACAGTGGAGATGTTACTGGTGCCGCTCGAGCAAATCGATGAGCAATCAGGATGGCAATGACGGAGACAGTTATACTTGCATCTTTACTTTTATGTTTCCCCCGTGTTTATCGAGGTCCTGAAATTAATATTTAAGCTGGTACACAAGAACAAAGAAGCACAGAGAGATGTGAAGCCGTCCAGAGAGAATGCCACGTGAGGAAAGAGGGACGGGAGGGGCTCTGATGCCATGGACGGCTTCATGATCCTGGTTTGAGTCTACCCCCATGAACACCATGAGGGGTGACTCCCGAGGACAGTGCCGGGAAGAGCCCCTGAGCACCTCCAGGTGCTTCACCTTTTTAAAAGCAAAAGGCAAAAAATGTATTTATTTAAAAGTCCTTTTTTTTTCTTTTTGCATCACACCCAGTGATGCACAGGGGTCACTCTTGGCTTTGCACTCAAGAATTAGCCCTGGCGGTGCTCAGGGGACCATATGGGATGCTGGGAAGGCAAACGCCCTACCCGCTGTGCTATCACCCCAGCCCCTATTCAATAAAGTATCATTTCTCTCCAATCTCTCCCATCTTGCTCTTCATCTTCACCACATATGTGTGTATGTATGTATATATGTTATATGTACATATATGTGTAAGTAAATCTATAATACATAGATATCAAATCACATATGTATATATATAATCAATTATAATTATCTCTGGGAAGTAATAATATAGGTTTCCAAACTCTCTTAAGGAGTTTGAAAATCAGGACAAATTGTATAAGAAAAAAAAAATTGGCCTTAGAGAACCTCACTCAGGGTCCACGACCTCAGTGAAACCTTCCCATAAGCAGGATCTCTTTTCTGAACTCAGACATTGATTACTATCTGTACTGTTCACTTAGCCCTATGCATCAATCAATGAATTTAAAAATTAATGTGCTGAGAACTCTGGGGCAGAGTGCACGCTCAGTCAGGGCTCCTGCTAGTCACACCCTTGATGTGGCTGGACGCTGAAGTCCTACTTCCACATGGACCCATCACTGCCACGCCAGGAGCAAACACCGTCGTGCAAAATGTTTTCAGAGAAAATAAATAAAAACAGAGCCAGACGAATATAAATGCCTTTAATCAATGACAACCTTGTGCGTCAATAAATATACTGTAAAAAAACCATGCAAGGACATTTTGTTCTAACTGATGTTTGAGATGGCTGTTCCTTCTGCAGAAACGCTGTGCACAGCTGCAAAGTGGTCAAAGCCAGAGATGATGATGAACCTCAAGTACGTGGCATGGCCATCACGGACCTATGGAGGGAATCAACAGAGATGCTGTCAGTGGCTCTAGATAACTGTTAGACAAGCAGCCGAACAAAGAGCTGGCGGCTAACGCGACTATCTGGATACGGACGGAAGGCAGCATGGAGAAGAGAGCTCGCATGTGACAGGCAGCATGTGGCTTTCAAGCACTGTCTGGTGAAAAATAGCAGGGGGGGTTTAAAATGGAGACTTTACATTTATTTATTTGTTTGGGGGCCACCTGATGATGCTCAGGGGTTACCTGGCTCTGCACTCAGGATCACTCCTGGTAGTGCCTGGGGAACCATATGGGATGCTGGGGATCAAACCCAGGTCAGCCGCCTGCAAGGTAAGTGCCCTCCCTACTGTACTACTGTGTTCTTGTTCTGGCCCCAACTTTACATATCTAATCAAGCTTTTAAAAGTATCTTTCTAAAATATTTTTTCACAATTTCCTTTGTTCAATGATGCCTCCAAATATATTTCCATGAAATATTACCAGACTTTTACATTTCATGATTTGTCTAGCAAGAGATCTGGCTATATATATCTCAAAAGCTATTAATATGTCTATGCCTGTAGGTCCAGTAATTCCATTCCTTGAAATTTAATCTTATCAAAGGTAAAAATTTTGACAATGTAAGATGTCACTTGTAGAATAACTTACAATGACAGAGGGCAGACATAAGAGGTTAGTTAGCATTTGATCATTTGCTTGTATTTAATTATGTGGAATTATTTTAAATGTAATCATGGAGCTCATGATACAATATTAAGTCTAAAAAGATAAACAATGTTTTTACATTCTCACTATGAATTACAGATGTTGCACATGGTTGACTACTCTAAGGAAATAAGTATAGTCAGAGATGTAGAGAGCAATAAAACTGTGGGCGATTCATCCTTCCTCCCCCTCCCCCTTCCTGTTTCCCACAATGTTGGATAGTGCTGTGACTCTGCAAGTTCTGAAACTAAACACTGAGCGGAGGCTCGAGAATCAATCCATTAGTGAAAAAGGAAAAAAGCACACAAAGACAAATCAGCCTAGCCGCCATGCTCACGGCCGCTCTCCACACACTCAGGCTGGGCCTCACCCATGTGTGAATCTGCAGAAAACCCAGGTATGCGGGACCGGTGACTGAAAACTCCAGGTTCAACAGAACCGGGAATGGGTGACCCCCGCCCATATCCCCCCACGTTTCCAGCAACTTGGCAGTCCTGCCCACAAGTCACTTCTGACTGGCACTAGGTAATCTCATCAACGCCTGGATCCAGAGACTCACTGTCCTCTCTCGGGAGAGAGCATAAAACAACTCGTCATAGCCAGGCCGCTGGACCCAGCACCAGGCTGTGTCATTCGGGACACCCCAGAGGGGGGCGAGTGAGGCCCTCCCTTCCCCATGGGACCCAGCTCCGGCAGCTGAAAACCTCCAGAACTCAACCGCTGCCATGCTCTCGGCCATTTTCCACATGCTAGGACGAGCCTCACCCATGAGTAAATCTATTCCTGGACCGAGCAGTCACATTTGCAGCCATGCGACATCTCATACCTCACACGACTCATACTCCAAGAGTAGCGCATCACATTTGATGGTTTTAAAGTAGAAGGCAACCAATCTTAGAGTGAAATATATTTTTACAGATACATATACAGATGGCTGGAGCGATAGCACAGCAGTAGGGTGTTCGCCTTTCATGCAGCCAACCCATGTTCGATTTCTCCACTCCTCTTGGAGAGCCCGGCAAGCTACCGAGATATCACACCCGCACGGCAGAGCCTGGCAAGCTACCCATGGCATATTCGATATGCCAAAAACAGTAACAATAAATCTCACAATGAGAGATTTTACTGGTGCCTGCTCGAGCAAACTGATGAGCAACGGGATGACAGTGACAGTGACATATACAGATACTTTTTATATATGTAAGCACACAAGGCTCAACCCTTAACAACAGATCAGTAACCTCTAGAAGGGCTTACTGGCCCCTGGTGAAATACAGCAATCTTCACATACTTTCCTCTAGGGAATGTTTTTGGAGCATTTTCAGAGGCTTATTCATAACAAACAGTACAAAATAAATTATTTCGGTTCTGCTTTGGGGCAGGGATTGGGTTTTGGGATGGAAACATCCAAAATATGGTGATGGGGAGGTGTAATGGTAGTGGGATTGATGTTTGAATATCAAATGTAATAAAAATAAAATAAAAATAGAGAAAAAAAAAAAGAACAAGTCAGTCCAATTAATCATTTTTCTGACCCAGTGAGTCTTGGGTCAGTGGGTACATTTGGGTGGCAGAGAAAGGACTGGGAATTCACAGAATTCATAAACTTTCTACAAAATCTTTCAAACAATGATTTCATAGGGACCGGCACCTACAGAGCTGTGACAAAGGGAACAACAGACACGGCACCACTTTAGCCTTCATTTAAAGAAAAACTGACTAAGCTGATACTTCCACCCCTAATTCAACACATTCAATTGTTTCCTGTGCATTTGCCTAAACCCAGGACCCCAGTCCTGATGCCCTATCAGGAAAAGATGAGGCAGCCACTTGAACTGACATTCATTCCACTTTGCCAGGGAAAAACCCAATGAAACGGTGGGGGAGAAGCTGATTCTCTTTCCGCCTCATCTCTGGTGCATTTGTTAATAATCCTGTGCTCCAGTTAACCCACTGAAATCTCCCTTGTCCTTTCACGCTTAAATCAACATCCAATTCTGGCAGCTCAAACCCCCTCCCCTTTTCGGGCTCCTATTCTAAAAGATCTAAAGAATCAAATAAAATGAAATAAAACAAAGCTAAAAAAAACCGCCAGAATTAGTTTACAGAATAAAAGATAAGTAAATTCTACTTTATCTTTATCCTCGTTCTATGATAGGTAAGTCTATATGTTAACTAATATTAGTAAGATAAACTCTAGCAGGGCTGGAGCGATAGCACAGTGGGCAGGGCATTTGCCTTGCACGTGGCCGACCCGGGTTCGATTCCCAGCATCCCATATGGTCCCCTGAGCACCACCAGGAGTGATTCCTGAGTGCAGAGCCAGGGGTAACCCCTGTGCATCCGGTGACCCAAAAAGGAAAAAAAATATATTTATTTTTAAAATTTTTAAACTTTTATAAAGTTGTTCACAATAATTTATTACATTTAATATTCAAACACCAATCCCACCACCATTACACCTTCCTACCACCATATTTCAACTGTTTTCATCCAGAACTCCAAACCCTGCCCCCAAAGCAGAGCTGAAGTAACTTATTTTGTAAGCAATGTCAATTTCTACAAAGTATATTTACTTACCAAAATTTCTTCAGTTTGTAACTGTCCCTCCGTGTGTACTAGATCTAAAACACAAATATGAACAGAAATGAGTTAAGGCTCAAAATTCACGAGGATAACTACAAAAATGGATGTGCGCAAAAACACGGTGTCTGGGGGCTGGAGCAATAGTGATAGTAGGGCGTTTGCCTTGCACGGGGCTGACCCGGGTTCGAATCCCAGCATCTTGTATGGTCCCCTGAACACCGCCAGGAGTAATTCCTGAGTGCATGAGCCAGGAGTAATCTCTGTGCAGCTCCGGGTGAGACCCAAAAAGGAAACAAACAAACAAACAAAATACAGTATCTGATCAACTACAGCTAAAACCAGATCTGAAGGAGTGGTTGGTGTTGGGGGAGTTAAAACTCAATATAAAATCAACGTAAAATCCAATGATACTTGCTATAACATACATGAAAGGCCAACTATATGCTGTAAAACATCTCATGAGAGTGAATATAAACAAGTATGAATTCTAGAATTGGGAGACAAAGTAAAGAGCGAGCGGAGTGCAATCTCCCTGTGGGCAAGCTGCGTGCTGACGGGCCGACAGGAACTCCCCCACACCCAGGCGCAACAGCTAGGGCTCTGTTTCACCGTGATGCTCAATATTCTGACCACGCCCTTTCCTGTATCCAACACTAGAACTTTAGGACAGATTAGTTTAATTGGTCCTGAGTGCTTCTGGAAATAGGATATATATCATCAATACAGTAACATATAACTTAAGCATTAATAGTATAATGACAATCGATTTATTCCTGGATTTCCTATATTTCCTATTGATTACAAATTAGAATTAGGGTTGGGATACAGTTCAGCAGGAGGGCATTTATTTGCCTTATATACTTGGACTCAGTCCCTGATACTGTAAAATACAACAAAAAAAATAGAAACAGAAAAACCAAACAACAAGTAAACTAAAGGTCTGATTATATTCAGGATTTAAGGCCTGGTGATTTTTGCCCATCTTTTGCTGAATTATAAGGAAATCTTTTGAAAGATGTATGTGCCAAACTCGTTGACTGGTGGACTGAATGGGATAACCGAGAAATGTGCCTTTGTCAGTATCAGAAATTTCTTCTTCTCCGAGGTCAGTTTCCCCAGAGAGGACTCCTCCCGTCTCCAGGCTGTCACGGTACTCTTGGTTACTGTCAGAAACAGCTGCATTCATACAGGGGGCTGGAGTTTCTGCCTTCAATATCACAGTTCCACTTAAATCTTTTGTTTTTAACTCCATGTCTCGCTCTGAGACCTTAAACCTTATAAACAGTGTTCTGAATCACCTTTTAATGGTGGCTGGTGAGAGACTACAGCGACCACCTGGCTTTACAGGGCAGCAGACAGTATTCAGGTCCAATCACCCTATTTATTAGGTATAGAACTAATTACCCTTGTTTTCTGGCTCAAGTCTTATTCATACTTTCTTGTTTGTTTTGGGGACATATTTGGCGATGCTCAGGGATTACTCCTTGTTCTGTGCTCAGGGATCATTCCTGGTGTGGCCCAAAGAACTACATGGCATGCCAGGGATCAATCTCAGGTCACACATGTGCAAGAGCCCTACCCGTTTTATTCTCTCTCCAATCCCTGTCTTACTCAGACTTTCAAGGTAACTTTGGATTTTAAGTTTGAGACCATTTTAGGGTTATGCTGGATTAACCAGTTTCTTTCTCCTTGATAAGCACCTATGTTACAAGCCGCTCCATTCAGTTATGGAAGTTACTCTCCCATCTGCATCCCTCTCCCTCTTCCATGATAAATATGCTTACCCACATCTGCTTGGGCTCCTTGTTTCTTGTTTGTATGTTGGTGTGTGTGTGTGTGTGTGTATGTGTGTGTGTCTCTGTGTGTGTGTGTGTTTGTGGTGCAGGGAAAGTCTCACACATGCAAGGCAGGGAAGGAGATAAACACACTCGGGTGCTTAAGCAGAGGCCATCAATTCTGTTGATATTTAAATAGTAACGTTAATCAGGAAGGAAGGAAAGAAGGTGAAAAACTACTAGTTTCTCTACATATGCCAGGTACTATGTTCACAGAACCCTTACATGTTAGGCATCAGCTCCATTTTTCATATAAGGATTCTGAAACTCAGGGAAATCAAGTAACATGTCAACAATTACATAACTAATAACTAGAGAGAAGCAGTTTTGCACTCAGACCTGTATTTTTCTAGGATCCAACTGTGTTACAAGAATTGTTTGGGTGACCGTTTTTCATAAAAATACAGCTGGGCCCTAAGTCTTGAGTGAAGGGACAGTTCTGCACCCCCGTCCTCAGAGCACCAGTGGGGAAACGAGCACGTACCTCTCTGAACCCACGGCTCGAATCCAACCGGCTCGTTAGCTGTGCTTTTTTCAATCTTCAAGGTCCGTACTGACATCGGAAATAAAATTAATTAAAATATTAGTTATCTACCTGGCGCTATGTTGTAGAATACAGAATCCCAACATTCTCTTTTCCCTTTTGGACTGTCAGGCATTGACAGTTTACCACTCTGCCAATACATGAGGATGGGGAAAACAGAATTTTGAAGATCACTCATTTGGATTTTTTGTAACTCCTATGGGGTTTTCCGTACCTCCTATGGCAAAACACTGTCTTGTGAAACTGTAGACTTTTGGATGTATGCAAGTGTACAGCCCAGAACAAGTTGAATCAAGCACCATCCAGGTTTATTTTCTTCTTACTGGTAATAATATTATTAGTGTTTTTGCTCATGAATATTTAATAGGGAACCCTACTAGGAGACTGGAATATTCCTTCCACGTCTAACTTATGTCTTTAGAGAAAGGCGTTATGATTCTTTGGGAGATGGGTGGGCCATACACACTCGGCTGCGCTCAGGGATCACACCTGGCAGTGCCCATCCCCCAGGGATCAGAGTGAGGGCAGCTGCGTGCAAGGCAAGCTGCTGTCCTGCTGCCCTGGCAGAGAAAGGTGTTATTAACTCACTTCACTGCTGCAGAGATGAACTCAGAGCAGCCAGGGCGCTCAGAAACCTTAGTGTCAGTGTAGAGGCTCTTAGGTCAGCAGGGAGTGCACTCAGGTGCACGAGGCCAGCGCCCTCGTGGGTGGCGGGAGAGAGACTGACGGGGAATGCAGCCCTCTCCCTCCTGAACTGACCTGCCATCCCTCTAACCCAGCACCCACTACCTTCTCCGTTCAGAGTCCTGTGGGGGCCTCCCTGGGCTGCATCAGGCGGACTCACATGCCCACTGGCTACTGGTGGGACACGGCCCAAGGGAGGCGCTGGAAAGTGAGATGAGGCTGCTGGTTCCTCCCTCCCTTCGGACTTCAGTGCCATGTCTCTGACCGTCCTTCCCACTGTCCTCTCCTGCCAGCCAGACCCTCGCCCACAGTGGACTCCAGCTCTGGCCTCAGTAGACTCCAGCATGGTTCTTCCCGCCCCTTGCCCCACGGGCCGGATATGGCCGAGGAATTCTGGGGTCTCGCCATTCGTGGTTCATTCCCTTACTCCAGAACACAATTTTGGGGAATTAGTCCGATCAATCTCTTCCCTTGAATCAGAGAGGAAGTATTCTGTAGGATTCCTGCCACAATTTCCCCCAACACAAGACAGGATAAGAAGGATGTTCCAACAGGTGATTACCCTCCAAGATCCCCGAGGAAATGCCTTCATAAAAATAAAATCAAATCGGGGCCGGAGCAATAGCACAGCGGGTAGGGCGTCTGCCTTGCACGCGGCCGACCCGGGTTCAATCCCCGGCATCCCATATGGTCCCCCAAGCACTGCCAGGAGTGGTTCCCGAGAGCAAAGCCAGGAGTAACCCCTGAGCATCGCTGGGTGTGACCCAAAAAGCAAAAAAAAAAAAAAAAAAAAAAAAAGCAAATCAAATCAAAATTAAGGGACCAAGGAGAGTCCAACTGGCTGATTCATGCTTCACATGCAGGAGGCCTGGGTCAGTTCCCGCACCGAGTGGCCCCCTGAGCACCACCAGAATGATTCCCTCCCCCAGCACAGAGGGGGAAGTCAGTTCCTAAACACTGCTGGGAGGGGTCAAATTTAAAAAAAGAATAAGAAAAGAAAAAGCCAAACTATTAAGTAAAAACAATCAGGATTATCAGATATTCAGAAAGCATTGAACAAAGAACCTCAGGCAAATAAATCTGGAGTAAAGAGGTCAGGAATCTAGCGTCCTGGCAGCCTGGCTACTCGGTGTCTTTTGCCAAAGACTTTCACATAGTAAATTGCGTGGAAATTATTATGGTTTTGGATGGGCTCCAAATGTGCAGTTTCAGAGAGGCTAATTGTTCTCAAGGCAGTTAACCAGTGCGCCCCACCCACACCCCAGCAATAAACTGGATTCCATGATGCTAAGAAAAAGTTTGTGTTTTGCCAAGTTTACAGACATGCCCTCTGCCTATGGAAAAACGAAGGATGAAAAGTAATGGATGACTTGCTTACCAAAGGAAGTCTGGATGACAAGCTTTTCGATCCTTACATGTTTGTGAAAACAAATAATGAACTCTTGGGGGAACATTCCCGTCGTGGTCCAAAATGTTCGAGGGTTCCTAGTATTCATTTTAAAGGAAAAGAGAACAGAGTAACCAAATAAAAATGCTTAATCACAACATTCTAACAAATAAAATAAAATAAACCATGAGCTCTTGCAACTCCTCCCTAACTGTTCATTCTGCCTCTAATTTCTTCCCAACTTAACTCACTCTTCCTTACCATTCTCCAGATGAATATGTTTAAACATAAAATTCACGTCACACTTACCCAAAACCCTTCGGTGGCTACTATTGCCTATAAATTTAAACCCCTTTAGAATGGCATTTTATGACCTGTATAATCTGGTTCCAAATCATCTTCAATTAAAACTGCAACTACGGGGACTGGAGCGATAGCACATCGGGTAGGGCATTTGCACGCAGCCGACCCGGGTTCTATTCCCAGCATCCCATATGGTCCCCTGAGCACCGCCAGGGGTGATTCCTGAGTGCAGAGCAAGGAGTGACCCCTGTGCATCGCCAGGTGTGACCCAAAAAGGAAAAAAAAAAAGTAAAAAAAAAAACCCGCAACTACGACCAGAGTAAGGTTGTAGGAAGTACAGCACTTGCTATTCATTTGACGGCCGCAACCATGGTACAAAACCCTGGGTACCACATATGATCCCTGAGCACTGCCATGGGGCATTCCAGAGAACAGAGCTGGCGTATCTAAGTACCAAATGTGGTCCCAAAACTAAAAAAAAAAAAAAAAAAAGACAAAAATATTCATTTTCATGAATATAAAATATACATATCATGCTGACGCATGTGCCTGTGCCTTGGATCATGAGAGGCTCTTGAACAAAAAAGTCCTTCTTCCTCTGCCTATTTTCTTTACTTTTTGGTCCCATCTCTCAAGTTTAACAAGTCAGAAACACATCCTCCTTTGCATTCACCACATTACTCAGCATCCATGCTGCATTAGAACTCACCTCTTGTGTTTTTAAAACTATTAGTACTATTATGACTATTTCGGCTTGGAGGCCATGCCCCACAGTGCTGAGGAGCAGTTTCTGGCTCAGTGCTCCAGGGTCACTCCTGGAGGTGCTCCAGGAACCGTGTGGCACCAGGGATCCAACCCAGGGCTCCTACATGCAAAGCATATACCCCAGCCCGCTGTGCTATTTTCCCAGCCCTATTACTATTTAAAAAAAATTTTTTTGCTCTTGAACTCTACCCAGTACACCTGGGGGACGATGCAGTGCCAGGACCAAACCCAGGGCTTCTGCATGCACAGTATGTGCTGCAGTGCACCGGACCATCTCCCTGTCCCACCTCTTGTGTTTTTAAGGCTCCTGTTAAATACTAAACTCTTCAACTCTAGTCACTGTTTCTCATCTTTATATATCTGACAACTATTGTGATGGCTGACTCAGAGTGGGTGCGTAACACCTGCCTGGTGAAAGGAAATTAAAACATGTGATCAGGGGGCTGGAGAGATAGCACAGCGGGTAGGGCGTTTGCCTTGCACGCGGCCGACCCGGGTTCAAATCCCAGCATCCCATATGGTCCCCTGAGCACAGCCAGGGGTAATTCCTGAGTGCAGAGCCAGGAGTAACCCCTGTGCATCGCCAGGTGTGACCCAAAAAGCAAAAAACAAAACAAAAAAACAACAACATGCGATCAGTTCCATACATAGTGGAGATACTAATGAACAGAGGAATAATAACTCCCTCCCTCCCTCCCTCCCTCCCTCCCTCCCTCCCTCCCTCCCTCCCTCCCTCCCTCCCTCCCTCCCTTCCTTCCTCCTCCCTCCCTCCCTCCCTCCCTCCCTCCCTTCCTTCCTTCCTTGTGACCACGTAAGATGCTGGGGATCAAACATGGTTGGATGCATGCAAGGCAAGCGCCCTACCTGCTGTATTATCTCTCTGGCCCCCACTTTTTTTTTTTAACAGGGGCCACTTACGAAGATGCTCGGCCTGCCAGTGCTTGTCCATCACACTGGCAGTGCTGGGCAGGGGAGGGGACATGGTGCTGGCAGCTGAAAACTCTGGGCCCTCCACACAGGCATCAGTCTGCCGCTGGGGCTGTCTCCCGCACCCACGGTCATTTCTCTTTCAACTATCTGATCCAGGGAGTTTGATAAATGTACATGTGACCAGTCCCCCAGTCAAGATCTAGAACAGGGCCAGGAGACAGCCCGTGAGTGCTTGATCCCAATCCCCAGCACTGCACGGTTCCCTGAGCTCTTCCGGGAGTGACCCCCAAGAAATGAGCCTGGAATCAGCGTGGAGTAGGCCCTGAGCACTGCTGGATGGTTCAAAACCAAACAAACAAAAAACAAAAGACATTTTTATTATTTCAGAAACTTCTGTTCTTTTTTCTATCCAGATAGTTATCCACCTCTGTTGAGCACACATTATTCTGATTTCGACCACACATAATGTCATAGTCTGCTTATGTATTCTTTTGTTGGATGACTGTATTGGATATTTGGATTGCTCTAGTTTTTCACTGTTATGGATGAAGCTGCACCAAACATTTCTGTACCAGTGTTTATGCAGACATGTTTTCATTTCTCTTGGGTAATTACTAGGAATTAAACTGCGAGGTCATAGCACAGAGCCATGTGTAACGTTATAAGAAATTGTCTTATAAAGACAATTTACAGTCTTACTAGAAAGACTTTTTACAGTCTTACTAGAAAGACAGGTCTATTTGCTCTACATCCTTGTCAATATTTGCTGTCATTAATCTTTTCCATTTTAGTAAGTCTAGTAAAGGTGTTGTAGATCATTTTTCCAATAAAAAAATGATTCTAAGGGGCCTAGGCATGGCTCAGTGGCTAAAACTGCCAGCAGGCTGGGGCCGGAGTGACAGCCCTGCAGATGGCCGACCTGGGTTTGATCTCCAGCATCCCATACGGTCTCCTGAGCACCGTCAGGAGTAAACTCCTAAGTGTAGAGCCAGAAGTAACCCCTGAGCATTGCTGGGTGTGACCCCAGAATAAAACCAAACTGCCTGCTTGCAAGTCTGAGGCCAGGAGCCTGGTCCTGGTGATGGACTGAGGCCTGGCCACTCCACTGTCTGGGACCCTCGTTCCACAACCATGTCTGTGGGCAGCCAGAAGTTCGAGCACTGCGGCTGGGAATTCGCCCTGCGCAAGTGCGCGTGTGAGCACCACAGCAATCCTGGCAAGCATGATGAGAATATGAGTGAGTGTCACCACAACACAAGTGTGCAGCCTCTGGACACACCGTAACCAAGTGTGTGAAGATCACAACCAATCATGCGAGATGCCTGTTTCTCCAGATAACAGAAACAAAGGAAGGGGAAGGCGAGGGTGGAAGAAATGATGTTAAACAATTTTTTCCTGTGCTTACTGGCCCGTCATATATTTTCTTTGTCCTTTTTTATTATTTTTTTCTTTCTTTTCTTTTTTTTTGTAGTGCCATGGATGGAACCCAGGGACCCACACACGCAAGGCGCATGCTCTAATGCTTGGCTATATCCTCAGTCCTTTCTCATTTATCTTCTTTGTCAAATATCTGTTGTTTGTTTCTTTGCTTGTTTGGGGGCCACATCCAGTGATATTCTGTATCGGGGGTTGAACTGTAGCTAACTATGTGCAAGACAAGTGCCTTAACACCTGGGGTTGATAATCCATCTTGAATTAACTTTTGTTATTGTATGAGGTAGGGGTCAAGTTTTATTACTACTATTGTTTACGTAACATGTTTACAGTAGTATATCTTTTTTTTTTTTTTGCTTTTTGGGCCATACCTGGCAATGCACAGGGGTTACTCCTGGCTCTACACTCAGAAATTACCCCTGGCGGTGTTCAGGGGACCATATGGGATGCTGGGAATCGAACCCGGGTCGGCTGCGTGCAAGGCAAACGCCCTACCCGCTGTGCTATTGCTCCAGCCGCAGTAGTATATCTTTTTTGTGTGTGTGCCAGGGATTGAACTCAGTGTTTCACATGTAAGGCAAAACAACCTCTGTGCTACATCTTCAGCCTGCTTTATATTATACACACACATACATATGGATATATACATATATAATTTGGGGGGGGCTGGGTCACACCCAGTGATGCTCAGGGGTTACTCTTGAGCTCTATACACTCAGAACTTACTCCTGGCATTGTTTGGGGGACCATATGGGATGTCGGGGATCAAACCTAGGTTGGCTGTGTGCAAGGCAAGCACCCTACCCATTGTACTATGGTTCTGGCCCATATATATAAATTTTTTAATCACAAAATGGATTTATTTGGGATTAGAAAGGGAATTAAAATTCTAGCCATGAATTAAAATTCTAGAATTCGGAGAAACACAGGAGGGTGAAAGGGGAAACTGGGAGGGCAGCTCAAATGAGCATGCACTGGAGGGGGCAGCCTCCCAGCGCAGCCTGCTTAATTTTCATGCATATGTTTGCTCAGTTTTTCTAGCACTGTATGTTAGAAAGTTTTTTTCTGATTGAATTATCTTGGTGTCTTTTAATGCTTACATTATGGCTTAATTATTTCTTCCCTGCGTATCTATTTCGTTTGTTTGTTTATTTGTTTTTGTGTTTTGCTTTCTGGGTCACAGCTGGCGATACACAGGGGTTACTCCTGACTCTGCACTCAGGAATTACTCCTGGCGGTATTCAGGGGACCATATGGGATGCTGGGGATTGAACCCGGGTCAGCCGAGTGCAAGGCAAACGCCCTACCCACTGTGCTATTGCTCCAGCCTGCGTATCTGACTATTGATTGACCTGTTTCTAAATTCTTAGCCTTTTGTGCATAATTGGGCTGGAACGATAGCACAGTGGTTGGGCGTTTGCCTTTCACGTGGCTGACCCGTGTTCGATTCCTCCGCCCTTCTCAGAGAGCCTGGCAAGCTACCCATGTGTACTGGATATGCCAAAAACAGTAACAATAAGTCTCTCAATGAGAGACGTTACTGGTGCCCGCTCGAACAAATCGATGGGCAACGGGATGACAGTGACAGTAGCAGTGACAATTTGTGGATAATTAATTTACCTTATATATGTGGCTTTCTATTCTGTTTCATTAGTCTATATAGATCTGTCTGTTTGTCCTGTTGTTCATCGATTTGCTTGAGTAGGCACCAGTAACGTCTCCATTGTGAGACTTGTTACTGTTTTTGGCATATCGAATTCCCCACAGGTAGCTTGCCAGGCTCTACCGTGCAAACGGGATACTCTCGGTAGCTTGCCGGCTCTCCGAGAAGGATGGAGGAATCGAACCCAGGTCGGCCGCATGCAAGACAAACACCCTACCCACTGTGCTATCTTCAAAAAACACACTATTGGAGGCTGGGGGGTGAGGGGTAGGTTAAGGCCCAAGCTTTCCCACCAAATAAAAATAATAAAAACAATAATAAAAATGCACTGTTGGGATAATGAGAGTAAAGTGGATAAGGGCTTTGCACACACCAACCTGTGTTTGATCCCTGGTAACACATATAGCCCCTCAAGCCCCACTAGGTGTGATCCCTAAGCACAGAACCAGAAGTAAGTCCTGCTGAGTGTGACCCAGAAAAAAAGAAAAGGAAGAAAGAAAGGAACAGTAGCAGGGATGGAAAGATAACATAGCAGGCAGAGGACAGTACTTGCATTTGCCTGCAGTTGACCTGGGTTCATTCCCTGGTATCCCATAAGGTCCTCTAAGCACAGCCAGATGTGATCCCTGAGTGCAGAGCCAGGAGTAACCCCTGAGCATCACTGAGTGTGGTCCCTCAAAAAATTTTAAAAGAATTTAAAAATAAAGGAAAAACAAAGCTAATTCACAGATTTTGTGAAAATTAGTGTTAGCAGAGGGAGAGGAGAAGGGGAAGGGGAGGAATGAAGGATGGGGAGTCTTTCTAAGACAGCAATGGCACTGGAGAGTTGGTGGACGGTGTAGTGACAACTACACATCTCTAGAGGCTTAAGGAAGGACCCTTGAATGTCCATATTAACACTAACCAATGATAAGGCAGTGGTCAGACAGAAGAATAAAGATAAGCAAGCCTCTGATTTCAAGGAATTCATTTGAGAAAGGAGAAAACATTAAAATAAATAATAATAATTGGGGCTGGAGCGATAGCACAGCGGGTAGGGCGTTTGCCTTACATGCAGCCAACCCAGGTTCGATTCCCAGCATCCCGTATGGTCCTCTGAGCACCACCAGGAATAATTCCTGAGTGCAAAGCCAGGAGTAACCCCTGTGCATCGCCAGGCATGACCCAAAAAGCAAAAATAAAATAAAATAAAATAAATAATAATGCAATTGAGGAAAAGAATGAAAGGCGATAGAGGTACACACCCAATACTATGGGAGCCCAAAAGAAAAGTAAAGTAGTCCTACTTAAAGGAATGGGACAGAGGTCAAAGAAAAGGAAATCACTAGGCTTAAAGACAGAGGGCAAGTTAATTTATCCAGATACATGAACTTCAGGACACAACCACAAGATTTTTTTTTTTTTTTAACAACCTTCTCTGTCTTCAACTCACAATGTAAGTACTAAGGGCAGAGAGACAACTCACCTTTCAATCCCTGGTTTTGCATGGCCCCCCAACACAGAGCTAGGAGTAGTGCCCGAGTGTGACCCCCTAAAACAAACAATGGGTATCTGACCTTTGTAGATTTCTCTATCACAAGTCTAAAATGAAAGTTTCTTTTATAAACTTATTTAGAACTTTTTTAGAGAGTGGAGAGGAAAGTTTTAGTAACGCCTGGCAATATTCCTGGCTGCTCGTGGCTGACTGCTCTGGGGTTGAGGGCTGCTCCCCCGGTACTCAGGGGATAGCAGGCCTTAGGGAGCTGAATCTGGGCTGCCTGCATGCTCAGCATGCATCACCTTTTGAACTATCTCCAGGGCCCCGCAGATGAAAGGCTTACATACAATGTATATTGAGGTTGTCCTATCTCTAAAATTATATGCTTCTGAGTCAAATTCTAGTTACTGTATTTGACTAAGGAGTTACAACATAGCCAGAACTATTACAAAAAGAGTTCTCCAATTAATTACTTTTTCTTGGAATCTAAGGATCCGAGAACACTTATATTTTTTAGTAAAGGCTTTAGCACTCTGACAAGCAGAAACTGGAATGATTATCAAGAAGCTGGGAACCAACCAAGGCAGGTGAACCAATGCACCAAGTGAAACATTCAGCTCAGCAACCATTTTGCACAGACAAGTAATTAAGCAGTAGATACAATATTTTGCTATTTACAAAGAAAAGTTTCAAAGAAAAACATTATTACTTAAATGTACACTTCCATAAAATGAGGCAGTTTTGCCTTGGTAAACCATTTATTAACAAACAACTATTTGTATAAAAATCAATTTAGCTATAAAGAGAAGGATTTAAAAAAAAAACCTTAGGGGCTGGAGCGATAGCACAGCGGGTAGGGCGTTTGCCTTGCACGCGGCCGACCCGAGTTCGAATCCCAGCATCCCATATGGTCCCCTGAGCACCGCCAGGGGTAATTCCTGAGTGCAGAGCCAGGAGTGACCCCTGTGCATCGCCGGGTGTGACCCAAAAAGAAAAAAAAAATAAAATAAAATAAAAATAAAAAAAAAACCTTAAATGTACACTGAATTAGTTTCCGGCATATATACTGTTAGATGACTTAACTCATCAAACACTTATTAAATATTTAATAGCACTAGTTATAGAACGCATAGTTCCTGTACTCAAGGAGTTTAAGAAGTATTAGTGATTCTTACCCATCGATAATATTTTCAGGTGGGTATTTTTCATCACTTGACGTAGCTAAAATCACTTCAGCCCCTTCAGAGTGTAAACAAAGGTCTGTTTTTTTCATCTTTAAGTGTTAAACCTGAAAATGAAACAAAACAAATGACACAACAAAAGCTACTTGTGAATTTTCTGAACTTTATCCAAGAGAAGGGAGAGGAGGTCTGTTGCCTAGAGCACGGTCTAGCAACTAAGATATTCAACAAATGGGAGGGACTCTAACACATTTGTTTATTTAAGAAAACTTCTGGCCTCTCCCAGGGAACATCCATAAAACAAGTTTTCAGCTACTCTGATAGTTATTTCTCTGCTTCAGAAATTAAAAGCCATCTCTAATTATGTGGAAAGTTCACAAGATAAAATTAAATCATTATTAAATTTTAAAAAATTATTTACAGCTACATTTCTAATATAAAAAAACCTGGAACCATAAGAACAGATGCTTTGAGAGTGTTAGGCACATACTTAACAGCTGTAAAACTGTAGAAAACAGTTTTACAACTTTTATTTTTTGGGAAGGAAAATTTTATTTAAAAATATGGAATGCTTCAAGAATTTGCATGTCATCCTTGAGCAGGGGCCATGCTAATCTTCTCTGTATCATTCCAATTTTGGTATATGTGCTGCCGAAGCGAGCACAGTTTTACATCTTAAAAGACATCATTATTTTTTAAAGAGAGATGTAAGGGTCAAAATAATCTTTTGCTTATTTACTATGATATTTTGAGGGTTTGGGGCCACACCAAGAAGTACTCAGGGATCAATTCTGGTGATGCTCAGGGGACCAGATCAGTGCTACGGTTGAACCAGTGTTAGCTACATTCAAGGTCTTACCTCCTGTCCTGTGTTTCTGCACCCTACCTTACTCATTTGAATTGCTTTTATTTCTCTACTCTTCTAATGATATTAAATCTATTTCCAATGTTTTGTTCTTATAAACAAATGTGCAATGCACAGTTTTGTGGAAATATCTATAGCACATATACTGGGAGTCTTTTCTTTGTAAAAGTAAACTTGTACAGGCCAGAGTAATGGTACACCAGGTAGGGGGTTTGCCGTGCATGTGGCAGACTCGGGCTCAGTCCCTTGCACAACATCTGATCTCCTGAGCAGCCAGGAGAATCCCTGAGCACAGAGCCAGGAGTTTGCCCTGAGCACTGTTGGGTGTGACCCCAAACTAAAAAATATAAAAGTAAAATTGTAGAAATTTAGACCATCTTTCAAAAAAATAATGGATGAATTTTCTCTCTATTGTAATGATAAACAGTGTATGCCAGTGTCTATTTTCTCATATGTCCACATGCTTAGTATTGCAAGATATTTTGGCTTTAGGCAATCCCATTGGTGTGGAATGCTACCTCAGTAAGGTTTCAATTTACATTTCCTTACCAGTGATGTGGAATAATATCCAGCCTCTTCTATTTGTTCTACCCTTTGCTCATCTTTATACTGCAAGAACTCTATCTTTTTATACTTTTTGATCCATAAGAGTGTACTTATTTTTACTTTTTGGCTTTCAGGCCACACCCAGTGGTGTTCAGGGGATCATATGTGGTGCCAGAGATCAAACTGGGGTTGGCCACATGCAAAGCAAGAGCCTTAACTTCTGTACTATCTCTCTGGCCCATGGGAATTAAAAAAATTAAATACTCCGGATACAAGTGCTTTCTACTATGTATTGCAAATATCTCCGCCTACTCTGTGGCTTAATTTTTAATTTCCTTTATGGGCTGGTGAGTTGATTTGTGCAAGAGTTTCTCCCCCACCGTTATTGAATTCACACACAGGGAAGAACACAAATTCTAAGTAGAAAACTCAATAAATTTCCACAAAGGCTAAACACTAGGTAACCACCACTGAGTTAACTGTTATCCAGCTGGAAAAAATTAAGAATTACCAGTGATGCCTGACAGCTCAACATGCCCAGCGCATGCTTCCCATGAAGAAGGCCCTGGTTCAGTCTGTGGCAGAGCATGGTCCCCGGGCACCCCGAGCACGGTGAGGAATGGCCCTGAACACAGAGCAGGGAGTGGTCCCCAAACACCACCGGATATGGCCCCCAGACAAAATTACCAGTCCTTGAGAAGCCTCTTTACGGCCCTTCACAATTATTGCGTGCTTTGCCACACTGCAAGAATGGTCCTCACGCCCGAGACTGGAACCTTTGGATTTTATAAACAGCCAAACATCTTACACTTTTACCTTCTTCCACTCACCGCGATGTGATTAAGATTGACTTACGCTGTGTGGACCAGAGTTAAGGGGAACTTAACTTACAGCACACTCCAGCCCAGCCCCCACCCGGCTCAACTACTAACAAGATCAAAGAAATCAACTGTTGAGAGGCGCTTTGCAGGAAACTCGGTGTGAACGGAACAGCAAACATTTCTTCCGGCTGGTGAACTCAGATCCAAAAGTCCTGATGAAAACAGGGTCGTGATCTCACACTTGGATCTATGAAATCAGAGGTAAACTGAAACTAAAACTAACACTCAAACTCCCTGTTCCTGGCTCAAAAATAGAATGCTTGCCTTCCGGCAGTGAAGCCTTGGGCTCCATCCTAGCAGCACACGGAAGACTGAAAAATAGAAACTAAGGGGCTGGAGCTTAGTTTAGAGCAGGTAGGTGCTTGCCTCGAGTGCAGCCCACCCAGCTTCCATTCCCAGCACCCCACGTGGCCCTCTGAGGTCTGCCAAGAGAGAACTGACATATTTCTGAGCTTTCAAATCCAGGGTCAGTTTGTATCCTTGGATTCCAGGGCTAGTATGGATTTATGATGTTTAAATTGTTTCATGCTTTTCTCTACACATACCTTGACTTTTGTTAGATACTCTTTGGTTTGATTTACTTTTATATGACTTATGGTTTCCATTGCTATCATAAATGAGAGCTCTTAAAAATAGCATTATTGGGGGCTGAAGCGATAGCACAGCGGGTAGCACGCGGCCGACCCGGGTTCGATTCCCAGCATCCCATAGGGTCCCCTGATTACCACCAGGAGTAATTCCTGAGTGCAGAGTCAGGAGTAATTCCTGTGCATCGCTGGATGTGACCCAAAAAAGCAAAAAAAAAAAAAAAAAAAAAAAAAAAGAATTCTGAATTTTCTGGAGTGTGTGGCCGTGACATCTTCAATATCTACAAGACTGTCACCACTGTAGTAGATGGACGGGATGTGAGAGAAACCAACCATTCTCAACTAGCAAAAACATTGACACAGGTTAAACTTCAGCAACAGCTTCCTAAACCCTCGGACAATAACTTAACATCCCCGTGGTGTGACACGACAATTTTCACAAATTTTCCTCTATGGAGAAACATTTTTTGATCATTCTGTTAGCCATTTAAAGATAACAAGCAATATAAAATAAATTATTGTCGGCCTGCTATGGGGGTAGGTTTGCGGGGTGGATGGGGAAACGCAGACAACGGTGGAGGGAAGGTGACAGTGGTGGTGGGATTGGTGTTAGAATATAGAATGCCTGTAACAAACCACGATGAACAACTTTGTAAACCAGCGTTTAAATAAATAAAGTGTGTGTGTTTGGGGGAGGGGGGGCGGGTGGAAATAACATTATTGGCCAGACATGTGGCTTAGGGGTAAAATACTTAAAATGTTATTTTAAAAAAATCTTTTTCTTTGCCATACAAACAATATTTCTAACATTTCACCACTAAATGTACTGTTACTAAAGGGTCTGATGACACTGCTCATCAGGTTGCAGAAGTCTTTTCCTCAAGCTTTTATTTTTTCTAAAGGGAATGATCATGAATGAGCACTGAATTTGATCAAATGCTCTAATATATATATATATATATATTTTTGCTTTTTGGGTCACACCCGGCAATGCTCAAGGGTTACTCCTGGCGGTGCTCAGGTGACCATACGGGATGCTGGGAATCGAACCTGGGTCGGCCGCGTGCAAGGCAAACGCCCTACCCGCTGTGCTATCGCTCCAGCCCCAATGCTCTAATATTTACCATAAGAATGAAGTTTTCCAGAGTGCTAATATGGCAAATTAAATTATTTAAAAACGTTGTATCACCCAAAAGGAGAGAGACAGAGAGAGTAAAAGGGAATGTGCCTGCCACAGAGGCGGGGGTGCGGGTGGGGTGGGGGTGGGGGGATACTGGGAACACTGGTGGTGGAGAATGGGCACTGGTGGAGGGATGGGTACTCGATCACAGTATGACTGGAATGTAATAATGAAAGTTTGTAAATCTGTAACTGTATCTCACGGTGATTTATAAAAAGATAAATAAATAAAAATAAAATAAAAAATAAAAACACCAGCAGCTTCTTGCAGAAATGCCTCCAGACTGTGAACTAAGCCACGGCCCCATGCCGCCCAAGGAGGGGAAAGGTTTTTTTCTCTCGGCTATTTCTTTGTCGGGGGAGCGGTGTGGCGACCGCCATCTTATAAGGCCCACTAAACAGAGGTATGAGTTTGCAATGATGCAATTTTTGGCAGAAATTTCCCTGGACTTAGTTACTAAAATACCAGAAATCCAAAACGTCGTATCTCTTCTTTCTCAGCAAGGGAAACAAACTATCAAATGCTGTCTTTTCAGCAGGTTCGATTTTGGGGGGGAAATTCCAAACAATAATAGTGAGTTTTATGTTGAACTATTGAATATAATCAAAGTAAAGAGAAAGTAAAGTGAAAATCATCAGCTACACAGGCGGGAGGTGGGGGTGGGATGGGAGGTATACTGAGGTTCTTGGTGGTGAAACATGGGCACTGGTGAAGGAATGGGTGTTTGAGCATTGTGTGACTGAGACTTAAGCCTGAAATCTTTGTAACTTTTCACATGGTGACTCAATAAAAAATTTAAAAAATAAAATAAAAATGTTATATTACCTCCAGTTACCACCATAAACTCTGGCTGATGTGTGTTACATTTTAAATTTTAGTCTTCGTGATGGACAATGCTGCTAATGGTAGGTTTGATGCATATGTTCCCATGCCACTCCCTCCACCAGAGTACCCACTTCCCTCCAGCAGCCTTATGGCCACTGCCCCAACCTACATTCGCGAGCGCACGTACACACACACACACACACAAACACACACACACACACACACAGAGTCACTGTGCTAAGCTCAATTTAACAGACAAGTTCTTATATTTCATATCCCACATGGAAAAGATCATTCTATGTTTCTCATTCTGACTCCTCATTCCCCCTACAGATTTTACACACATGTAAAATATGTGTGTATATACATATATGTAATATACATACATACATACATACATACATATTGATATCTATGTATTTGGTATGGGGGCCACATCCCAGCTGTGCTCAGGTCTTACTCCTGGCTCTATGCTTACGGATCACTCCTGGTGTGTTTGGGGGATTGTATGGAGTGAGTGGGATCAAACCTGGGGTGGCCACATGCAAGGAAAATACCCTACTTGCTGTACTATCACTCTAGTACCAATATTTTTAATTAAACATTTTTTTGAGATTCTGTGATTTTAGTGCTATTAATAATGATTTCTCATCCATCCATGGTGGGAATCAGCTCGTTAAAATAATTTCCTTTTGTTAGTCCATATTGTTTTGGAATTGTATAATTAATTGTACTCCAGTCAATTACAATTTGGAGTTTTCTCTTGTTTTTCTAGTTGGAACAATTTGTGTAAGGTATGGGTTATGTGACTGGCCCAATAAGTCTAGATTTCATTTTTAATTTTTTTTTACTATTTCAAGATCATTGTTCTCTTCATGTGTTTTACAAATTCTGAATTTTGTATTTATTGGTACACAGTTCATTTTATGTTGTGATATTTGAAAGCTATGTTTGACCTCAGAAAGGCCAACAATGGTACTGGAGAGATAGTACAATGCGTAGGTGCTTGCCTTGCGGGCAGTCCATCCAGTTTTTATCCCTGGCACTATTAAGGCCTTCTGAGCCTTCCAAGGAGTGCTCCCTGAACACAGTGCCAGGAGTAACCCTATCATCGCCAGGTATAGCCCCAAAACCAAAACCAAAGGAAGGGCCAATAACAGCAAGACTTAAAACAACAAAACAACAGGGGCCAGATAGTATAGGAGTTGGGTTAAGGCAACTGTCTTGCAAGTGACAACCTAGTTTGATCAAGGGAACCACATATGACTCCTGAAGCACTGCTAGGAGTGATCCCTAAGCACAGAACCAAGAATGGCCCAAAACTCTACCTTTCTTCCAAAAACATCACAAGGATTGATCTACACCAGAAATTGGTAAATCCCTCCCTACTTGCCAAACTCAGCTTGCCAACTGTTTTTGTATCTTCCATGAGCAATGCATGCGTTATACATTTGAAAGCATTTTTAAATCAAAAATTTTTGTGGCAAAATGTGTAAGACACACACTTCAGTATCCATGAAGCTTTATTTGAAATAGCCACATACGGTCATGGTTACATTATCTATGGTTACTTTTGTGATAGACTGCCACAGTTAAACAGCTATGACTATAGGATTCATAAAGCACAAAATATTTATTATCTGTCCCTTTACGGAAACTTGTCAACCCTTAATCTGGGTGTGTAAAATCTATGTCTGGTTGATTACAAAGTCACTATAAGGCAAGAATATACTGTTCTGCCCCAAATGTAATGGAATGTGACTTTACATTAATTCTGATAAGATGAAACTACATTCCATCAAATATAATGGTCAGGAACCAAGCCAGTAATAGAAGATAATTATAACCTAAGACAAGATGATAACTAAGATTTGATTTCTGCCTTCAAGCACAGAGTCAAAGAAGATGGACAAGGTGCAACTAATAATTTAATATTCAGAACAAGGTGTTCAGTCCTAGATAGCATATATTAAGTAGGACAATATCAGGTCTGATACTGTTCAAAGGAGAGCAAAAAGTTCATAATCATCTATATTAACTATATGACATGGAAGCTGAAGTTATAAGAGCTATTTCAAGAGAAATGTAACTTCTTTTTTAATAGGGGCCACAGCTGGCATTACTGGGGGTGGGGCCACTTAGAGCTAAGTGTGGCTCTGGTTACAACCAGTTATGCCTGATGGTGCTGGGTGCAGGTCATTCCTACCAGGGGTCAAATTCAGGACCTTGCACGTGTTAGGCATGTGCTCTTACACTTACCTTCTCAACTCCATGGCAAGAACTTCTAAAAACCACAAGGATAGGGGGTAGAGAGGTAGGACAGGGGTTAAGGTGCATGGCAGACAATCTTGTTGGATCTCTGGCACTACCATATTTTGAGCATCATCACTAGGTGTAACCAAGAAGGCCCTAAACACTGCCAGGATGGCCTGGGTAACCCCAGGAAATACAGGTTGAGTAGCATCCTATGTCCCTCACACTGACCCATCCAAGGCTTTCAGGAGGGACCCTGGGCTTCTTGACATCCTGAATGCACTTGAGGTGGGGGACGTCTTCCCTCCCAATCCCCCAAATCACGTGTTCACAAATGCAAAAAAGGACTCGATTTTTTCTTTCACAACTCCAAGAGGCTGGACTACACTAAACATGTAATAATTTTAAGCAGGAAGGTTTCCCAGATCAACTGTGATCTGCGCCCAAAGGCACAAGTGTAGTGGACAAAACTTAGGTTTGGGGGCAAAGCGATAGTTCAGCAGGTAAGGCATTTGCCTTGCATGCAGCCGACTCTGGTTAGATTCTCAGCATCCCATATGGTACCCTGAGCACCGCCAGGAGTGATTCCTGAGCACAGAGTCAGGAATAATCCCTGAGCACCGCCAGGTGTAACCCAAAAAAGAGATAAAAAAAAAAAACAGGTTTGGGGGTGAAAATTCAGGGGTTATAGACTAAGGAGAGAAAGGGCTTTAAGATTTTTTAAGTGCTCTATTTCAGACACATGTATCCCGGTATGGGTAGTAGGGGTACAAAGATGTTAGGGGTACGTAGATGTCTATTTACCAGGAAGAAAGCAAATATGAACGTGAATACCAAACTCAGTTCATACTTTCTGTCTCCACCAATATCCTCCCTACTTCTTGTATTGGGAGCAATGATCCAATTATGGGGAAATGACATGTGTCTAAAGTTCTTTCCCTGTGCTAATAAGAGATAAACCAATCTCAAAGAGAGACAAGTGAGCTTACAGGTTGTGTCCACTACTCAATCAAAGCAGGTCTGAAGGATTGAGGTGTAGTCAAATTCTTCACCCGAGGATGCCGTAAAAACACATACTCCCCTGGGGATTCCGTTAATCAAAAGTGGTGCGTTCTGGGGTGTCAGTCTGGGGAATTCTTTTATTGCAGGGGCAGTGCCCACGTCTTACTCCTGGCTCTGTGATCAGGGATGACTCCTGGCGGGGCTCGGGGTGCCAAGGACTGAACCTGGGTGGGCCGCGTGCAAATTCCTTTGCTCTGACTCCAGTACTGAAATTTAAAAAAAAAAAAATCCATGAGGGTCAATTTCCCTGATGCCTCATCCCGTTTTCAAATCCCAGCAGGGCCAGGGTTATCCAGCCTTTCTCTCCAGCCCACGTGACCTTTCGAGTCTCACCACCCGGCCACTGGCTCGCCCCTGGGTTCCGGTACTCTCGGAAGGGGCCAGTCTGGAGCTAAGGCTCCAGAGAGAGGCCCCAAGCCGGACACACCCTCACCTGCTCCGAGACGCTCAGCTCCGGCCGAAGCCAACCCGGGCCCCAGAGTCCCCGGCACGCCCCTTCCCGCACCAGGAAGTGCACTTCCTTAAAGGCGCCGCCGCCCGGGGCCCGCGACGCGGCGTCTGGGCAGCTGAGTCCTGGGCTGCAAGTTTCCCTCCCCTCTTGGGGGTAGAGGAGGGGAGTCCAAACGTCTCCGCGCTCAAAAAGAGTCTGGGGGCTGGCCACGGTGTCCCCAGGGCTAAGGGGCCGGGACGGGAGCCGCCCGACCGCGCCAGCTCGAGCTCGCTCCTCCGCCCCGCCCCGGCCCGCTCCACGGCTCCCGGCCCTTCTCCCACCGCCACGGCCGCCCCGCCCTCAGAGCCGCCCCGCCTCGCCCCGCCCCGCGGCCCCGGGCGCGCGCTCGGGGCTCCCCCGCCCTCAGGGCCGCCCCGCCCCGCCCCGCCCCGCCCCGCCCCGCGGCTCCGGGCGCGCGCTCGGGGCTCCCCCCACCCGGCTCCTCCCGCCCTCGGGAGCCGGCGCAACGCCGCGGGTCCCCGTCCTCAGACCCGCCCCGCGCACGGAGTTCGGGGCGCGCGCCCAGGACGACTCCCAACCCTAAGCTCCGCCCGCCCCGCAGGCCCCACTCCCTCCCGTGGTTGTCCTCCGCTTCCCGCGCGGACCTCCGCAAGGCAGTCCTCCGGGCCTGTCTCCAGGCGAGCGCCAGAGAACGCGGCGTCCCCTCCCCGGCGCCCGCCCGACTCAGGGGAGCCGCTCTCCCCGGGGCGAGCACGCACGCGCAGACACACCACCGCGTCTCTCCCGGCGCATCCGCGCCCCGGGCCCTCAGGTCGCTAGCCCAGGATCCGGCCCCGCCCCGCCTGGCCCCGCCCCCGCCGGCCCCGCCCCAGACCTGGCCACGCCTCCACAAGGCCCCGCCCCGTAATGCCCCGCCCCCAGGTCCGGCCCCGCGCACGCGCGCGGCCCCAGCCCCGCCTTGGTCCCCGCCCCCGTCCGCCCCGCGGTCTCCGGGCGTCTGGTGGCCCCCTGCCCCCGCCCTCCTCCTCCTCCTCCTCCTCCTCCTCCTCCTCTCCCTCCTCCTCCTCGTCCTCTCCCACTAGCCGCCGTCCCCTCCCTAGCTTTGTGCCCGGGGCGCGGCGCCGCGTCTCCCCCCGCCCCCACCGCCCAGCGCTCGGCCGGGCCGGGGTCCAGGTAGGTGGCGGCCGCGGGGGGCGGGGGGGCGCGGGCCCACCCGCCGGGAGCCCCGAGCCGGCCGTGGAGGGGAGCGGGCTCTGCGGCCGGGGCGCCGGGGCGGGGGCGGGGGCGGGGCTGGGGAGTTGCGGCGCGGGGCTGGGGTCGGCGGGGAGCCGCCGAGGCAGGTGCGGGCGGCCTGGGCGGGGAGAGGTGCGGGGGCGCCGGGCCGCGGGGGTCGCGGGTGGGAGCCGGCTTTCGTGGCACCGGCTCCTGCGGAGTTCTTTTTTTTTTTTTCGTTTTTTTTTTTTGGTGGGGGGATGGTTGGGGAAACTGAAACCTGGCGGGCTGCGGGCTCCCGGGACCCCGGGGCGCGGGCCGGGGGCGCCGGCAGGTGGGCGGCGGCGCGGGGCCGCGGGCCGCCTCGAACAATGCCCGGGGACGGGGCGTTTTCTCGGGATCCCGCATTTTCCGCGGGCGCGGCCGGGGGCGCGGGTCTGCCAGGTGCCTCGGGGCCGGGCGTGGGTGCTGTGGGCACCCTGGGCCCTCGGTGCCTCCTGCCGCGGGGCCGCCCCCAGCCCCCGGGCCCACCCACAGCCTGTCTCTCCCCCGCCCGGGCCGGAGCGGGCGCGGCCCGGGAATCAGACAGGTGGGCGAGGGTCGTCCGCGCGACTCCTTGGGAAGCGGGGCGGGCAGCGTCCAGCGGGGACTGTGACCGCCTGGAGATAGGTGGTCTCGGCCCTGCCCCGACCCCCCCTCTCTCTTCCTCCGCGTGGGGCCTCTGGAGCCCCCCTCTGTGAGTAGACGACCATCCCCACCCGACCTGTTGGGGCGTCGGGACGGCGTGAGGGCATTTCCCCGGAGCCTGGCACAGTGCTCGCCAGCTGGAGGTGTTTGATGAGTGGCGGCTATCTCGGGAGCCATCAGGCCAGCCCGCATTATCGGCCCATCATTGCTACGATTTCTTTCTTTCCTGGGGGGGGGGGGCGGTTTACTTTCTAAAGTTAAGTGTTTTCTTCTCTAAGTGAGCGAGCCATCGGCCCAGTGCCCCGTTTTCATCCTGCCCCCCACTCTCCTCCTCTTGTTTGGGGGAGTCATGCTTTTCGCTTAGTTTAAAATAAAAGCCTCCGAGGCCTAGGGGAAAAAGCTGTCATTTTCAGTGTTGTTTCATCATCTTAGTCAAAGAGACTGCGGAGAAATGAGTTTTTATTGTAGGAAGGCTTTGCTGTATGCACTGTGCCGACTTTGGCGCATCTCTGGGGACCAAATAGTGGGACATGCACTGTTGTGCCCTTTTTTCTCTGCCGGTGCGTGGTTGCAGGCCACCTCCTCCAGAGGGGACTGGGAGATGACCAGAGTGCCACGTCACTGTTAAGGTGATGTTAAATACAGCGAGTGTACGTCTACTCTGGACGTGGTCGTATAGATTCCAATTACTTTTTCACGGAGAGTCTGAGGCATCACTTTTGACAGTGTTTAGTTGATCGTGCAGGGCTGAAAGTCGAACCCAGGCCTCCTATGCGCCGAGCATGCCCTCAACCCTTGAGCCTCCCTCTGGCCCCTCTTGGGGGGGGGGGGGGTGACTTCCTATAGACCCTGGCTCCTGAGGGGTTCCTTTATATAAACTACCTTGTCCAGCAGCAGGGAGAAGCCAGGCCAGAAGGTTTGTGTGACTCTCTGTTGACTTGTTAACCTTGAAAGGTACAAACTAACTTCTCTCTTAGCTCATTTTTTAGGGCCCCACAAACTCTCAGGATGCTGCCTTTGGCAGGAGACAGATGCACAGATTTAGTAATAGAAGCCAAAGGTCAACAGGATTCCCCGAGACAAGGTCAGCTCCTGAAGAACCATCACTAAAGCACAGGACAGCAGGCCTTGGGGCTTCGGGACAAAATATGTGGGTTTACCTTTCAGAAAAACGGAGGTTTGGGGAGTTTTTTTAATCGTTTAGAAAGAGACTGTCATTTGATGCGTATCTTAAAGGTAAATAAGCACCAAAACTGCGCCTTTTTAGAAAACGTTCCTTGGAATCCTGGGCCAGCAGGATTGGAGTGGCGGGGGGGGGGGGGGGGGGGGGGGGGGGGAGTGTCCTCCGCTGGTTCCAAGCTGCGTGTGCCCTCTGCTGGGTAGAATCAGACTCTGCTGAATCCCGCCCCCCCCCCCCCCCAGGTCTGCCTCCTCCCATTCACTTGTCCAGTTGCTGAAGAGTTTGTAGTAGAACTGATTGGGGGTGAGCTTATACTCTGCTAGTAGGTTAGTTGTCTTTTGTAGAATTTGCCTTCCTACTCTTAAAATTAAGATTTTTTTTTTTTTTTTTGAGCCAGGCTTGGGGCTTAGTTTCTGATCCGCAGGTAGAGTCCAGCTCGGGATTTTCAGTTCCAGGAATAAAGGGGATTTGCCTAATAGGATTCAAGGGCGAGACTGCAGGGTCCAGATGCTTACCCTTTCTGGAAGAAGAAAAGCTAAAGAATAAGCGAGGCATCACCTTAGCAGAAGGCAAGAATATGAGCTATAAAACTTGGCACCGTGACAGGGATTTTTCCCCCTAGTGTTAGGTTCTTTCCCTGGTGGTGCCAGCAGCCGCGCCGCCCAGTCATCTGTTTTGCTTCTGCCACCTGCAGGAGGGTCTGGCGAGTCGGGGAGGGGCCGGCGGTTGTTGCCGGGAAGAGGCGCTGACTCCTAGCAACGGTATCAGCCGCCCCCGCAGCGCAGGGCATCGGGGCTCTGCCCCTCGGAGGGCTGCCCCTTCCTCACTGCCTCCTGACTGCCTGGGAAGGAAGGGTCCTCCTGGCCACTCAGGACTTGCGTCGGGCTCGGGGAAGGAGGTTGAAGAAAGCAGGGCCCTTCCTTAAGAGGGCCTGCAGCTGGGGCCGGTCACAGGTGAACAGAGTAGGCGGTGCTGCGTAGTAGGTGAAGGGAGCCTCGGATGCCCGGGGCAGCCCGGGGCAGCCCGGGCGGGCGGTGTGCAGCGGTGCGGGGTCAGGCGAGGTTTCCCAGGAGAGACCGGCGGCTGGGCTTTGTGTCAATGAGGAGCAGGACCGAGCCATTCAGGGGCGCCAAGGAGCAGCTCCAGTAGGAGCTGCGGAGTGGGCGAGAAGGCGCGTGGGACAGGAGCGCAGCCCCCTTACCTGGGCGGGGGGGGGGGGGGGGGAGCATGATGAGCTGGGACCTCAGCCCAGGGAGGTGAGCTGGGACCTGCGGCTGGAGTGGGGGCCCTTGGCTTGTGTGGTTTTGGGGTTTCATTGCTTTGTTTGTTGGGCGGGGCTGGGGTGGCACCACCTTCTGTGCTCCTGGATCCCTCCTGGCAGTATGGGGGGTGGGGGGCGGGATTTCATATGCTGTGTCAGAGCTTGAGCCTGGCTTGGCCGTGACTGGACTGTCTCTCCTGCCCTTGGCTGGTGGGTTTTACACATGTAATTATCCCCAGGAGAAACACGGTTCATGTTGGTGCCCACAGACAGGTTTGATGGCCTCAAGGGACTCAGCACTTTTATCACTGACTGGGTTGTCACTCTTTCGTTATTGTTTGGTTTTGGACCTTAACCAGCCCCGCTCAGAGCAGGCTCCCAGCAGAGCTGCAGGCGCTGGGGATGGAACCCAGGCCTCCTGCATCCCGAGCCGTTGGTTCTCGTCATCGCTCTGTGCACACCTTGCAGTGGCACCAGCGCGTCCTTCCAGCCCCATGCTGGTGCGGAAGCTGGCCTGGCTCACTCGACAAGCCTACCTTAGTCTTTTTTTTTTTTTATTAATTTTTTCTGCTTTTTGGGTCACATCCAGCGATGCACAGGAGTGACTCCTGGCTCCGTACTCAGGAATTACCCCGGTGGTGCTCAGAGGACCATATGGGATGCTGGGAACCGAACCTGGGTCGGCCACGTGCAAGGCAAACACCCTACCCGCTGTGCTATTGCTCCAGCCCTTACTTTAGTCTTTAATGATATCATTAGCTCTTTTTTTAACCTAGGCTGTGTTGGATTTCAAACCTCTCTCCTGCCTTTAATTGTGGAAATGATAAGTACTTTTCTTTAACATAGTGTTTTGAAATTACACAGTTCCTCAAGAAAACAATTACGGGTGGGCACAGAATGCCACCTGCATGACTGCATGAGTGCCCAACTGTTTCTGTGTTTTCCCTCACCTTAAAAGTTCCCTCATGGAAGATGTTTCCAAAGACTGGAATCATTTTCTTATAGGTTATTGGGAGGGAGGGGGGGTGGCGGTGGGCCACACCGAGAAGGGCCAGCGCTGGCTCTGTGCTTGGGGGACATGTGGTGCCGGGGATTTATCCAGAGTTGGTCATGTGTGCAGAGTAAGCACCTAGAATCGTTTTTATTTGACAGTTGTAGTGGTGGTTTTTATTTTTAGATCCCCAAAACTGTGTTGCTTTGTGGAGTTTAGCCCCTGAGCAAACTTCAAGCCCACAGGACGCCGCTTGGGGTCTCTAGGCATACCTCAGAGAGGTTGCCCACTCAGCTCGCGAGTCTGCCATAAAATGACTCATCTGAAATGCTTGGCTTCCCAGTCTGTAGGAAAGTTATGTTTACCTTTTGTCTGAAAGAAGCTGTTCATGTCTCTATTAAGCGTTTGTTTCTGGGCAAAACCGCAGAGCTCTGGTTACCGGAGAGAGAGGGGAAGGGGGCCCAGTGGATTGGTGGGGGGCTTCGTACTGTGGCGTGGGGGTATAGTAATACATTCAATGTGAAATTGCTTCCCTAAAACGCATATACCATGTAAACTAATGTTTGGTGTAGAATTTTTTTTTTTTTTTTGAAAAATGACAGCAGGGAAGTGAGTCCATGCTTTGGGAAAAATGGTGCCAGTACATTTGCTCAATCAGGATCACTTCCGACTCCAATTTGTCGTTTAGACCTTCAGTTTGAAGTAGTACAGTATCTGAGTAGTGAAGGGGAGGGAGTGAAGGCCCTGGACTGGGAAGGGAGGCAGTGAATGAGGTGGACAGTGAAGGGAGGCAGTGAATGAGGTGGACAGTGAAGGGAGGCAGTGAATGAGGTGGACAGTGAAGGGAGGCAGTGAATGAGGTGGACAGTGAAGGGAGGCAGTGAATGAGGTGAATAGTGAAAGGAGGGGAGGTAGTGAATGAGGTGAATAGTGAAGGGAGGGGAGGTAGTGAATGAGGTGAATAGTGAAGGGACGGTAGAGAGTGAAATATGCCCGTAGTAGAAGGCAGAGAGAGCACTATGTTATGGAGTCTGAGTGAAATCAGTGCGGTTCCTCCCTTCAGAAAACTCAGAACAGCAGAAACAGGTCCAGAAACAAATTAATTGCAGAACAGTGAGCCAAGTGCAATAAAGAAGTGACTGGCCCATTCCCAGGTAACTGAGGAGTTAGTTGTTTTTCTTTCTTTTTCTTTTTTTTTTCCTTTTTAGCACCAGGCCTACGGGGGTCTGGTACTGTGCTCCCCCTTTTCAGTAACTCCACCTCTAATTTCTAATCTTTATACTGTGTCAGTTGTGTACTGTATGTGATTTGCAAGTCAATGCAAACTCTCGATTGGTAATGGTTGCTAACATTCACAGGATGTATCCGTCCTCATTCATTTACTAACACCCTAGTTGGTGGGCATTTAGGTGGACATTGTTTTGCTTACATAGACCCAGCGGCCATGATATTCCAGGTAGAATTGAAGAACTGAACAGGCTTTTTTGTTTGTTGGGAGATGAGGGAGTGGTGTTTGGGCCACACCTAGTGTTGGGGGCTGCTCCCTGGGTCTGTTTGAAGGACCATATGGCAACGGGGGTAAGCGATTTATCTCCCAAGCCCCAAGCTGGCCTTTTAAAGATGGATAAGAGTGGACCAGACAGACGAGAAAAGGGAGAGTAGAGGACAGTAGGGCCAAGTAGGGCACTTGGCCTACCCAGGTTCAATCCGTGGTATCCCATAAGGTCCTGCCAGGGCTGATCCCTGAGCGTAGAGCCAGAAATATGCCCTAAGCACCCGGGGTGTAGCCCAGCATACATACACACACATACATAGAGGGAAATACAGGGAAGGACATTGAGGGCATTGCAGGTGGAGGCAGCAAAGGTGATGACTCCCACAGGCCAGCTGGTAAGTTTATTTTCCCGGAATCGCTCATGGGGCTCGTCTGGTGGGCTCAGAGAGCTCCGTGCACTGGGAGAGTTAACGTGGGGCAGGTAGTATCTTGATTAGATTTGCTTCCCTTGTGCCTTTGCCTTTGCAGCAGCAACCAAAGCAATGTCTTACTACCTCAACTCCGAAAACCACCTAGACCCAGGACCCATCTATGTGAGAGAGAACGGGCAGTTGCACATGGTCAATCTGGCGCTGGACGGCGTCAGGAGTAGCCTGCAGAAGCCCAGGCCCTTCAGACTGTTCCCCAAGGGCTTCTCGGTGGAGCTCTGCATGAACAGGGAAGATGACACCGCCCAGAAGGAGAAGACGGACCACTTCATCTTCACGTACACGCGGGAGGGGAACCTGCGCTACTCCGCCAAGTCGCTCTTCAGCCTGGTCCTGGGCTTCATCTCTGACAACGTGGATCACATAGATTCCCTCATCGGCTTCCCCGAGCAGATTGCCGAGAAGCTGTTCTCCGCTGCTGAAGCCCGGCAGAAGTTCACGGAGCCAGGTGCGGGGCTGAGGGCTTTGCAGAAATTCACCGAGGCCTACGGGAGTCTGGTGCTGTGCTCCCTCTGCTTGCGAAACAGGTGGGTGTTCCCATGAGCGTCGTGCGGGTCCTCCTGGGGGCATTAATTCCGTAAAAGTCTGGGATTTATCGGATTTGGGGGCTTCCTCGATCAAATAACGCTTCTGTTTAAAACTCCCGAACACAAAGTGGCAGGCCAATTTCAAGAAAAATTCTACCTGCCCACTCTGAAACAACACTTAATTAGATTTTGGAAACACTTTACGAGTTGATTACCATACCTCTCTCACTAGGTAGAAAATACTCTTCTACCAACTTTTCTAGTAAGAGAATAGAAGAAAAACAAAATGTAATTTGCCAGATACCTCTTGATATGCTTTGGGGAATATAAAGATTAGTAAACAGTTCTGGGTCCTTCCCTTGTTTTTAGGCCACTAGTTACTGAGCATTTGATTAAGAGCGACTTTCGGGGCTAGGAGGGTGGCTCCACTGTAAACATGCATGAGACACGGGTTCAATCCTCAGAACTCTCTAATGAAAAATTTAAAGACTTTAGGAGATTGCGTGACTTTGGCTTGAGTGAATGGTAGTACAGGGGCGAGGGCATTTTCCTTGCATGCAGCTGACTTGAGTTCAATCTCTGGTACCACATATGGTCCCCGAAGATGTGCCACAGTGATCCCTGAGCACTGTACCAGGAGTAAGCTCTGAGCACTGCACCAGAGTAAGCCCTGAGCACTGTTGGGTGTGGGCCACTCCCCAAATAAATAATTTTTAAAAATAAAACACGGAGCGATTTTAAATTTTGAGTACCCTGTAAAGTACCCACTAACCTCAAAGTCTAATAGAGCCACCTTTTCTCTTGCGACATGCCTTTCCTTCTATGGATGTATATCTATATTTTTTTTCCACCATGATTTTAAAAAAAATTTCTGTCTGAATATCACCTTGGACGAGGGGAATGGTTGAAAGGGCTGGAATGCATGCTTTACATGCAGGAACTCCAGTTGAACCCCAGCACCTTATGGGGGTGACTCATTAATCATGAGTAGTCCCTGATCACTACCAGGTATAGCCTCAAAAACAAAATAATTTAAAAATCATTTTTTAAGCATAGGAAAATTCAGACACCAGAAGGTATGAAGTGAAACAGACCTTCTTCCCAGATCATCTCATCTTTCTTCTCCCCAAAGGCACCTATTGTTGCCAGGTGATTTTCTCACATCCCAGAGAGATTCTGTATGTTCATACATGCAGATACAGCTTTTCCCTTTGTCATGCAGTGGGAAGCTCACTACTGTACACTGTTAGGAACCTTGCTTTTTTCTCATATTTTGAAAATTACCAGTTTTATAGAGCTGGAGAATTCTTGTAGAGCTGTATAGTAAACGATTCTATAACCGTCTCTGCAGTTAAAAATGTGAAAAGCAGCTTGTTATTAAGATGCACAGTCAAAACAGAAATAAGTCTAAGCAAAAAGTATGTAATAGAAAAAAATCACACCAGAAAGTATAAGCTAAATTCATCGCTGAAAAAAAAGGGGGTGGGGCATAATCTATATTTAATGGACTAGGGATCTAGTGGTGTCACTCCTAGGCCCAATTTTTTTTTTTTTTTGGCTTTTCGGCTTTTTGGGTCACACCCGGCAATGCACAGGGGTTACTCCTGGCTCTACACTCAGGAATTACTCCTAGCAATGCTCAAGGGACCATATGGGATGCTGGGAATCTAACCCGGGTCGGCCGCGTGCAAGGCAAACGCCCTACCCGCTGTGCTATTGCTCCAGCCCCTCCTAGGCCCAATTTTATACCTTAAAACAAAAAGACAAGCACATGTAGACAGGAATAGAAACATGTACTCATCAACTGAGCAAGCGACTCATGGGTCCCGGGTCTGTGACATAAAGTGTTGGCGGAGTGCATGCAAGTGGCCCAGGTTCTGTCCAGAGCTACATGGTCCCCTGGACACTGCCAGGAAGAATCCTGAGCAGAGAGCTGGGAGTAGCTCCCCAGGACAACTGGCTGTGGCCCCAAAACAAAGAAAAGGAAAACAGATGCACTGTGTGGTCTTGGTTCAGGCTGGATCTGGGGCTACTGCCAGTGGAAAAGAAATTTCCTTGCTAAATGAAAAAAAGTGGTGATTTCATTGTATCTCCCGCATTTAAAATACATTTCCTGGGCCAGAGACCAGCCCAGCTGCTTGAGCGTGTTACTTCTGTAGCTCTTGAATACAGAACCACAACAAAGCAAAATAGAATTCATTCCATCACATTTGTTCCATGCTACTTACACTCATCATATAAAACAAAGAAAAATAATGAAAAATAGGATTATAATGTACATCTCTTTTTAAAATTGCTTTATCAAGGCTGTTCATACTATTTGGAAAACTTAAACTAATACTAAAAATTCATAAGCCCATCATTAAAGGTGATTGTTTCAAATACATATCTTTGTATGTTTGGGGATATACTCATCTACGTTTTTCCTCTCTAATTACCTCCCATTACAGCCAAAGTGTTTTGATTCTCACTCTCCCCCCCTTTTTTGGGATCATACCCAGCAGTGCTGAGGGCTTATTCGTGGCTCTGTTCAGGCATCACTGGTGGTGCCTGGGGAGACCGAACCGGGTGCCAGAGATTGAACCCAAGTTGGCCACGTGCAAGACAAGCACGCACTCCACCCATGGACCACTTCTCTGGCCCTACAGCCAAAGTATTTCTTGTGATTCTGAGTGTGCTTTGACCTGTGTGGTGCTGACATAGTGGCCAGTGGTCAGATTGGGTGAGGACCACGCTTTTATTCACAAATGCTGAGTATGTGAATAGTGTAGCACTTCAGAAGCAGCTCAGCATCGTGTACCAAGAGCCTTAAAAATATCTGTACTGTTCCTGAATTATGAGTCTGATTCATTAAGAGTCTTCTAATTTTTTGGCGCATATGCTGCCCGAGCCCACCTGCTGCTTGCGCCCGTGTGGCCGAGCACAGGTGGTGTCTGAGCACATGTGTCGCCCGCATCTCCTCCCTTGAGATGTGTACTTTTATGCTTTCCTATCTAATGCTGGGATGTGTGTAGGGGCTCTCTCTTGAGCATGTTACTCTGTCTCTCTTACTCTCCACTCTCCCACTTTTCTCTTCCTCCTTCCCTTCAAAAAACCCTCCAAATAAAATCTGTTTTACTAAAAAAAAAAAAAGAATCTTCTGATTCTTCACTGAATGATTGTATATGGAAGCACTATGTATAGTCATGGCATTCTATAAACTGCCTAACTAGTTGACAGGAAACTAGTTAAACTAATGACCATACATTTATGTAGCAAAATGTTAAATAATGATTAATACCTGAAACTCATTTAAAATAATGCAGTGAAATGTTCATTAGATAATAAAACTAATGGACAGGGGAGATGGTTCGGGGCCGGGGCTAGACCATGTGGGGGAGCCCTGGCTTGGAGCCCCAGTACTATGTGGTCTTCTGAGTTGCCCCCCAGCCACGGTGGGCATGTCCCCCAAACATTAACAGATGAAAACCTAAGCACAGAGCCCGCAGCCTTACTACCCGGATGGCTTGCACTCTGCTGTAAGCCCTTCCCGGGCTGAGATATAAACTACTGCAACACTGAAATTGGCTTTAATTCTCTTTACAATTTTCCTTACTTTTTTTAAAAAAAAAAGTTTCCTCAAGAGTCTTATTACTTTTATAACCAAAACAATAGAAGAAATATTTTTACATATCTGTTGAACTCACATGTTACTGCCACAGTTCCAGACCTCACCGTCTTACTCGGACAGGAGTAAGATTTTCAGTTTTGGTGAGTACTTCCCTCTCCTTCTGAGTTGGCGAAGGAAAGCAGGAAGAGGACAGGAGGTCGGGGTTTCCCTTTGCAGTCCAGCCTCAGAGTTTCAGCCGTGAAGAAGGCCCCGTGCTGGAGGAAATCAGTGAGAAGAAGAGAGTCGAGCAGATGCAGATGACTTGCTGTCCTGAGTTTTGACGACAAAGCTGACTGCGGGAGAAACCCGTGTCTTTGCGGTTGGATTTCACCTCTGCAAAATTTCTGGCATTTGAACTTAGTGATTTTTTTTAATGGCCGTGGTGGTGGCAGGGAGGCAAGTATGTTTTCCTAAAAATAGCAACTCATCTAGCTGAAGTAATTAGAGTAGCCCCCTTTAGGGAGGGAGCTTATGAGATGCCGTGTGCTTCTGGAACAGTGTTTTCTAAATAAAAGAAGGACCTATCAGGCGTGACCCACCCTCAACCCCACATTCCCCCAGAAACGAAGTGTAGAAGATTCCTTGCAGAGAGGACCCCAGAGTAGTTCTTTGTTTGTTTTGTTTTTGGGTCACACCCGGCGATGCACAGGGGTTACTCCTGGCGCATGCACTCAGGAATTACCCCTGGCGGTGCTCAGGGGACCATATGGGATGCTGGGATTAGAACCGGGTCAGCCGCGTGCAAGGCAAAGGCCCTACCCGCTGTGCTATTGCTCCAGCCCCAGTTCTTTCTCGGACTTTCCTGAGAAAGCGGTTTTTTTTTTTGTTTGCTTGTTTGTCAATAATGGACTTTTACGTTGTCTTTTTTCCCCTTTAATGAAGCCCTTATTTTCCTAATGCAGCCCTGTTTACTTTTAGTGCCCTCTGCCACGTGAGTCTAGTACTAAACACTCAGATGTAAGTGGTGGGTCTGTATCCTTTACATGTACGAAGTACTGAGTTCGATCCCTAGCACTCAGAATAAAAACAAACAAGATCACCTCCACGTCATCAAACAAAAAGATCGGCTCCATTTCTGAAGTGTTGAAATTGAGACTCAGGCAGGTGAAATACTTTTCTCCCAGTCATCAGCACCGTTAAAATCCGAGTTCGGGTCTCTTTGCCACTAAAAACTACCCTTGCTCTTCGTGCTGATTCTCCACTGTCCTCAACTGTTTCGGGGACCAGTTGGAAGAATCGCTGCCAGTAAGACCCTAGAGCTGTAATTCCATCCTAGATAAGAGTCAGGCACTTCTGTGGCTTTGCGCATCGGTTCTCAGCTCTGACTTTCACGGTGTCTGCTTATCATGCTGAACATTGTTACGTCCTTCACAGATAACCCTTGTTTCCGAATACTAATAATCCTTCTGTTAATTGATCAGAGGGTGTTTATTTTCCCTTCTCTGATTGTCAGTAATCCCCCAAGCCCCTATTAACCCACTTCAGCTCTGTGATTGGAAGGTGGAAAACAGCAGCTTTATTTACGGTGCAATTAAGACACTTCTGAGTAAATAAGGCTCACTTGTGTACCCAGCTGAGCTCAGGCACCAGACAGCTTAGAGGGGTGTCAGCGCCCCTGGCCATCTGTACCCAGCAGGCGGGGACGGCGACTGGCTGCAGTGCCTCTCCTTTGGTTTGAAGTAGACAGGAAAGAGAGCTGACTCCTATTGTGCCCTCCAATTATTCCATCCTGCGTGGGGTAGTTAAGATCCTGCTGACAGAAGAAAGAGGTGAGCGCTTTTTAAGTATCACCCACTGGTCCAGGCAGACTGTCTTCCAGAGGGAACAGCTTCATACCCCAGAGGAAGGCGGATGGCAGGGCCGACTCCTAAACCTGTCATCCCTCATCCCTTTCCATTTTTCCTAACTGATGTCACCTGGAAGAGTTGAGCTCTCAAACACAGGGTGGAGGCCAGCCAGGACTGTGGAATGCCTCCCTCCTCCTTTTTCCTCTTTAAATCTCCTCCTCTCCAGGAGCTTCCCTGATGCGCCCTGATAGTAGTTTGGCAAAATGATCCAGTATAATTAAGTTGTTTGTGCTCAGAGGTTTGTCTTAATAACCATGCAGATTGGATCATGCACTCGTCTTGCTGCACAGACTTTGGCGAGGGTGTGGCGTACCCAGTGGTGCTTCCGAGCCACTCCTGGCAGTGGCCACTCCTGGCGCTGCTCCAGCCGCCCTGTGTTGCTGGGAATCCAGCCCGAGGTTCCCACGTGCAGAGCCTTCCTCTCGCCCTTCCAGCCATCTCTCCAGCCCCTGCTTTTGGAGTAAACTTAGATAATAAGCCCAGTAGTTTGGTGAGGAAAACAAAATGGGATCTCCCAGTTATCTCGTATATTCTTGCTTGTAGGGCCAAAGGTCTTAACAAGTTCCCAAGCCTTTGAGCATAAGAGAAGAACAACGGTACAAGAATACAGTCTCTCAGAGGGCTGGAGTGTGCGGGCGGCCTGGTTTGGAGCCTCTGCACACACCAGGAGGCGTGGCGCAGGGACTGACCCTCAGCACTGCTGGGTATGGGCCAAGAACCGAAAAGAGAAAGGAAAGAAGATGAAGGATTTGAGTATCCTGGGGCTGGAGAGATGGTACAGCATGTAGGGCGCTTGCCTCTCATATGGTCGACCTGAGTTCCATCCCTGGCACCCCAGATGGCTCCCTGAGCACTGCAGGAGTAACCCCCCCCCGAACATCACTGCGTGTAGCCAAAAACCAAAGTATCCTGAGTTCTCCAATGAAGTCCTAACACCAACACCTACGTCGGTCTGGTCGTCTAACAGAGCAGCTGTTTAGTATATAACTTGCCTTTGCTGATAGTTTTAAGTTTTGATTCCACTGTAGTGTAAAAGATTTTTGAGACACTTCCTAACTAAAAACTTGAATGTAGTAGTAGTCAGTGAAGTCTGAGTATCCATAGTCCCTTGTCTGATGGAACATTGACTTGGCCAGAGCCACAGATGTTTTGAAAGAAGGAAAGGAAAAATCCCTGATCCCTTTCCATGCCCTACAGGTATCTGGTGATCTCAGAAAAACTGGAGGAGATTAAGTCTTTCCGGGAGCTGACCTGCCTGGATCTTTCCTGCTGTAAGCTTGGTGACGAGCACGAGCTTCTAGAACACCTCACCAACGAGGCCCTGTCGAGGTATGGACCTGTCACAAACGGGCGGTGAATTTTATTACCTGTGTGAAAGGGTGACCCATGGGATGATCTTGAAGAATGTGTTTATATGCAAATTTTTTCCCCTCAAACATTTCAGTCTCCGTGTACTTGGTCGAAGCAATATAGATTGGGCAGTTCTTAGAAAATAAGTTATTCTTACATATTCTTTTCTAAATAATCTTCGTTTCTCTCTGTAGTACTTAACAGCTGCTTGGGTTGAGAAGTGACTTTATCCAATCATGCAGTTTGCTGCAGTGTGGATAGATCTGGAGAAAATCACGTTGAGTGGAATCAGCAAAGGGAGAGGAGCAGACTCTGGCCTCCCATTTGTGGGGTAGAAAGACACCTCCTGGGGGAGTGTCAGATGCTCAAAGGCAGTAGAAACCAAGAACTGGTCTTGGGTAGGAAGCCGGCCGCTGGGGCGGGGGCAGGAGGACAAGGTAGGGACTGGGACACTAGGACAGTGGGGGAAGGAGAAGTGTCTGCCACAGGGGCAGACTGGGGGCGGGAGGGAAATGAGGCTCTGGTGAAGGGATGGGTGTTGGAACAACAGGAGCCCGAAGCTCGGTCATAAACATCTTTGTGACTTTGTATTTCATGGTGATTCCATTTGAAAAAGAAGAGTGATTTTCACCCAGAATGAATTTCTGGTTTATTCCAGTAAAGAAGCATCATTTTTTGTTTTCACTCCCAGTGAACTATAAAATCAGCTTAGACAGTGAACCATTAAGGAGAGTCAAGGAAGCCCCTTTCAGGAACCAACCAGAGCTGGAAGAAACCCCCCAGCGGTACATTCCCGGTTGGTGTTGACTCAGGCTGGCCAGCAGCGAGGGGACCGGGCAGGTGGCTTCCTGTGTGGTTTCCTGGGCTTCCAGGGGAGCCTGTGGTGAGCCGAGTCCTCGATGCTGCCTGGGGCCCACCCTGGACAGCAACACCCACACGTGCCCTTGACAGACGCGTTCCCGTGTGGTGTTGGTGACGGTCGGGACGGACTGTGTCAGGACAGAAAGCACATGAATACTCCAGTTTCACATGAGCTGGCTGGATTGGGTTCCGGGTGCACCGAGAAACCCAATCTGAAATCTAAATTTGCAACAGCAGTTAAGAATAGAAGACTCCTTGGGCCAGAGCGAGCACAGCGGGGTGGGCTGCCCCAGGTTTGCTCCCCTGGCACCTCCTGGTCTCCCGAGCCCTGCCAGGAGTGATCCCTGAGCACAGAGCCAGGAATAAGCCCTGAGTACCACCACGTAGGACCCACCGTCAACACCCCCCCCATACACACACACACACACACACACACACACACACGCACGCACCCCTTAAAAACAAAAAGACGACTTTGCAGAAAGGACTCGTATAGTTCTTCAGCAGACTTTCCTGAGGAAGCGTTTTTCAGTGTTGACACCATATTTGCCAGTAATGCAGCTTTTATGTTAAGTCTCTTTTCCTCTTTTTTTTTTCCCCCATAGTGAGCCCTTATTTACCTTATGCAACCCTGTTTACCTGTTGCCGTTAGCGCCCTCTGCCACGTGAGCCTGGCACGAAACACTGAGGTTAACCCATACCTCCGTCAGCTTCAGCTTTTGCTAGTGCACTGGGGATAAAATCGTGGGTAGAGGATATTTGATTTTTTTTTTTTTTTAGTTTTTATGAAAGCGTGTCATGCCTACATCTTGCAGACTAAGTCTTATATTTATGGACTTTGTTTTCCCTAGTGTAACTCAGCTCCACCTGAAGGATAATTGTTTATCTGATGCCGGGGTTCGGAAAATGACAGCACCCGTTCGAGTCATGAAAAGAGGCCTTGAAAATCTAACGCTATTAGACTTATCTTGTAAGTTTTATTAGAAATTACAGCTTACTGATGTTGGAAGGAGGGGCTTAGAGCTTCCCTAGTACTTCTTCATTTAAGAGGTGGTAATTCAAAAAGCGAATTTCCAAGGTGTCACCCTGAGTGACTGGCCCCAACAGGATGAAAGCAGAGGCCCTTGGCGCCCGGCCAGAAGCCCCTCCTGGCCTGCTGCCCCTCATAGGGATTCTCCGTACCGCCCATTCTCGGTGCCAGCGGGCAGCCTCTCATCACGTGCATGGGCGAGGATGTGGCGCCTCTCTGGATGTCCTCTGAGTTCCCGATCTGTGGTATCTGTCAGCTAAGTCATTTTATCAGTATTTGCTTTAAATCTGGATGAGTCCACAATTGTGACGTTATTCTCAGCTGTACCCAGATACAGACTGCGGCGATAGAAAATTGACGAGCTCATTTACGATTTAACTGAGCACCGGGCATGGTCTTGAAAGAACAGAAGGTGCCAAAGTTGAAGGTTGAGGTGCAAACCTGGCGCTGCTGTTTGTACTTGGCTGCTGTGTCCCCTCGGACAAGTTATTTAACCTCTCAGATCCTGGCTTTTAACTTCTGTAAAATGAAGACAATACTTCCCTACTTAACTTCTGAGGAAAGTGTAATTCCTTCATCATGTCCTTAAAGCGTTTCTGCTGTGTCTGGCCCTGTGCTCAGGGCCTTGACAGCAAAGTGCTAAATGCACGGTCTGATGTGAACAGGAGATAGGTGAGCAGGATCCTGGGGGGAACCAGTCACAGTGGCAGCAATAACTTTTGTATCTGAGCACTCTTTTTTTTTTTTTCTTTTTGGGTCACACCCGGCGATGCACAGGGGTTACTCCTGGCTTTGCACTCAGGAATCACTCCTGGCAGTGCTCAGAGGACCATATGGGATGCTGGGAATCAAACCCGGGTCGGCCGCGTGCAAGGCAAATGTCCTACCCGCTGTGCTATAGCTCCAGCCCCATGTATCTGAGCACTCTTGAGGATCTTCATTACAGGAATCTTTTCCATTTGGAGATGGGGCGGCTATTGAAAGTGTCTTTTGACACATTTTAATACGTGTTTCCCATATTTTCAGATGGTTCCAAACTAAACCCTTTGGGATTACTACCTGGTAATTTTTTTGTGAGTTTTTCTGCTGACCCCCAGCTCATAGAAAGTTTAAGCTGACAGAGCCTCTTGATAACCTCATGTGGCTCCCTCGAGTCACAGTGAGGAGAGATGAGACCCCTGTATTCCGTTTACTCTGAAAGCTTTGTTCATGCGGTGCTTCCCATCGAATCATCATCTGACCTTCCCTCCCTCCCCCGAGCCTCTTGTTGGCTTTTTAGCAAGAGTTTTATGTCCTCCTGGTTTGTGTGGTATAGAGTTTAATGGAAACTACCTGTGTTCTTCTAACCTCTAGGTAACCCTGAGATCACAGATGCAGGAATCGGATACCTTTTTTCTTTCCAAAAACTAAACTGCTTAGATATTTCTGGGACAGGGCTCAAGGTAAGATCACTTCCTTCCTTCCTTTCTCCCAGCTTCCTGCTTGATACTTTGCTCCTGCCCCTGGTGCTTAGAAAGGGCTGGCCTTACGGGTGGGGTCCCCTCCACCCATCCCAAGCCAGCAGAGTAACTCGGACCCCGCACTCCTGTTCTGTCTTCTCGCCCCAGGATGTCAAAGCCGTCAAGCACAAGCTCCAGACCCACATAGGCCTCGTTCACTCCAAAGTGCCTCTGAAGGAGTTTGACCACAGTAACTGTAAGACGGAGGGCTGGGCTGACCAGGTAACGCCGCTGCCGCCCCCACCCACAGCCTGTGCCTCTCTGCTCATCCTTGCTGCTCGTGTCCGCCTCCACACTTGGGCAGGTGTTCATGCTCTCGCGAGTCTTGGCTGACTCGTCCCCCTCCAGACTTAACGCACTGATGACGTGTCACTGATCCAGCTGCCCAAAGGGAAGGTGTCCGATACTGGTCCTTCAGTCTTTTTTTTTTTTTTTCCTTTTGGGTCACACCCAGCTATGCACAGGGGTTACTCCTGGCTCATGCACTCAGGAATTAACTCATGGCTCGGGGGGCCATGTGGGATGCTGGGAATCGAACCTGGGTCAGCTGCATGCAAGGCAAACACCCTACCCACTGTGCTATCGCTCCAGCCCCGCAGTCTCATGTTTTGATCGCTTGATTGTGCCATATTTTAGTGGACCTGTGAGAAAATGCCACCTTACAAATGACTTCAAAAATAAGTGAATTCGGCCCAACTTCCAAAAATGGGTGTGCATTAGAGAGTGAGTTCCGCTGATGAGCATTCTGGCCTTTACTCCCCACCCGCGTGTGCCAGTGGATCACCTCTCGGGGCCTGCGTGGGGAATGTCTGTTCCTTTCTCACCTGGCCTTCCCGTGTCAGCTTCCCAGCTCAGCTTGCTTTGCCCCCTCAGTGATCTTCCTTCACGTGGGGAGTACAGGCGGACGGGGGGAGCACAGGCGGACGGGGGGAGCACAGGCGGATGGGGGAAGTACAGGCGGACGGGGGGAGTACAGGCGGATGTGGGACGGCAACCGGGTGGCAGATGCCAGGTTCTCCTGCTGGTGCCATCGAACCTTCAGACCTTTAACCCATGGTTCCCGGGAGAGGCCGAGAGGGCACCCCCAGCCTTTGTTCCGTGTTGCTCCGTGTTGCTTCAGTGCCCAGTGGTGGGCCTGTTCCCCCAGGCGTGCTGGGGAGCCCGTGTTTCAGAAGCACTCTCAAGTTGACTTTGGGAACGCGCCCTGAGGTAGGACATCCCCAGGCTTGGTTGCACTGGAGGGATCCCAGAGGAAGACAGTGAACTTGGGGCAGGAGTGAGACAGAACAAAAAAAGGGGGAGGGGAATGTAGGCTCTGGCGTCTGGTGGGACTGAGCTTCTGACCCGACAGCCCAGGAGGCAGTGCCTGGCAGCCTGGCCTGAGACTGGGCTCCGGGGAGCACCCTGAGGACCCTGGGACCCGGCGGCAGTGACGATCTCTCTCGTCAGTCCTTGTGAAACCTTCAGACTGGCCCGTCCTCCTGCCCTCCTCGGGGCAGATCACACAGAAACCAGGACATGGAGCAGGACTTCCTGCGCGTCCCTGTCTCGGTGTCAGGCTCTCCCTGTCTCCGCCACGTCCTGCGCCCCTCCTATCTGAGGGCACAGGCGCGCTGCGCGGCTCCCGTGATAACCCTCTCGGTCGTCTGTTTGGTTCTGCTCCCTGCTATCAGCCGCCTCCTCTCGCAGACCTCCTGTACGGCCCACCACCACATCTCAGTCTCAGCCTCGCGCCACTCTTCCTTCCTGAATGTCTTACTCAGCCCTTGGCCACCTGCCAGCACAATTGTGAAGTTCTCCTATTTTGGAAAACTTTCTGACTGTAGTAATACTGTTTCAAAGGTGTTTTCAGTGTCTCTGTGGCTCAGGTATGGTGTTCCTTTACCAGGCCTCCCACCAGTGTCCCTGCAACACAGTCCTTTGGACCCTGTCTGCTTGCACCCCCCACTCACCCCTGGAAACCTCAGTTCTGTGGTCAGAGTCCAAGGTTTGTTTCCACAGGGCCCTGTCCGTTCCCTTACTTGGTTTCTTTCTGTACCGCAGGAGTGATAGCATTTGGTATTTGCCTTTTTCCATCTGATTTATCTTCGCAAAGTAACCCCCTCCGCTTCAGTCATGTCGCCGCAAAACAGCGAAATTTAAGCTTTCCTCATAGCTGAGTAGTGTTCCATAGTTACATGTACCTCAGTTTCTTGATCCACTGACTGTCTTGGCTGTTTTTTGACCTTGGCCTTTGTAAGTAGTGCTGCGGTAAACACGGGTATGTGTTTATTCTTCCTAAATACACTAGTGCTTTGGTGTTTCTTTAGATGAGGAATGAAACTGCTGGATTATAGGGTACTTGTATTTTTAATTTATTGAGGAATATACGTGCTGTTTTCCATGGAGGGTCAACCACCTTTCATGCCCACCAGCAGTGAAGGTTCCTTTTCAGTTTCACTTTGGGAGGGCCACACCTGATACGGCATTCAGGGCCTACTCCTAGCTCTGCTTCAGGGATCACTCCTGGCGGGGATTGGGGGTCCATGTGGGGTGCTGGGGTCGAACCTCGTCAGCTGTGTGCAGAGGAGACGCCCTACCCGCTCGCTGTGCTGTGCCTCTGGCCCTGAGGGTCTCTCTTGCCCACGCCTTTGCCAGCACTTGTCTCCCACCCTTTCGACACAGGCACTATCTTGGTTTTGGTGGGTTTTTTGTATTTTTTTTTTTTAGGTGCCCGGGATGGCGCCCTGGTCTCGTGCCTGCAGGGAGTACACTTCACCCCTGAGCCCCATCCCCTGGCTCCTTACTTTGGTTTGCTCCAGCCGTCAGCCATGACAGGCTCTCTTCATCTGTTGGCCTTTTGGGTGGCGGTGGGGAGGCAGCCATACCTGGCTGTGCTCAGGGCTTGCTCCTGGCTCTGCACTCAGGAATCACTCCCAGCAGGGCTCAGGGGACCACATGGGGTGCCAGGGATTGAACCCAGGTCAGCCACGTACAGGCCAGGTGCCCTTCACACCGTATTATCTATCCGGCCCCTGTCTCTGGGCCATTTCTCTGTCTCCTTTTTTTCTCTCCATTTTTTTTTTTTTTTTTTATTGTGGAAAGTTACAAAGTTACAAAGTTTTCAGGTTTAAATCTCAGTTATACAATGCTCGAATACCCATCCCTTCACCAGTGCTCATATTCCACCACCAAGAATCCCAGTATAGCTCCACCCCGCCCCCTCACACCCCAAACACCCCCACGCCCCTAGCCCCCCCACCCTAAGCCCCCCCCCGCCTGTGTAACTAATAAATTTCACTTTACTTTCACTTTGATTGCATACAATATTTCAACAAAACTCACTATTATTGTTTGGAGAGTCTCTCCCCTAAAGTCAGACCTGCTGAAAAGGAAGCATTAGGTAATTTGTTTTCCATTGCTGAGGATGAAGAAGTGTGAGGTCGAGTGACCACACTTAGCGGCCTCTCAGTTTTGGGTTTCTGTAATTTAGTATTTTAGTAACTAAGTCCAGAGAGATATCTGCCAGAAGTTGCATCGTTGCCAACTTGTACTTCTCAGTTACATTATATTCCACATATGAGTGCAATCTTTCTATGTCTGTCTCTTTCTTTCTGACTCATTTCACTCAACATGATACTTTCCATGTTGATCCACTTGTATGCAAATTTCATGACTTCATGTTTCCTGACAGCTACATAGTATTCCATTGTGTAAATATACCAGAGTTTCTTTAGCCAATCATCTGTTTTCGGGCACTCTGGTTTTTTCCATATTGTGGCTATTGTGAACAGAGCGGCAATGAACATGGAAATGCAGATGTCATCTCTACTATACCTTTTTGCCTCTCCGGGATATATTCCCAGGAGTGGTATTGCTGGGTCAAATGGGAGCTCAATTTCTAACTTTTTGAGAATCGTCCATATTGTTTTCCAAAAGGGCTGAACCAGTCGGCATTCCCACCAGCAGTGAAGGAGAGTCCCTTTCTCCCCACATCCACGCCAACACCGGTTGCTTTTGTTTTTGGGGATGTGGGCCAGTCTCTGTGGTGTGAGATGATATCTCATTGTTGTTTTGATCTGCATTTCCCTGATGATTAGTGATGTTGAACATTTTCTCATGTGCCTCTTAGCCATTCGGATTTCTTCTTTGGAAAAGTTTCTGTTCATTTCATCACCCCATTTTTTGATCGGGTTGGCAGTTTTCTTCTTGTGGAGTTCAACAAGTGCATTGTATATCCTTGTTATCAACCCTTTATCGGATGGGTACTGCATAAATATCCTTTCCCATTCTGTAGACTGTCTTTGTATTTTGGTCACTGTTTCTTTTGAGTTGCAGAAGCTCCTTAGTTTGAGATAGTCCCATTTATTTATCTTTGTTTTCACTAGCTTAGCCAGTGGCGTGTCAGCTTTGAAGATACCTTTGGCTTCAATGTCGTGGAGGGTTTTGCCGACCTTATCTTCAATGTACCTTAGGGATTCTGGTCTGATGTTGAGGTCTTTAATCCAGTTTGATCTGATTTTTGTACATGGTGATAGATGGAGGTCTAAGCCCATTTTTTTGCATGTAGCCGTCCAGTTTTGCCAGCACAATTTGTTAAACATGCTTTCCTTGCTCCACTTCACATTTCTTGCTCCCTTATCAAAGATTAGATGATCATATATTTGGGGGTGTATGTCAGAGTATTCAACCCTGTTCCATTGGTCTGCCGCTCTGCCTTTGTTCCAGTACCATGCTGTTTTAATGACTACTGCTTTGTGGTAGAGTTGGAAGTTGGGGAGGTTGATTCCTCCCATTTTCTTTTTCCCAAGGATTGCTTTAGCTATTCGTGGGGGCTTATTGTTCCATATGAATTTCAGGAGCGCTTGCTCCATTTCTTTGAAGAATGTCAAGGGTATCCCTATAGGGATCGCATTGAATTTGTACAATGCTTTGGGGAGAATTGCCATTTTGACAATATTAATTCTTCCAATCCATGAGCAGGGGATGTCTTTCCATTTCCTCGTGTCCTCTTTTATTTCCTGAAGTAGTGTTTTATAGTTTTCATTATACAAGTCCTTTACCTCCTTTGTTAAGCTGATTCCGAGGTATTTGATTTTTTGAGGCGCAATTGTGAATGGGATTGCTTTTCTCAGGTCACTTTCTTCTCTCTCATTATTTGCATATAGGAAAGCCATGGACTTTTGGGTATTGATTCTATAGCCTGCAACTTTACTGTACGAGTCTATTGTTTCTAGGAGTTTCTTGGTAGAGGTTTTAGGGTTCTCTAAGTATAGTATCATATCATCTGCGAATAGTGAGAGCTTGATTTCTTCCTTTCCTACCTGAATGCCCTTAATATCTTTTTCTTGCCTAATCGCTATTGCAAGTACTTCCAGTACTATATTGAACAGAAGTGGAGAGAGTGGGCATCCTTGTCTCGTCCCTGTTCTCAGAGGGAAGGCTCTTAGTTTTTCCCCATTGAGGACAATGCTTGCCATAGGCTTGTGATAAATGGCTTTGACTATATTGAGGAAGGTCCCTTCTATACCTATTTTGGCTAGTGTTTTCATCATAAACGGATGCTGGATCTTGTCAAATGCTTTCTCTGCATCTATTGATATGATTATATGATTTTTATCTTTTCTTTTGTTGATATGGTGGATTATGTTGATTGATTTCCGGATGTTAAACCATCCTTGCATCCCCGGGATGAATCCCACTTGGTCGTGGTGTATGATCTTTTTGATAAGTTGTTGAATTCTATTTGCTAATATTTTGTTGAGAATTTTTGCATCTGTGTTCATCAGGGATATTGGCCTGTAGTTTTCTTTTTTTGTGGTGTCTTTGTTTGCTTTTGGTATTAGGGAGATATGAGCCTCATAGAAACTGTTAGGGAGGGTTTCTGTTTCTTCAATTTCCTGGAAGAGCTTGAGAAGGACTGGCAAAAGGTCCTCTTTAAATGTTTGGAAGAACTCACTAGTGAATCCGTCTGGACCTGGGCTTTTGTTTTTGGGGAGACTTTTGATTACCATTTCAATTTCCTTGATGTTAATTGGACTATTCAGGTACTCCAGGTCTTCTTGGTTCAGCCTTGGGAGATTATAGGAGTCGAGGAATTTATCCATTTCTTCTAGATTCTCTTGTTTCGTGGCATAGAGATTTTCAAAGTAGTCTCTGATGATCTTTTGAATTTCATTGGTTTCTGTCGTGATGTCCCCCTTTTCATTTCTGATTCGGCTTATAAGGGTTCTCTCTCTCTCTTTCTTTGTGAGTCTTGCTAGTGGTTTATCAATCTTGTTTATTTTCTCGAAGAACCAGCTCTTGGTTTCATTGATCTTCCGGATTGTCTTTTGGGTTTCCATGTCATTAATTTCTGCTCTAAGTTTTATTATCTCTTTCCTTCTGCCTGGTTTTGGCTCCTTTTGTTGGTCCTTTTCTAAGGTCTTGAGCTGTGAAGTCAAGTTATTTATGTGGGCCCTTTCTTCCTTCCTGAGATATGCTTGCAGAGCTATAAATTTTCCCCTTAAAACGGCTTTAGCTGCGTCCCACAGGTTCTGGTAGCTCGTGTCTTCATTCTCATTTGTTTCTAGGTACCTTTTGATTTCTTCCTTGATTTCCTTCCTGACCCACTCATTGTTCAATATCGAGCTATTTAATTTCCAGGTGTTTGATTTGGTTTTCTGCATCTGTCCACAGTTAAGTTTTATCTTCAGTGCATCATGGTCTGAAAAGATAGCTGGTACAATGTCTATCTTGTTGATTCTGTTGAGGTATGTTGTGTGGCCCAGCGCATGGTCTATTCTGGAAAATGTTCCATGTGCACTGGAAAAGAATGTGTATTCCTTTTTTTGGGGATATAAAGCCCTGTATAGATCTATTAGCCCTCTCTCTTCTATTTCTTCCTTCAAAGCCAGTATTTCATTGGTGAGTTTTAATCTTCTAGATCTGTCCAGAGGAGACAGTGCAGTGTTGAAGTCTCCAACTACTATTGTGTTGCTCGAGATGTCCTTCTCGAGGTCTCTTAGCAGCTGTTGTAGGTATTTAGCTGGTCCCTCATTGGGTGCGTAGACATTCAGGAGTGTGATTTCTTCCTGATGTACACATCCCTTGATTAATAAAAAGTGGCCTTCACTATCCCTTCTAATCTTTTTCAACCTGAAGTCTATGTTGTCCGATACTAGTAAAGCCACTCCGGCTTTCTTGAGGGAGTTGTTTGCTTGCAGGATTGTTTTCCATCCTTTGACTTTGAGTCTGTGTTTGTTCTGGCTATTCAGATGTGTTTCTTGCAGGCAACAGAAGGTTGGGTTGAGTCTCTGAATCCATTTTGCCAGTCTGTGTCTCTTAATTGGTGAATTCAGACCATTGACATTAAGGGAGATTATTGTTATGGGATTTTGTGCCGTCTTTGTGCAAGGGTTTGTTGTGCTTGTAGAGGTTGTTCTTGTCTTACAATAGCCCCTTTAGTGCTTCTTTTAGGTTTGGTTTTGAGTCTATGAAGTTCCTGAGCTGTTGTTTATCCCCAAAGTAGTGTATGATTCCTTCTAGTTTGAATGAGAGTTTAGCCGGATAAAGTATTCTTGGTGAAGCGTTGATTTCATTGAGTTTTTTCACTATATCCCACCATTGCCTTCGAGCTTGGAGGGTTTCCTCTGATAGATCTGCTGTGAGCCTAAGGGGTGCTCCTTTGTATGTGATTTCCTTCTTGGACCTTGCTGCTTGGAGTATTGTGTCTCTCTGGAAGATGTCCATCATTGTAACTATGATATGTCTTGGGGTTTTTCTGTTAGGATCTCTTTTAGCTGGCACTCTCCGGGCGCCTTGAATCTGGATGCCCGCATTGTCCAGCTGTGGGAAGTTTTCCGCAATGATTTGTTTGACTGTGTCTTTTTCGTTGGGGTTGGTTCCCTGTGGTTCTGGTAGTCCAATGATTCTAATGTTGTTCCTCTTGAATTCATCCCCTAGGACTCTGATTCTGGCTAGAGCTATTTTGAGGTCTCTTGCCATGGTTTGATGTTGCCTGTAGGCCTCTTGCAGCTCATCTTCAAGCATACTGATTCTGTCTTCGGCTGCAGTCATCCTATTGTTGAGGGCAGTCAGAGAGTTTTTGATTTCATGTACGGAATCCTTCATTTCTTTTTGAAGGTTTTTTATTTCTGCTCTCATTTCTTCCCGTATTTTGTCGGCTGTCTGTTGTATTGTTTCCGCCAGGTCTTCCTTGAAGTTGTCCATCTTTGCATTGAGTTGATTGAACATGTTGAGGATTTCAAGTCTGAATTCTTTCTCAGAGAGGTCAAGTGTGTAGGAGGCGCCCATTGAGGTTTCCGGATTCCTTTGATCGTCCTCTGGTTGCAATGGGGATTTTCGCTGTTTCTTCATGTTGTTTGTGGTGATATGAAAGAGGGCTCTTGATGATGAGTGTCCCTGTTTCCTTTAGTTGCACACCGGTTGGAGGTTCGTGCCCACCCAGGGACGCCAGTTGTATAAAAATAAAAAGAAAAAGAATGGGCGCGCAAGCGGCGAGGCAGGTGAAGGAAGGAAGAAGGCCAAACTGGTTGCTCGATCAGTTTATTTCATGTCCATCTCCATTCTCCTCTGATTCTCCTCCTGCTTCTTTCTCCCCCATCCTACTTCATTCTCTCTCTCTCTGCCTCTCTCCCGGCTCTCAGTCTCTCTCTCGATCTGTGGATCTGGCCCCGTGGATCTGGCCCCCGTGGATCTGGCTCCCATGGATCTGGCGCCGTGGATCTGGCTCTCTCTCTCCATTCTTGAGACCCCAGACAGGATCACCAAACTCAGTTCCTCCCACTGGCCCCTGGGCACTGCCTCAGCCCCCCTGGTGAGTGCCCTCTGAAGCCTGTCTTTCTGGGGACCCCGACCCCCAGCAGCAGGACTGTCAGGTGGCCTTGTGCTTGCCAGCGACACTGGGCTTGGACTCGGGTCTTGTGCCCTGGCTGGTGTGTGAGCCACTAAGGCGTCTGTCTCGCAGGCCCTCGTATGCCTTTGAAGAAACGTCTCTGCAGCTCTTCTCTCCATTTTTGATGGGATGGGTTTTTGTTTGTTTTTTGTTTGTTTGTTTTTATTTTCTGAGTCCACATCCAGTGGTGCGCAGGTCTTTCTCCTGGCACTGTGCCCAGGGGTCACTTCTGCTGGGACTTGGGTACCAACTGGGGTTCCTGGGATCAAACACGGATCAGGAGCACGCAAGGCATGCGCCCTACCCGCTGAACTCTCCAGTCCAGGGTAGGATTTTTTCTTACTGAATTTGTGAGTTTTTGTGTGTTGTGCATTTTATCCCTTTGTCAGATGTATAGCATGCAGCTGTTTTCTTCCAGTCAGTAGGATAGCTTTTCATTTGAATAGTAACTTCTTTCACAGCGCAGGAGCTTCTTTTAGTTAGACTACATCTCATTTCTTTTGTTTTTCCTAGTTGAGTTATTGGTGGCAACATTGAAGCCAGTACTAAGGAGTGTTTGTCCTGTTCCCATCAGTGTATTTGACAGATGTGGGTCTGTTGTCTCAAGTTCTTAATCCATTTGAGCTAACTGTTGTGCATGGTGTGAGGTAGTGCTACAGTTTCATTACTTGGCATTTGACGCTCCAGTTTTCTTAACACTATTTTTGAAGATGCACTCTTTTTCTATTTCATGCTCTTGGATTCTTTGTGGGAAATTAACTGTATATCCGGTGGGGTTTTCTGTGCTCTCGATTCTGCTCCTTTGGTCTGGGTTTCTGCTTCTGCCCACTGTCACACTGCTCAGCTGTATTAGTTTTTGTTTGGGGCCACACTCAGCGTTGCTCTGGCTTATTCCTGGCTCTGCACTTAAGGATCACTCCTGGGGAGCTTGGGGACTATATCTGGTGCTGGGATTGAATCCAGGTTGGCCTTGTGCTAAGCAAGCACCCTCCCACCTGTACTTTCGCTAGAGCCGGCTGAGCTTTAGAGTACAGTCCAGAGTATAATGATGCTTCCGTCTTCTTCTTTTTCTTCTTCTCTTCTGGTATTAGGGCCACACCCAGCAGTGCTCTGGACTGATTCCTGGCTCTGTGCTGGGGATTGCTTCTAGATCAACCTGGAGTGGGAGTGATCTCTAGCACAGAGCCAGAAGTAAGCCCTAAGTACCGCTAGATGTGGTGCAGACAAAGAAAGAAAAACTTTCTATCTCTACACTCTACATATGGTTCCCCAAGCCTGCCAGGAGTAAACCCTGAGTATAGCGCCAGGAGCAAGCCAAAAAACAAAACAAAAAAGAACTAGTATTGTCTGCATGCAAGACAGGTGCCTAAACCCCTTCCCTGTCTCTCTGCCTTTCCCTTACCAGGGTCGCTTTGACTGTTGGGGGAGTTCTGTGGTTTCAGACAACTCACTAGTGATGTTCTGTGTCTTTGAAGAGCGCTGTTGGAACTTTGATAGGGATTGCATCGAATCTGTATAATGCTTGAGTTACAGGATTGTCATTTTAACAGTTTGTTTCCAGTCCAAGGACTTGGAATATATTGCCATGGTTTCCTGTTGTAGTGCCGGGGGCCGACCCCACATCTCCTTCATGCAGGCGTGTGTTTTGCCACTGAGCCACATCCTGGTCTTGTTTCTGATTTGTTTTGTAGTTTCTTCTCTTGCATACGCCCTCACTAACCAGCCACACCTTCGGGCCTGTAATCTAGTTCTGGCCTCCGCTGCGCCCCTGCGGGTGTTCTTGGGAGACCCGTGATTCCATTCTTCACCTTTCTGGATTTTTCTGTGCTGCTGAGGTAAACATGCATGACTTCAGCGTTTTCTCCTTTTCCTGGGTCCCGTAATTCAGCCCTCGATGATCCCCCACCTCCTCCTCTCTCCTGTCTGTGCCCAGTTTCCTGAGGATCTCCACTGTTCTTGAGTCATAACTATCCCTGCAGGGAGTGGTCCGCCTTCTCTCACACTCTGCTCCTCCTCCTAAATCTTGTCCACAAACCACCTGCCGCTTCACGCTCGGCTGTCTAGAACCAGGTTTGCTTTCTTCTTCCCCGTTCCCAAGCGGCTTAATTTTCCCCACTGCCCACCGAGTCACCAGATGCAAACAGTCCATCTCCCCATTCTCCATAGTCAGGAGAGTATCCAAGAAGCAGTGCCCGTCGTTATAGGTTAAGTTTTCTGTGAGTCAGACTCCGCTGAATTCTCATGCATATTATTTAATTCTTACAACAACCCAAATGGGGTGGGTACTATTAGTAATTTCCATTGTATAAAGAAATTGAGGCTCAGAAATTAAAGAGCCTCTCTCTGGCTCGTAAATGGTGGGGCTGATTCCGACACTGTATTCTCAAACTCTTACAGTGCCTCTGAGTCCTCAAAATGTTCTACTTGATTTTCATCACATACCAGAAGTGAAATGCTGCATTTAGAGCTCTTATTACTCATGGGAAATGTGAGGGAATCACTTAATTTTATTTCTGAAGTTTCACAGCCATCCAGATTTCCAAAAGGATTTGTAATATAAAGCTTACAGTCAAACTAGATTTGTACGGAACTGGAGATTCTCTTGCTAGAACTGAGCTTATCTGAGTGGGGTTGGGAGGGTCCTAGGGATGCTGGTGGGAGGAAACAGGCTCCCTGGTGATGGGTGTGGTGTTGGAGTGATGTGTACATGAGAAGTATGATGAACAGTATGATAAATCCCAGTATTTTAATAAAAACGGTCTTTAAAAGAACTAGATTTGTAAACAACTTAAAAATGGAAATTGATTGCTTATAAATGGGTAGACATGGAGAGTATCATGCTAAGTGAAATGAGTCAGAAAGAGAGAGGCAGTCATAGGAGGACTGTACTCATTTGTGGAGTACAAAATAACATCACATGAGGCTGACACCCAAGGACAGTAGATACAAGGGCCAGGGGGATTGCCCCATAGCTGGAAGCCTGCTTCATGAGTGGAGGGGAGAAGACAGATGGAATAGAGAAGGGATCACTAAGAAAATGATGGCTGGAGGAACCAGTTGGGATGGGAGTTGCTTGCCGAAAATAGATAGTGGACCAAACATGATGACCTCTCAGTGTCTGTGTTGCAAGCCATGATGCCCAAAAGTAGAGAGAGAGTATGGGGAATATTGTCTGCCATGGAGGCAGAGGGAAGGTGAGAAAGGGGAGGTATACCCGGGATATTGGCGGTGGGGAATGTACACTGGTGGAGGGATGGGTGTTTGATCATTGTGAGAATTGTAACCGAAACATGAAAGCTTGTAACTATCTCACAGTGATTCAATAAAATTAAAAAAAAACATTTTTTTTGCTTTTTGTAAAATTTAAAAAATTTTTAAAAATAAAATAAATGAGAATGAAAAAAAATGGAAATGAGCATGAACTGTTACAGGAGTAACAGATAAAGGTATTTGACACATACAAGCATAGAGTTGGTAAATTTTAAAGTAGAAAACAGATTGATGCATATGTGAAGATAATAATGACTAAGGTGTTTCATTTTAATACTCAGTCTTTACTATTTATTGCTTAGAACAGGGATGAAAATAGTGAGTCAGCGTTGCAGATTTTTTTCTGAGCCATCCAAGTCCGTTTCTCCAGCTTGTTTCTGTTTTGGCCATCACATGCATTAGAGCAGAAAATGCCCGCCAGCTCCCCGAGTCCGTGTCCCCCTTGCACGTGTCTCGCTCGCTTGTCTCGCCGCTCCTCTGCCGGTGTCCACTCTGGAGACGCCCGTGTTCCCCTTTGAACACACAGTTCTCTCTTCCCTCACATCTTCCTAACGAACTTGCAATAAAAACTTTCTTGCCTCACAAAAAAAATGAAAATAAAACGCAACCATGCTGCAGCAAAACAGATTGCCCCAGCTTGCCTTGGTTTGCATTCTTCCCCCTCACCTGGAGTAAGATTCACACAGGGTTCGTGTATTTGGAAAGAGGGGTTGGGGGGGGTGGCGCACAGGGGAGGCCTGCAAGTCAAAGTTCAAGAGTTTGTTCGCAATAAAATCTCCCCAAATTTATTTCAGATCGTCCGGCAGTGGGAGCGGGTGACCTCCGAAGCTGTGAAGCCGCGAGAACCGTCGGAGGCTCGACAGGCGGCCCAGCACTTCTGTGAGAAGCTCCCTCTCCTTTGGCATGTTTGGCCCTTAAGACAGCCTGTCTGTGCTCGTTGGGAAGACCATGATCATACTGACTTAGTTAGATCTCTGAGACTGACGGTTTCCCAGTCCAGCTTATGTCCTAAGTTCATGCTTAACTTGGGGCAGCAGCCCCAGAAAAATAACTTCTGAGAAATAATATGCTTATCTAATTAGATCCCATCATCCTCCATCAAAGATTTGTGATGGCACAAAAGTACATAGAATGCAGATGATTAAAAGAGAATTACGTGCAGCCATAAGGTAGAAGCAGCAACTAAAATGGGGCCAGAGTGATAGCACAGCAGGTAAGGCATTGGCCTTGCATGCAACCAACCCAGGTTCTATCCCTGGCATCCCGTATAGTCCCTTGACCACTGCCAGGAGTAACTCCTGAGCCAGGAGTGTGACCCAAAAACAAAGAAAAAAATGGCAAAAAGTGACCATCAATAGATAAATGGATAAGTAAAATGTAATTTTTTGAAAAATAACATTTTCATACTATATAATATTTAGACTTAAGAAGGGATGAAATTTTGATGATCATGATCACATCACAAAATCCTGTTAATCACCAATTTCTCGGGCGGGCTCAATAACATCTTATTTCGCCCTTTCCCTGAGATCTTAGAAGTCTGTCTCAACTCCGCCCTCCTAACGATGTTGCACTGGGGGTTCTTCAGGGTTAGGGGAATGAGATCCAGCTTGTTACTGGATTTTGCATATGAATACACTATGGGAAGCTTGCAAAGATGTCCTGTGTGGGCAGGAAACTCTCAAGATTGCCAGTTTCTCCCAGAGGGAGAAGAAGGCTAAATATATCGAAAAGAAATTATATGTGTAAAGAAATTTTGACACATTCTAAAATACGGATGAAACTTAAAAGCATGGTTCTCACATGAGATTCCATTGATGGTAAAATTTCTAGAGAAGGAAAATAGAATGGAAAGGAAAAATAGAATGGTAGCTGTCGGGGACAGGAGACAGGGGGAGACCAGAGGGAGTTCTAGGCGCAGCTTGTCAGGATAGAGAAGTTCAGGATATGAGTGACAGTGACAGTGTGATTTGTACAACATAGAGGTACTTAAGACCACAGTATATGACGCACACTCAAAAATGGTTAAAACAGTAAATTTATGTTTTCTGTATTTTAACAAAAAAAGGAGTTGAGTGTAAAAAAGCAAAATGATGGGGAAATTAAGGAAGCAAGCTAAGAACCAACATCACACTTTAAAATAAAGTCTGTGGCATCATCCGCTAGAGACAGGCCACACATTTGACTCTGACATAGAATCCAATCCAGATTTGAAAAATAATAGCAGTTTTGGACTTGTACTAGATGCCAAGGCTTAAGTGCTGAGTACTCTCCGCCCATCATTTCTTCACACTATTCTTAGGAAACGGGTTTTGCTTTAAAGATGAGAAAATTGAATCTCAGGCACGTCCTCTGTGCACGCCCTGTCCTCACTCACCCTCCCAGGAAGCAGCAGGTTTGGGATTTGGGTTGAAGCGCGTGGCACTGCAGGGGTGAGGCCGCCACACTGCGGTCCGCAGCAGACCGACTCACCGCCCGCCCCCCTGTCCTCCTCACAGATGGGAAGCGGGCTCGAACTGAAACCCCACTGAAGTGCCCCCTGGCAGACGGCCTCGTGGGCGCTGCCGAGAAGCTCCAGTTCTACAAGGAGAAGGCCCCGGACTGCCACGGGCCAGCGGCGAAACACGAAGGCGCCCCCGGCCAGGAGCCCACGAAGGGCAAGAAGAGAGCTTTCGAGGAGCCCGGGAAGGAGCAGAGTTGCTCCTCGCCGGCTTCCAAGCAGAAGTGTGTGTGTCTGAGCGTGGAGGACTGGGACTTGCTGAACTCCTACTGACGGGCAGGTCGAGGTCGACCTTTCTTCTCCCCGGCTCTAAGAGGGGACTGATGGCGTTTTCCTTTTTGTTTGGATTTACCTACGGCATTAGCCTAGCAGATATTTCTACTTTTGTGGTGGGGGCGGGGGACGTATGTAATAATTTCTGATGTATATTTTCAATACATAGTAATTTTTTCAAATAAACATTTTTGCTGTCCTTAAGTACTTTAGGGTTTAGGATGTCAATTTCAGGCTGACACTAGTACAGCCGGGAGGGAGGGCATTTACCTTGCACGTGACTGGCCCAGGTTCAATGCCGGCATCCCATATGGTCCCTGAGCACCGCCAGGCGTGATCCCAGATCTCAGAGGCAGGAGCAAGCCCTGAGCACTCCTGAATATGGCCCACAAGCAAACAAACAATATTAATTTCACCTATTCTTCTAGTGTGATTATTGGAAAATTTTACAACGTTTTTGTGAGTTGCATATTTCTGTTAGACAATGCTGCTTTAGACCCTAATTTCTTACATGGTGTGTTGTGACCCCATCTGAGGTTAAGTAATGGTATGTGGAGTCATGAAAAATGTGGTAATCAGACTCCGGAGTGACAGCACAGCGGGGGAGGCATTTGCCTTGCATGAGGCTAACCCAGGTTCAATCCCCAGCATCCCGGGTGGTCTTCCAAGCCCACCAGAAGTAACTCCTGAGTGCAGAGCCAGGAGTAAGCCCTGAGCGTTGCTGGGTGTGGCCCCCAAAAAAAACACAAAAAAGGAAAATGTAACCATGCAAGGTTTTGAGTGCTCAGTGACCAAAATCTAATTCAAAATCAGATGCAAAATGATCCCATCTTTTGAGATGTTTCTGGCAGCACTTGTCTAGGCAGTAGGGAGGTACAGGTGGAAAACTCCGTGTCAAAGGTATTATTTCTCAAGTCCAGGCTTATAAGTGAAAGAAGAGAGAGAGCAGCTTGGAGAGTTAAGACAGGGACTCAGAGAGAGCGCTCAGAGGCTAAGTGCATGCCAAGCGGGCAGCCCTGGTTCCATCCCCAGCACTGACCACCCCACCCCCCAACGCTGGTGGGTGTGGTCTGAGAAAACAAAAGGAAATAGCATTGTTGGGTTGGACAGGTTTGACATTTGGGGATGCTCTACAGAAGTGTTTTGTACCTGGGGACCATGTGGCCCCTCTAGGACGGTAGGATAGTAAAATCGTGTAGACGGGAGGGGAATGGTTCGCCACGCTGGACAAAGGTTGCGAGCACTGCTAGAGTTAAACCAGGCTTTTGATGAGGGCGGATATCTTCACTTTGCTCTGGGAGTTGCTGGTCAGAGGCAGGCAGGTACCCCACGCCTCGGGAAGATGCCACACGCATGCTGAAAGCTCTGACGCCTGAAATCCGGGGAGGGAAGAAGGTCGGTCTAGTGCACATTGTTTCTCTTTGAAGAAAGTGTTAAGTGTCGTTTTGGGCCCGGGAGATAGTTCCACAGACAGGAGCGCATGCCTTCCATGTGGGAGAAGGGGTTTAATCCTGACACCAGTGCCCACTCCCCCAAATACTGAGCCCCGCTGCAGGGTGTGGCCCAAAAGCCAGTAATTGAAGTGTCCTTTGGATGGAGAGTAGCACCTTTCGCCAGAGCCTTAGACAACCAGACAGCTTTCCGTGTCAAACTGAGCATGTCCTGTAAGTTGGACATGAGGGCCTCTCCTGCCACCCCCGACAGTACCGTGGCACAGTGCCATGTCACAGACTGGCACCTAAACAACCCTTCAAGCATCCTGCCTCCTCTGTGGGAGCACATGTCACTTGCAAAGCAACGTCTGATGCCTTCTCTTTTATTAATACCTGCACTTCCCTAGCTTCCATTGCCCTGAATCCTTTCTCAAGGAGATTGCTTTCCGCTGCTGGTGACTCCTTTCGACAATTACTGCTCAGATAATTCACTGTAGGGGCGGAGCTATAGTACAGCAGGAAGGGTGTTTGCCTTGCACTCTGTCGACCCGGGATCAGTCCCCTGCATCTCATATGGTTCCCCGAGCACCACCAGGAATAATTTCTGAATGCAGAGTTAGGAGTAACTCCTGAGCATCTCCAGGTGTGGCCCAAAAAAAAAAAAAAAAACAAGAAACAAAAACCAAGTCATCGTAGTCATTCAAATGAACAGTGCAAATCTAAACTTAGATGATTAAGGTGAAGGTGGGAACTTAGGATTCATAAAATTGAGTAATAAATTGGGATGTGTGTATGTGTTTATAAGGGAGGATTTAAATTTAAAATTTCTTATTTCTTAGGATTCACTCACTGACTTATGAGTTTTGAGCCAGTAACTTAATTCTGCTCATTTTAAGCTTTAAAAATCATCAACTTACATTTTGATTGCAAGAATTAATTAAATTAGTGTTTCTCAAAAATGACCAATGGATCCTGGCCCCAGAATCTCTTAGAGTAGTTGTTAAGGTGAAAAGCCCGGAACCTCACCCATTTCCAGTCTTTTAGTTTGCTAGAGCTTTAAATAAGAATTTGCCATAAGTTACACATTCTCTCATGTGGACTCTAGTTTGGGGGTTTGCTCTTGCTTTCATAGTGCCTTACTTGCTTGCTCTCTAGCTCCTCATGCATTCGTTTTTTGGATGTTGGGCTATTTATTCATTTAGAAATGTATTTAACAGGTGCCAAGGGACTCAACAGTGAACGTGTCAAAAATACTCGTCTTCGGGGCCAGAGTGATAGAAGAGTGGGTCAGGCACTTGATGGGGTTCAGGGACTTTCACCTTGCCAGCAGCCAACCCGAGTTCAATCCCTGGCACCCCAGATGGTCCCCCAGATATCACCAGGAGTGATTCTTGACCACAGAACCCGTGACTCCTGAGCACCACTGAGGGTGACCCCAAAACAAAACAGAGCATAAAAGCCACCTCATGTCCTAGAAGCTCCATTCTTTCAGGGTGAGACCAGAAAATAAGTGGTACGTCAACAACCCGAGTTCACCTAGTGATAAGCACTTCAACTGGACGAGAATACTGGGATATTGGGGCATGTGGATGAAAAAGCAAATTGAGATTTTTTTTTCCATTGTTTTCTCCCCTGAAGAAAGGTGGTGGAGGTTGGGGGCTAAGATCTGGGACCTTCCCACCCTCAACAAGTGGGGATACAGGGGAACCCTGGGGGTGAAGGCTTTGGAGAACACATCAGTAGCAGGTCATTGGGTAATACAAGCCTAGGAGTGAGAAATGCCCTTGATGTGTGGAGGGCGGGGAGGGGGGAGTGCACCTCTGATGATGCTCAGGGCTGCGCCTGGCTCTGTGCCCAGGGATCGTTCCTGGCAGTGCTTGGGGGACCCTGTGTGGTGGCAGGGATTGAACCAGGGTCAGCTACATGCAAAACAGGCGCCTTCCCCACTGTATTATCCCTCCAGTGTCCACAATCAAAACTTCTTGTTAAAAAAGGGGTAGTGTGGGGGCTGGAGCGACAGCACAGCGGGGAGGGCGTTTGCCTTGCACGCGGATGACCTGGGTTTGGCATCCCATATGGTCCCCCGAGCACCGCCAGGAGTAATTCCTGAGTGCATGAGCCAGGAGTAACCCCTGTGTGCATTGCCGGGTGTGACCCAAAAAGAAAAAAAAAAAAAAAAGGTGAGGGGTAGTGCCCTGTGTTGAATGCTTTGAGGAGGCCAAGTTAGGTGAGGACAATAGCTCGGCAAATTGGAGGTTGTTATTGGCCTTGATTAGCTCAGAAGGAAGCGGAACACTGAAAGCCCAACTGGAACGGATTAAAGAGGATGGGCGAGACCTGCATTTCAGCTAGGGGCATTTTACAATGTAAAGCCCAAATTCTGGAGGTCCTGAGTCTTGGGGCCCAAGAAGTATTTCCTTAAATTTTTTTTTTTAATTTTGGGTCACACCCAATGGTCCCCAGGGTTTACTCCTAGCTCTGTGCTCCTGTGCTCTGGGAGCCGTATGGGATGTCTGGGGCCAGCCCTGGGTTGGCTGCGTGAGGCAGACACCCTACCCCCTGTCCTATCACTCTGGCCCTTCTTATTCAAATATGTTAAAGTAGACTGGAACAAACCCGTGTCACAGTAGCCCCGGGGTAGGCTGAAGGGTGCCCTTCCTTCCCTGCAGCTCCTGCCCAGAGAACCCGAGAATCCACTCCTGTGGTGGTGAGAGACTTCCCAGGCGTGGGGAGATTCCCCTGGATTGTCCGTGTGCACCAGATGAGCCCAAGTTCTTTGAATAGAGGCAAAAAGAACTGAGTCAAGGGAGCAATAGCACAGTGGGTAGGGCGTTTGCCTTGCATGCGGCCAACCTGGGTTCGATCCCCGGCATCCCATATGGTCCTGTGAGCACCGCCAGGAGTAATTCTTGAGTGCAAAGCCGGGAGTAACCCCTGAGCATCGCTGGGTGTGACCCAAAAAAGAAAAAAAAATAGAACTGCGTCAATAGCAGAGGAAACAGATAAAGAGGGTCGGGTAGGGGGCTCGCGTTGAACAAGGCCCACTGGGGAGTCATCCCCAGCACCCCCTGTGGTCCCCTGAACTCCTCCAGGAGTGATTCCTAGGTAAGAGCAGAGGCAGGAGTAAGCCCTGAGCATGCTCCTGCCCCTCCCCGCTCAGCCCCCCCACCCACGAGTGTAGCCCCCAAACAAAAACAAAACAAAAAAAGAAGGAAATGGATTCTCCCCCAGCATGGAGCACTGTAGCACTGTCGTCCCGTTGCTCATCGATTTGCTCGAGCGGGCACCAGTCATGTCTCCACTGTGAGACTTGTTGTTACTGTTTTTGGCATATCGAATACGCCATGGGGAGCTTGCCAGGCTCTGCCGTGTGGGCGGGGTACTCTCGGTAGCTTGCCGGGCTCTCCGAGAGGGGCGGAGGAATCGAACCCGGGGTCGGCCGTGTGCAAGACAAACCTGATTGCAGGCCAGATAAAATACTTGAGAAGGAGAGAGCATGGGGTATGTTACAGAGCCAGCAAATTGCTTCCCCCCATGGAAGTACTTGGGACACTTGGCCTTTGCGCTGTTTTCCCCTTTGGGACCAGCCAGTGGTGTTCAGGGGCTTGTCCACGCTCTGTGCTTGAAGGTGGCTCCGGGTGACGTTTGGGCGACCTGGCAGTGTCCAGGATCAAAGCTGGGGCCTCCTGAGGGGACCCAGTCACCAGCTCAGGTGTCATCACTGTGATCCTATACATGTCACAGACGTACACATGGGGTACCACCGTAAACACGTGCGGGCGAGATACTCTCGGTAGCTTGCCGGGCTCTCCAAGAGGGACGGAGGAATCAAACCTGGGTTGGCCTCGTGCAAGGCAAATGCCCTATCCGCTGTGCTATCGCTCCAGCCCATATATATGTACACATCGGGGCTGGAGCGATAGCACAGCAGGTAGGGCGTTTGCCTTGCACGCGGCCGACCCAGGTTCGATTCCCAGCATCCCATATGGTCCCCCAGCACTGCCAGGAGTAATTCCTGAGTGTAGAGCCAGGAGTAACCCCTGTGCATTGCTGGGTGTGACCTGAAAAGCAAAAAAAAAAAAAAAAAATGTACACGTGTGTGTGTGTGTGTGTGTTTTGGACCATGGCCTGTGGTGCTCAGAGTTTACTCCTGGCTCTGTGCTAAGGATCACTGGATCATTCCCGGGGCGGCTCAGGGGACCATATGTGGTGCCAGCACTTGAACCCGAGCCAGCCACGTGCGAGGGTCCACTGCACTACAGCTCCAACCCGTGAGTAATTTTTCTTTAAGGGAAAAAGAACTACTCAGAGAGTTTCTGCCTTGGCCTGGGTGCCTGGGCTCTCTCCAAATCTCAGCTCTCCGAGATGGAGCCCCCAGTCAAAAGTGGGGCGCTGAGCTCCCCCAAGGTCTGCCCAGCTGGCGGTGACAGCGAGTCTGGGGGTGAAAGGAGGGTCCCGAGCAGAGGGCGAGGTGGAGGGTTAAGCCAGAGCTGATTTCCAGTCCAGGCCCTGGGGCGTAGCCGGAGCCACTTAAAATTCCGTTAATCTATGGCCGTGTGCACGGCCAGGAGCCTGCTGTGCTCCCGGCCGGTCCCGAGCCCGGGCGGGGGCCTGAGGAGGGCAAATATTGATGCTGGCGCCCGGCCCTCCGGCAGGCCGCAGCGTTTGCTGATGTGAGCCCAGACGGGGGAGAGCTGCCCCTCGACCCTCGACACACATCTTTTTGGGTTTTGGGGGGCCACACCCGACGCTATTCAGGGTCCTCCTAGCTCCGTGCTCAGGGATCACTCGGTGCTGCTCTGGGGACTGTGTGGGATGGGGGATCAAACCCAGGTCAGCGCAAGGCACGTGCCCCCCCTGCTGCCTGGCCTCTCTGCACACCCCGACTCCCGCTTTAGATTCAGTCCCGGGGTTGGAGTGATAGCACAGCGGTCCCCTGAGCACTGCCATAGGTGATTCCTGAGTGCAGAGCCAGGAGTAACCCCTGAGCATCGCCGGGTGTGACCCAAAAAGCCAAAAAAAAAATTAATAGATTTAATCCCGATTTAGGGAGTGCAGCTTGGGGGAAGGGGCCTTCCTGCCACGCCCACCCAGCCCCGACCTTTCACCCAGGGCTCCTGCCGCTGCAGGGTGGGGGGGCCACTGACAGACAGGGGGGTCGCCGGGACACAGCTTCCCAGTGAGGTGTGAATAACCAATCCAGGCTCCTGGGGCGACGGTGAGGATTTGAGAAAAGAAAATTCAAGAGTCGAGACAGAGAAGTTTGGGGCGGTGCTTGGCGTGCACCGAATCTCATTCACGGTAGCCCCAGTTTAAGCCTCTGGGCCGGCTTCCCAGGGCCCCTCTCCTGGGTTCTTCTTCCTGGAACCAGCACGTTCCAGACCCACCTTCCCTCCCCAGTATCCCTGTAGGAAGGCTGGAGAGGGCTTAAAGGAGGGGGGGGCACACTTTGCCTGTGGGGGTCCTGCTTGGATTCCCAGCACTGCACGGTCCCTGGCCACCGTGGAAGGAAGGAAGGAAGGAAGGAAGGAAGGAAGGAAGGAAGGAAGGAAGGAAGGAAGGAAGGAAGGAAGGAAGGAAGGAAGGAAGGAAGGAAGGAAGGAAGGGAGGGAGGGAGGGAGGGAGGGAGGGAGGGAGGGAGGGAGGGAGGGAGGGAGGGAGAAAGGGAGGGAGGAAGGAAGGAGAAAGGAGGAAGACAAAGCGAGCCCATGGTCTCTGGCCGTTTGCTCTGGTTCCTGCGATGTGCTCCGCCTGCTGGAGGCCCCTCCAGCCCCTGCTGCAGCAGTTCCCCGTCATTGGTCCCCCTCCCCCCTCCCCCCTTCCCCGCAGCTCCGGGCCCCACTCCAGCCCAGGGAACCCCGGAACTCTCTGGCCTGGACTTCATGTCTCTTCCCAGCTGACTGACTTCTTTATTAGCTTCGAGATCTCCCGCGGGGTGCTGGGGCCGTGAGCCCTCCCGCCACACCTCCAGGGCGCCTCCCCCCTCCCACCGTGCTCCCTGCGGGGTGCAGAGCCAGGGGGCGAGTCTGAGCGGGCCTGGGCGGGGTCTCGCAGCAGCTGTGCTCCCCGTGCTCCCCAAGCTCCTTCTGAAGCCCCTCCACCCACACCGCGCCTCCCGCCTCCCGCCCCGGCCCCCCAGTAAGGACCCACTGGCTCGGCTCCCACGGCCCCTGAACGCAGGGCCGCAGAGGCGCTGGCTCTGGCTGCAGAAGGGGCCTCCTGCCTCTGTTCCCCGCGGCCGCCCACGGCTCCTCCCGGCCCCGCCCGCAGCAGCCGCCTGGGGGAGAAGGCGCAGGGGGGCGGCGGGGCCAAGCCCCCTTCTCAGGCCCCGCCTCCGCCACCCCTGCTCCCCCACACCCCACGTGCAGGGCTGCCCACCGTGCACGCCTCAAGAGCTCAGGACCCCGAGTTTGATCCCTGGCGCCCCGTGCCCCCCGCAAGCACTGCTGGCTGCGGCCTGATGCCCCCGAGCACTGCCAGGCCCAGCGCGCTCAGTCAGGAGCCCCTGGAAGGGAGCTGACGAAGGAGCTGCACTCCGGGGCATCTGACCCCAAGCTGCCCCTGTCCCCCAGGGGTCCACCCACCCTCCTGGACCCGTCCCCCCTGGGCCTCTCTCCCTCCTCCACCCAGGCCAGCCCAAACGCCCTCCTGGGAAGGCAGCTCCTCTGCCCAGTGCTCGGGGCTGAGCCAGAGCACGGGGGAAGGAGGGTTCACTGGGCCTGTCCTGGTGTCCCGAAGACAGAAACAGAAGCGATTTCCGCCCCTTTTATTCATTGCCCAGGGGCTGGGGCTGCCTCCTTCCCAGGCGAGCGTCCCTGTCCCCCAGCCCCTGCCAGGCCCCGGGGCCCAGCCTGTGTCTCTGGGCCGCCCCGCCCTGGCCTTGCTGCCGGGTCCTGGCCCTCCTTGAGTTTCCTCATCTACTCACTGGGACACTCCGTCCTGGTCCTGGCCTGCGTGTGTGTGTGCCTGAGTGGCAGGGGGGACAGACCCACAGGAAAGCCACTCACCACCCGGCCCGGAGGCCCAGGTACTAACGGCTGCCCCATGGCCCGGGGCGCTGGGCGGGGCAGCTGGCCCAGGTGGAGGGGGGCGCAGGGGCTCCTGGCAGCCTCTCCAGCTCAGAGCCCTCGGCAATGACAATAACCCAACTCAGGGCTGACCCGCAGGCGAGGGCTACGGATGAGGAAAAGGTTCCGGCCGCCTCCAAGCGCAGCCAAATCTGCTGCGGGCACCGACCAGGCAGGAAGTGGCACACTCGCCCCGGGGTACTCGGCAGGGCTGAGTGCCTGGGCCCAGACTCTAGGGGACTAGCTGGGGTCTGCAGTCTGAGCAGAGCCTCTGTTTGACCCAGAGGCCTGAGACCCCAGAAGCAGGTTCTCTTCTTGTGCTTGGGAGTGAGCCCCCGTCCCGGGAGGCATTCAAGCAGAGGCAGAGCAACAAAGGCACAGATGCAGTTCCACTCCCTTCCATGGCCACGGTGTGTCTCCGCCGAAAGGTCCACCTGGTGCTCTGGATTCCGGTCCTACAGGTCCTGGAGTCTGGGCCGCTGCCTGCCCCACACTCAGGGTGGGGGCAGAAGTACTCAGGGCAGGGACAGGAATACTTGGGATGGGGGCAGGAATACTCGGGGCAGGGGACAGGAATACTCGGGGCAGGGGCAGGAATACTCGGGGCAGGGGCAGGAATACTTAGGGCAGGGGGCAGCAGTGCTCAAGGCTGGGGCAGAAGTGCTCAGGCCAGGGCAGCAGTGCTCAGGGCCGGGGGCAGGAGTACTCGTCGGACCAGTCGGCACAGTGCTGCCTGCCATCTCGGCAGAGGCTCCTCGGGATGCAGTCGCAGTACTTAAAGACGGTCGGGGAGCAGCGCCACCAGCCAGGGCCACAGGCCGGGCACTCGGACACTGGGGACGGCAGACGGGCTGCGTGTGTGCGCGTGTGCGTGTGTGTGCGCGCACGCGCGCTGTCACGCCCCTGCCCGGCCCCGCCCACCACCCTGCCCTGCTCTGAACGAGGCTGCTCTCCAGCCAGCCTCTCCCCCCCCTGCACAGCCCGGACTCAGATGTTAAGGGGCGCCAGCCCGAGACCCCCACCCCGCCAGCTCACCCTCCCTTCAGCCTGTCGTACCCCCCTTCTCCCCGCAGCTGAGGCCCCCAGACCTGCCAAGGCTGCTGGAGACCGAGACCCCCTACCCTGGGTACCACCCCTCACCCAGCCGCTCCTCGGCCCCTGCACGTCCTCTCAGCCTGGGTGTGAGGGGCGCCCCGCAGAGGATGTGGGGGGGGGCGGCCGTCCCCCCACCCCGGCCCCCAGCGGCAGTCCCAGCTGTTTGCTGGCGGAGCCAAGGTGGTGGGGTACTCCAGAGGCAAGCTCCCGTTCTTGCCTCCCGCCCTGGAGCCTTTCTCCTCTCTGGCCTGTTTGCCCGTCTGCCCGCTGGGGATGGAGGCGCCTTCCCCGCCCTGCTCCAGGCCGCTGTGAGGCTCAGGGGAGCGGGGAAGCCCAGGCTCCCTGCAGCTGGGCCGTGGGCCTTCCTCTCACCCACCCCTGTGTTCCCGTTCTCGCCTTCCCCCAGAATAACCTTCCAAGGCCGGCGCGGGAGTGAGTTCCCCGGCACAGGCGGCAACCAGGCAGGCTGTAGAGATAGGCGAGCCCCCTAAATCTTCCCCGCACATCAGAGGGGAGCAGGGGGCCTGGGGCGCCTGGCCTGTGCCTCGCCCCTGCAGTGCGCAGCCTCACCTGGGCTCTGCTCGTCAGAGCAGTCCCCACAGTTGTTCACCCCGTCACAGCGCTGGTCTGAGTAGACCCAGGCGGCCGGGTCTCCGCAGGGGGCCAGCAGGAAGCTGGGGAGGCTGTGGGGCACGTTTCCTACGGAGGGACACAGAGGTGGGGCCCATCCACACCTGGCCACGGGACTGGCCTGGCCCCGCCTCCCAGGACCCGCCTCAGGCTCAGCCCTGGGGGCTTCCCGGGAGCAGGTGGAGTCAGGGCGAGCAGGTGCCTCCCTGTGCACTGTCCGGAGAGGGAGTGGAGAGCTCTCTGCCCTGCACGGGAGCACGCGGGAGCACGCCTGAGAGTATGCGGGAGCACACAGGAGCACACGGGAGCACACGGGAGCAGGAGGGAGTGAGTAGGAGCACATAGACGTACACTGGAGCACACAAGAGTATGTGGGAGCAGATGGGAGCATGTGGGAGCACACAGGAGCCATGGGAGCACATGGGAGCACTAAGAGCACACAGGAGCCATGGGAGCACATGGGAGCACTGAGAGCACACAGGAGCCATGGGAGCACATAGGAGCTGTGGGAGCACATGGGAGCACTGAGAGCACACAGGAGCCATGGGAGCACATGGGAGCACTGAGAGCACACAGGAGCCATGGGAGCACACAGGAGCCGTACGAGCACATGGGAGCACTTAGAGCACACAGGAGCCATGGGCCCACACAGGAGCTGGGGCCGGGCAGCCTCTGCTGGGCTGTGCTCGACAGGGGCCCGGGCCGAGCTGGGGCACTGACTAGAGAGTCGAAGTCCTCTTCTGAGAGGTTTTCCCAGGTGTGATGGAGCGCGCCTCTAGGCACCCCTCCCACCCCACCGCCAGGCCCCTGCTTCCCGCCTGGAGAGCACTGGGACTTCCTGACCAAGGTATCTCTGGAACCCCAAGGCAGGACCAGAGTCGGCTTCCTGGCAGAGGTGACGGGAGCTCTGCCAGGCAAGTGAGTGAGATTGTCCAGAGTAAGGTGTGGAGAGAGCATCTCCCCATGTGGGCACGGGTATGTCTGCAGCAGAGCTGGGGCAGGTGTTCCTGGTGTGGGCACCGGGCCGGGTGGAGCAGTGCTCAAGGCAGCGCAGGGGTGAGGCTGGGGGGGGGCACTGGGCCGGGTGGAGCAGTGCTCAGGGGGGGGCTGGGGGGCACCGGGCCAGGAGGAGCAGTGCTCAGGGCAGCGCAGGGGTGGGGCTAGAAGGGCACCGGGCTGGGTGGAGCAGTGCTCAGGGGGGGGCTGGGGGGCACCGGGCAGGGTGGAGCAGTGCTCAGGGCTGTGCAGGGATGGGGCTGGGGGGGCACCGGGCCGGGTGGAGCAGTGCTCAGGGCTGTGCAGGGGTGGGGCTGGGGGGGCACTGGGCCGGGTGGAGCAGTGCTCACGGCACAAATCCTCGTCCTCGTCCTCGCCATGGGCGCAGTTGCGGTTGCTGTCACAGACGCTGCTGGCCGGGACACAGTGAATCCGGTCGTGGCACAGGAAGCCCGTCCTGTTGGCCGGTGTCACACAGGCCTGGGTCGCTGCAGGGTGGGGCGCCCGGGGTCAGGGGTGCTGGAGGGCTTGCTGAGAGTTCCCCACCCGAGCAAGAGTAAAGGAGAAAGTGACCATCGAGTCGGGGGGAGGGGGGGAGGGTCGGCCCTGAGCACTGGCCAGCTGGTGTGGGGACACCAAAGCCCAGACACTCAGACTGGCACCCCCACAGCGGAGCACACACACATCCCGACTGAACACACGGACGGGAATACATCCCCATACGGACACAGCACACACGTATGCACACACACGCACAGAGACACAGACGTGCATTCCCACACACACCAACACACATGCACCATGTGCAGAAAACAGACACACAAGTTCACATGCAAACACCAGCACTCACAGACACACACATACACAGAAGCACAGACACACGTGATCACACACCTGCACATATACAGACACACAGACACACTCAGCAAACATGCATATGTCCACAAACACATATGGATCCCTGCACACAGATGCACACACAGACACACGCACACGCATGGGCACCAGACCCACGCAGGACACGAGTGCCTCCTCCCGGGCTCACCGTCCCCCAGGGGGGAGGGCACTGTGGGCTCCCAGCCTGCCCCGCCCAGGACACCCGCACCTCACTGGGCCGTCCAGAGATTGCCTGGGGGCCCCTCAGAGCCCGGCTCTCCCGGGGTCCGTCCTCCCCTCTCCAGGGTCCCTGGAATGCTGCCTCCTCATCCCAGGACTCCATCCACACTGCCCCCGGGGACCCCGTCCATGCTGTTCCCTGTGCCAGGACGCTTTTCCATGCCACCCCCCCGCCACCAACTTGGTCCCTCTTTGCCTTCCTGCCTCTTCCCCTCCCTCCTCAGGCACCATCCTGAGTGCTCTCTGGGCTGTCCATTCTCTCAGAGCCCCTGGCCCACCCCCGATGGCACCTGCTCCAGGCAGTGTCCTGGTCATGCCTGCTCTCAGCTCCGTGAGGGGATGCACGGGGCTGGCGACCAGCCAGGCTGGGACACGCAGCTACATGCCCCGTTCCCCACAGCGACAGCAAACACCCTTCCCAGTCTCTCAGGACAGCCAGCTGGAGGCCGAGGAAGCGTGAGGGCCATCGGGGCTGAGATGAGATTTCTAACCCGGCCAGTGGGCAGGGAAGGCTTCCTGGAGGAGGTGGCATCAGACCTGGGGCCTGGCAGGTTCACGGCCATACCTACCTGTGTGTGCTGGAATCTGTGGGTGTCTGCACCCACAAAGAAGACGGGTCCCGGCCTCGGTCACGCCATCTCTGTGCCCGCCCTCCCGCCCGTGAGTCCAGCCCCCGTGTCTTGTCCGCTCTGACCTGGAGTGCGTGGAGGGGGTCCGAGGACGGCGACCATGGCGAGCAGAGCCGCGAGCACTGCCAGCAGGAGCAGCAGAGAGGCCGAGAGGCAGAGCCCTGCCCGCGAGCATCCGAGGGGGCGGCGGCCTACTGTGGGGAGGCGACCGGTGACGGAGGCCAGCGCTGGGGCTGCCTCTCCTGGGCCCCTTCAAGCTGTGCGCTTGGAGGCACGGCAGGCTCCCTGGAGGAGGGGGCTCCTGGGCCCCTTCTGACCTGGGCTCTCGTGCCTGTGTGTTCCCCCGGCCCACCGCCCACCCCAGGCCCGGAGCTGGTGTGTGGGGGTCTCTGCCCCAGCGCCCCCGGCCGCCGTCCCTCCGTGGGGCCCGGGAGGGCTGCACGCACGGGGCAGGTGCCGAAGGGCCTTCAAGGCCGACTTCTCTGACGGGAGAGGAGACCGAGGCTCAGGGAAGCTCGGGGCCCGGGTGTCACCCCAGACTCTCGCCCCTTCCTCAAGGTCAGCGGCCGTCCCTCACCCCCCGCTGGGCCCCTGAGAGTTCCTTCTCTGGGTCTGCTTTTCCCGGTGGAAGCGGGGCCTGACTCCCGAGCACTGTGGCCTCGAGGGTCCCACGGGCTCACATGAGTGGCTGCTACTGGTGCTCCTGAGGCCTGGCTTGGCTCACGGGGGGCCTCAGTGAGTGGAAGGGGCTTGCTCGCACCTGCACCGTGCACCCTACACCCACGCCCCACCCCCTGTACCCCCCACTCACCTACCCCGCACTCTGTGTCATCCACACGCTCCACACGCCCCCGTGGCGCAGGACTCCACCCCTGCACCTGCACCCCGCCCCCCGGCCCCATCCCCTCAGCCCCTCCCTGCACCCCCGCACGCCCCCCCCCCCCCGCCTCTGCACTCCGGCCCCCACACTCCACACCGTCCAACACGGGAAAGTGTGGGCTGGGCTCTGTCCCGGCTCCCGCCCACTGGGAGCTCAGGGCCACCCTGGTCAGCCACAGGACAACATCTGGGAAAGCTGGGCACGTCTGTGACCCCCTGGGAGTCGGGACGGCCAAGTCCGGTCTGTTCCGCTCACTCCCAGCCAACCCACTGAGGAGTCCAGGCCGCTTCCTCGAGCCCCCCGGCCAGCCCAGCACCCCTCGGCCGCCCTGCCTGTCCCCCACTCCCCGTCTCCTCCCTGTCCTCCGTGCCCCCCCACTCCCCGGCTGGGAGCCAGGCGTGCAGGGTCTGCAGGTCCGCCTGCCGTCCTTAAGCGAGTAACCAGGAGAGGCTCCCATTCAAGGAAGTGTGGGGACGGACCCCGGCACGGTGGGGGCACAGGGCAGACCCCCTAGACAGAGAGAAAGGGGGGGGTCTTCATCCCACGGCCGCACCACCCCGGCCAGGAGCAGAGCCACAGGGTCACAGCCTTCAGGGCTGGGCCCCCCAGAGCCGCCCAGCACCGCCAGCCTCAGCCGCAGCCCTGGGGGATAGGGTTGGGCCTGCCGCCTTCTCCCTCCCGGGGCTGCGGAAGCAGCAAAGCTCCCCGTGCCTCTGGCTGGAGGCTGCCCGCCCCCGTGGGTGCCGGTGCAGGAGGTGCTAAGGAGGGGCCAGGGCACCTTCACCCTGAGGCCAGGCTGAGCCCTGTTGCCCGTGCTTGCCCCCTGCGCTCTGCCGCTGTCAGTCTGGGTGCCCAGAGGCGGGGTGCTGGGGCCAGGACACAGGGAATCCCTGGAGTCGGGGGAGGGTCCCTGGGGCGGGGGTCTTTAGCGGGCTCCCTGCTCCCAGCCCACAGAGGGTCCCCTTACCTGCTCCTTTGGCTCCTGCAGCTGTGCCACCATTGACGGGACCCTGCCCAAGAGGACAGAGTGAGCAGGCGGGGGGAGGGGGGCAGCCTCCTGGGGCACAGAGGGGGGGCCTCTCCCCTGGGGGCACAGAGCGTGGGGGGCCTCTCCCCCAGGGGGCACGGAGTGGGGATAGAAGCATGGCCCCCAGGGGTGTTGGCCAGACCCCGGTCAGCACACCCTCTGCCCGCCCGCACCCTGCCCTGCACACATTCGCCAGCCTGCCGCGTGCCATGCACCCCTCCCCGGCACTGCCCCCCGGACACTCTGGGCCTCTCCATCTGCACCCCCTCCTGGGCAGCCCCGAGAGCCGTGGGGACTCTCACCTTGGGGAAGACCTTGTTCATGTCGCAGCTCCGGCCTCGGCACTGGGGACGCTGCCAGGGCCCAGCAGTCACCAGGGCAGCCGGGCGGTCTCGGGGCCACACCCTCGCCCTCCCAGCTCTCCCAGGAAGCACCCACACGCCGAGACTGGGGCTTTTGGTGCAGAGACAGACGACACTTGACAGACAGGACGGGGAGAGAGTGGTCTCGGCCCCTCTGGGGTGGGAGGGACAAGGGTGAAGGGCCTCCGTTGTCAGGGTTTGTTTCTCTTTGCTGTTTTTGTGTTTGTTTTTGCTTTTTGGGCCACACTCAGCAATGCACAGGGGTTACTCCTGGCTCTGCACTCAGGAATCACTCCTGGCGGTGCTCAGGGGACCATATGGATTGCTGGGAATCGAACCCAGAACCCAGGTCGGCCACGTGCAAGGCTACCCACTGTGATGTCGATCCAGCCCCGGGATTTTTTTTTTTTTTTTTTTTTGGTTTTTGGGTCACACCTGGCGATGCACAGGGGTTACTCCTGGCTCTGCACTCAGGAATTACTCCTGGCGGTGCTCAGGGGACCATATGGGATGCTGGGATTTGAACCCGGGTCGGCCGCATGCAAGGCAAACACCCTACCGCTGTGCTATCACTCCAGCCCCAGGGATTATTTTTTTGAGGTCACACCCAGCAGTGCTCAGGGGTTACTCCTGGCTCTGCCCTCAGGAATCACTCCTGGCAATGCTCAGGGGACTATATGGGATGCTGGGAATCAAACCCGGTGGACCACCTGCAAGGCCAGCACTCTCTCTGCTCTTCTGTCGCTCCAGATTGGTTCATTTTCAGTGGAGATGGGGGTGCACACAGCCAGAGCCTGTCCTTGGGGGACGTCTTCCCCCATCCAAGGCAGGAGTCGTTTCTCATCCGTTTCTTTTGCCCCATGAAGCAGGCAATGCAGGTTGGAAGACTGTGCATTTCTCACTGCAATTAAAAAGTAAAAATCAGGGCTGGAGCGATAGCACAGCGGGTAGGATGTTTGCTTTGCACGCGACCAACCCGGGTTCAAATCCAGCATCCCATATGGTCCCCTGAGCACCGCCAGGGGAGATTCCTGAGTGCATGAGCCAGGAGTGACCCTGTGCATCGCCGGGTGTGACCCAAAAAGCAAATAAATAAATAAATAAATAAAAGTAAAAATCATTTAGTTTCATCTTACTTATCAGGGTCACCCTAACAGTGCTGAGGAGGTGGGGGGGCGGGCAGGGCTGCACCCTGCGGTGTGGGGGGTAAATGTGACGCCAGGGACTGAACTCGGGGCCTCGAGTACGTTCGGCATGTGTTAAGTGCCTCCCTTGACTCGTTTAACTGTCTTGAAAGGAGGCGATGGGCATCGTTACTTCTCCAGCCGTGGCTGTGACAGGGAAGGGCAGTTGCACGCCCGTCACCCTCTCCCCAGGGCCCTCCGGGAGCCAGCCGAGGTGGCAGAGCCCACGGGGAAGTGACTTGGGGGTGCCAGGGATGGCGCTCTGCACCTGCTCTGGCACTGTGGCTGCTCTGGCCTGCGTCTGGCCTGGCCTTCTGCACTGGGATAGACCCTGCACCACTGAGGAGGGGCGGGGCTGGGCGGGAAGGCGGGCAGCATGCGGGAAGCCTCGGGGAGGGGCGTCCAGCCTGGGCTCAGGAGAACAGAGTCCGGTCACCCCTCTCCAAAGCTCACGCTGAGTGAAAAGATTGGGTTAGATGAGAAAGTCTTGGTCTGAGGATCCCCGTGACCAGACCGCAGGACCCGGCTGGAAAGTCACTGACGCTCGGGTCACACAGGGTTGGACAGTGCAGGGCCTGCCCCAAATCAATTATATTATTATTATTATTATTATTGTTATTGTTATTATTATTATTATTATTATTATCATCATTATTTTGGAACACACCTGCCTATGCTCAGGGTCTTTCCTGGCTCCCTGATTAGGAATTACTCCAGGAGATGTTCGAGGGACCATATGGGATGAGGGGAATTGAACCTGAGTCTGCCGAATGCAAGGCAAATGTCCAACGCATTGTACTATTGCTCTGGCCTCGTCAAATTGATTATTTTCAATAAATTGTAGCAGTGCGTGAATCATCACTATCACTATTATTATCCTCCCATTGATCCTCGATTTGCTCGAGCAGGCCCGGTAATGTCTCCATTCATCCTAGCCCTGAAATTTTAGCAGCCTCTCTTTACTCATCCTTCCCATTGGTGCCACATTGGAGGCTCTTTCAGGGTCAGGGGAATGAGACCCATCATTGTTACTGTACTTGGCATATGAATATCCCACGGGGAGCTTGCCAGGCTCTCCCATGCATTATGGAAATTTTTTTTCTTTTTGGGTCACACCCGGTGATGCTCAGGGGTTACTCCTGGCTCATGCACTCAGGAATTACCCCTGGCGGTGCTCAGGGGACCATATGGGATGCTGGGAATCGAACCTGGGTCGGCCATGTGCAAGGAAAATGCCTTCCCTGCTGTGCTATCGCTCCAGCCCCTGCATTGTGGAATATTATAGTGCTATCATTACAGCGTCTCGAGTGATTTCAGGAGGGACTCTCCTAACCCCGGCGGACCACCAGGCCAGAGAAGGCGTCTCCACTCTACGCTCCCTCCTGCTCCTCTCCAGACTTGTCAGAAGGAGCCGTGGGAGGGGCAGCTGGTGACGGGAATGTTATTGCAGTTTACAAACTTAAGCATTATGAAATCATCAGACTGGGAGCTTCCGTAATGACTGCATACTGGCAGACTTGAGGAAACATTATCAAAAGCTTTTCTTGAAACCTCTCCTTTCTAATTTTTTGCTCATTTTTTTCTCACACAAGCCTTTAATTACTGCTGTTCCAACAGTGCAAAGACAATTCCACAAGAGGCAATGAAATAATCCCAATAGTCTCGATCTGAATAAGCAAACAGACAAAAAACATTACTCTTCATGACCAAGTCAAAAATTAGACAACCGGGGCTGGAGCGATAGCACAGCAGGTAGGGCGTTTGCCTTGCACGCGGCCGACCCGGGTTTGATCCCCAGCATCCCATATGGTCCCCTGAGCACCGCCAGGAGTAACTCCTGAGTGCAAAGCCAGGAGTAACCCCTGTGCATCGCTGGGTGAGACCCAAAAAGCAAAAAAAAAAAAAAAAAAAAAAAAAAAAGAAAAAAAAAAATTAGACAACCTCTGAAACAGGGCCTCAGAAAACTTGGGTTTGGGGAAAGAGAAGTCTTGATTTTCACTAACTTTGGACTAAAATGCAGCATTTCCTTTATTCATGAAAAGGCAGCCACTGAAATAATATTAGCAGTACTTTGTCACTACAGGAAATCACCTATGTTTGGATATCAGCTCAAGATGGTGATCTCCAATGAGGCTTATGTTAATAAAGAAGTACACGTACCAGTATCACGAAACTCTGAAAATATTTTATTTGTTTTTGCTTTTTTTTTTTTTTGCTCTTTTTTGGGAGGCCACACCCGGAGATGCACAGGTGTTAACTCCTGGCTCTGCACTCAGAAATAACTCCTGGCGGTGCTCAGGGGACCATGCGGGATGCTGGGAATCAAACCTGGGTTGGCCACGTGCAAGGCAAATGCCCTACTCGCTGTGCTATTACTCCAGCCCCGAAACTCTGAAAAATATTTTTTTTTCTTTTGGGTCACTCCTGGCAATGCACAGGGGCCACTCCTGGCTCTGCACTCAGGAACCACTCCTGGTGGTTCTCAGGGGACCATATGGGATGCTGGGATTCGAACCCGGGTTGGTCACAGAAGGCGAGGACTTTGCAGTGAAATGGATCGGGCTGACTTTTAGAGCTTCGAATCTCAGAAAAGATTTATTAACCATGCTGGAGAAATGAATTCCTGCAAGGAGTTGGGAAACCCTCACATTCTTGCACCGTTCATACCTCCACCCTGGCCTCTGCTCTGGAACAGGTAGTCAAGGAAAGATATCGCCAAAGGGTAACTGATCCCGGTGATCTTCGAAGCCTGTCAACACGACTGCTTAGCAACTGGCAACTGGGGGGAGGGACTCTGGTGGCAGCGCCCTGGTGGGTAGAGGTGGGGCTACCAGGCCTCCCGACGTTGGAGGAGGCAAGTTGACCTGGCACTGTGGTTTCCAAGCCCGCCCTGCAGCCTGGTGAGAAGCGCGGCTCCGGGAGGCAGCCTGCCCAGAGTGCTCTTGGACACTCACCGAGAACGGCCAGGGAGAGGCCAAAGCAACTTGACACTAGTTGCGCTTCACTATCCACAAAAATATGTGGAGGGATGAAGAGCCTCACAGGGGTGAGTTCAAACGTACCCGTGGGGGCAGGGGGGGACGGAGCGATAGTACAGCGTGGAGGGCGTTTGCCTTGCACGTGGCCAACCCAGGTTCGATTCCCAGCATCCCATATGGTCCCCCAAGCACCGCCAGGAGTAATTCCTGAGTGCAGAGCCAGGAGTAACCCCAGAGCATCGCCGGGTGTGACCCAAAAAGCAAAAAAAAAAAAAAAAAAAAAAACCTAAAACCCAATAAACCCCACCAAGTACCCGTGGGCTGAGGTGCCACCCCGAGTGGCAGAGTGTATGCCTCCCTGGGCTAAGACCCTGGGCGTGACCCGTACAGTCCTTCTCAGCCTCCCTGCATCGCCAGCTATGGTCCCATAAACTGTTTTTGAAGTGTCTGTGAAATGAAAGGAATTTGATGATTGGGCACTTTAAAAAATATGTAAGTGGAAAGGGGAATGGAATTTCTCACGTCGGAAATGTTCTTCTCCGTCTCCTTTTGCTAAAGCCGGCTGGGTTCCTAACGGTGCGTCGGGGAGCTGCGGGACTTTCCCCTCTCCGTTGTCTCCTGAACCCTTTACGGAGTTTCCCTCTTCTTCAAACCCTCCTATGGTGGCCCACACCGGTCAGGGTCAGCTCAAGATTTACGCGGGCTCTAGCAGGCCTGCCAGTTCCCATCCATGGCTGTGCCTCCGTCTGTGACTCGCTGTCCAGCCATCCATGGTTCCCAGACCACCTGGCTTCCAGGTCTCTGACCTTCCCGCCCCTCCTGCGGGGGCTCTGCTCCCCCTTCCCGCTTTCCCCCAGGATTAAGTTTGGCTCTCGCTTCCGTGTGAGGCCCTCCTGTGCATTCCTGTGGTGCTCTATGCTCACCTGGTCATGGCGCTAGCTCCTTCCTGACCCCAGTCTAGCTTCTTTAGACGGAGCAACCAGGAGTTTAGCGCTGGGTATTGGCTGTTGCCATCCTGTCACCGAGTGCGGGGCCTGGCACGCAGGCTCTCAAGTGGTTATTGCATGGGTCAACAGTGATTCTATAGCATCAGGGCACAATCCATGCGGTGCTATGGTGGGGACTCAGCTGAAAATGATTTTGTTTTGGGGGCCACACCCAGTGGCGCTTAGGGCTTACTCCTGACCGCACTCCGAGACCCTGGAGGGCTCGTGGGATCATAGTGGTGCTGGAAATTGAACCCGGGTCAGCTGAGGGCAAGACAAGTGCCCTGCCTGCTGTACTATCTCTCCGGCCCCCTGGGAGGTCTTTACGTATTGACGCACAGGGCGAGATGGAGGGGACTCATTCATCTTATCAGAAAAGAGCCGGAAACTTCTAGGCAGATGATTCCCAATGTGTATCCCTAAAATATCGAATTCACTAAAATTTAAATGGAGTCATTTTTAATGGGGTTATAATTCAAAAATCTTAAGGGAAGCAGCACTTTTATCTAAGAGAAGGCTAGAAGAGACGAAGAATATGAAACAACTGGTCTTGGGTGGAATATCAATTCAAAAGAAAGATACTAGGTTTCACGTTATCAGCAGCTCAGATAGGCTGATGAGGCCAGAGGAGACAGTGCTGCGGGCTGGGCACATGCTCTACAGGCAGGGCTCAATCCCTGACACTGCACTTCCCTGCCACGAACCGCCCCGAAGCTCTCACACCTACGATTAGCCCCTGAGCACCAATGGGTAGAACTCAAAACCCATATTGGCCAGTGATGTGTCATAGGACATTTTCTGGGAAGAGGGCTGGGTCACACCCAGCGATGCACAGGGGTTACTCCTGGCTCTGCACTCAGGAATTACCCCTGGCGGTGCTCAGAGGACCATATGGGATGCTGGGAATCGAACCTGGGTCGGCTGCGTGCAAGGCAAACGCTCTACCCGCTGTGCCATCGCTCCAGCCCATCATAAGACTTTTTAAGATAAGATTGATAGCCAGATAATTGGACACTTGTCTTTTTTGGGGTGCTGTGGGGAGCACACTTGGCAATGCTCAGAGGCTCCTCCCAGCTCATTGCTCCTTGTAGCACCTTAAGGGCCTCTTGGTGCTGGGGACCAAACCCAGGCTCCGAGACGCAGAGCACGTGCTCTCCAGCCTTGGGCTATCTCCTCAGCCCTAGGGGACACTTTCTGATGATCAGAAATACCAGTCACATATAAACGTGTGCATCGTGTTTTGTGAAAATATTAGGAATTTTGGATCTAGATCATTGCATAAAGGTGATCATATCTACATTGCCTGCGTTTGAATGTTCTCAGACCAGGAACCTGATCTGTAAAGGACTGAGGAGTCTGAAGGCATGACCCCGTCTTGGAGCTTGAGAACTGAGACCAAGACAAGGTTCTGCTGAAGGTGGGCTGGGTGCTCTGCGCGAGGAGGATTCATCATTACTCCGAAAGGCGCCCGGAACCCAGGAATCTCAGCCTTTTCCAGCCCTGTATTTTGCTGTAGACGTTTTTCCTGGGGCAAGTTTTTTTCTTCCTGGAAGTCAAACTCTTCTACAAAGTCCACTGGGTTTAAGAAAGGTCACCGTCATGGGGCTGGAGCGATAGCACAGTGGGTAGGGCATTTGCCTTGCATGCGGCCAACCCCGGGTTTGAATCCCAGCATCCCATATGGTCCCCTGAGCACCGCCAGTAATTGCTGAGTGAAGAGCCAGGAGTAACCCTGTGCATCGCCAGGTGTGACCCAAAAAGAAAAAAAAAAAAGAAAGGTCACCATCATCCTATTGCTCATCGATTTGCTCGAGCGGGCACCAGTAATGTCTCCATTGTGAGACTATTTGTTACTGTTTTTGGCATATGGAATAAGCCACGGATAGCTTGCCAGGCTCTGCCGTGTGGGGTAAGATAGTGGAGCAATAGCAGAGCGGGTAGGGCATTTGCCTTGCATGCGGCCGACCCGAGTTCGGTTCCCAGCATCCCATATGGTCCCCTGAGCACCTCCAGGAATAATTCCTGAGTGCATGAGCCAGGAGTAATCCCTGTGCTTGCCGGGTGTGACCCAAAAGAGAAAAAAACAAACAAACAAACAAAAAAACCAAATACCAGGGTGCTCAGATGTAGAAAGAATTGTCTCCTACTAGTAAGAGGTGAAATACCTAAATTCAGATCAGTGGAATGAGGGCATTCCAGAAGAGCTTACGCAGTAAACGACAAAAAAAAAAACCAAGGGGAGGTAGAACACAGAATTAAACCGGTGTCAGAATTAGACAGAATTCTATCTAGATATCCCTTTCTATCATTTCCTTTTCCAGCGTCTGGGGTTCCTGCCTTCTCTAAATCGGCAGACTTTTGTGTATTTCCCCTTTGCCTCACTGACTACAATTAAACTTGTGCCTGTTGTGGGTAACAGGGATGGAGAAAGGCACTTTTATTTTATTATTATTATTATTATTATTTGCTTTTTGGGTCACACCCGGTGATGCACAGGGGTCACTCCTGGTTCTGCACTCAAGAATCACCTCTGGCGGTGCTTAGGGGACCATCTGGGATGCAGGGAATCAAACCCAGGTCGTCCGCATGCAAGGCAAACGCCCTACCCGCTGTGCTATTGCTACAGCCCCAGCTGGAACTTTTAAAAAGTGACTCTAATCTACTGCTTAGGTTCTTTTTCCAGTCTTTGCCAGAAGGCAGTGTTCAGGGACCACTCCTGGCGGCTGTGCAGTGCCAGGATGCAGCTAGGGTTGCCGAGTGCTCGACAAGCCCCTGAGCCCCTGCAGTCTGGCTGTGTCTCCTGGCCCTCCTGTTTAGCGTTGAGAGAGGACTGCTGTACGACGAGTGCTGAGTAGTTCCTCCTTCCTTCCCCATCTGGGTGTGCCCACCTACTTTCTTTCGCTTTTCTTGGGCCACACTCGTGATGTTCAGGGCTTACTCCTGCATCTGCCTGAGGAGTCACTCCTGGTTTGGCTCAGGAAACAATATGGGTTGCTGGGGACTGAACCTAGGTCAGCCGCATGCAAGGTAAGTATCGTACCCGTTGTTCGACCAGTCGAGCCCCATTATTTTTGAGTTTTGGGTCATGCTTGGGGTTCACTTCTGGTTCAGCACCCAGGAAACATTCTGGCAGTGAGCGGGGTCCATGCAGGGTACCAGGGGTTGGCCTGGACAGCTCGTGCAGAGGAAGCCCCTTGCCCGCTGTGCTCCTCTCCAGCCCTGGTCCTGGTATTCTCGAACCCGCGCTCCAACAAGATAAACTTTGAAAACCAAAATCCATACTTTGTGACTGAAATCTCACTTGATTCATTGTAAATTATATTTTTTCTGACTCAGAGAAAGCTGAAACTGAGGCTGTGCGGTGTATGACTCACTGGGTCTGTGAGGAGGCTCGGTCCGCAAAGCTGATGTTTCAGGGCATGACGACATGGAGTCACGGTGAGAGTCTAGTGTATCCTGTTACCTAATACCACTCTTCAAAATTTGTACTACTATAGGTAGAAAATAAGGGCTTTTTTTTTTTTTTGCCAAGGGAAATCTATACCTAATATCATACCACGTTTCATTCTGTATGTCAAAATGAAATGCGCCCTCTGAAAACAGCTGCTCGTTTTTTCTTTTTTTTTCTTTTTGGGTCACACCCAGCGATGCTCAGGGGTTATTCCTGGCTTTGCACTCAGGAATTACTCCTGGCAGTGCTTGGGGGACCATATGGGATTGGGGATCGAACCCAGGTCCGCTGCGTGCAAGGCAAACGCCCTACCCGGTGCTATCGCCCCGGGCCTCGTTTTTTTCTTTTTTCGAGGCCTCTCCAGCAGTGCTGGGACCAATGGGTTTGTAGGTCTATACCTGATAGCACTGCGGAGGTGGGGACAGGTGAAGCGCTGGGGGCAAAAGGCAGGGCCTCTTGCAGGCAATGCGGGTACACCAGTCCTACGTGCTGCCTCCGGGCCCCTCTGAAAACATCTCTAATTTACACTTGACATGCTTTTCCTTTGGAATGGCTCATCTGACTGCAAAGCAACAGAACAACGTGGTTCTGACAAAGCCCAGGCACACCATCTGCATGTGCGAGAATCAGGTTTGATTCATGTCCCCATTAAGGGAACAGAGCGTCACCGGGAATGACCTCGAGCTCCAAGCCAGGAGTAAGTCCTGAGTCCTACCAGATGTGGCCCCAAACCAACCTCATTCCTCCAAGCCAAAGTACTTCTTTCCTATAATAGTTTTTGGGATTCTGTTCTCTGGTCATATTATACAGATACAGACTATTTCATAGTTACTATTCTGGGTTGGGGATGGGTAGAAAGGAAAATCTGGAAACCAGGAATTTATTAACTCAAATTTCAGCATGTAATTATTGAAATAATATTTTAATCATTTCAGTTCAACACAACTGAAAATGTAGTGTCACTGAAGGGCACTTCCAATTACACGTTGTCATTTTTTGAGCAGAAATATCATATCCTACTGAGTACTGAGAATATTAATTAAGGAGACTGACAGTTGATGGCGGGAGGTAGGAAAGAGCAATGATCAGTTCATAGCGCTAAGGAAGTGAAACATACAAACAGGAATTAGTACAGGTATCAGGTAAAAGAAAAACACAGTTCAGACATATATCTCTTAAATTACTAGAAAGAAATCATAGGTAAAGTTTTAGCAAATGGTCTTCAAACTTTTGGTAACTTTATTTGCATTTTATAGTGATTTTAAGCCCTGTATCCAATGAACCCATTTTTAAAAAGCTCAATGAGAAATGAAAGTTCAGATGTCTAGTACATTTTTTTTTCTAAAAAAAAAAAAAAAAAGCTTAAATTTCTGAATGAGCAAGATTGACTTTTGTAGGCAGAGGTCCTGCTTCCTCATGATCTTCAGCTGTGGACCTGATAACCACCAGGGAAGAAGCAGGGTATCTGTTCAGCTTCTGCTCATTCATAAACTCCAAGTCACCGTATATACTCAGCTTCTGCAAAAGAAAATCAATATACATTAGAAATCTGAATAATGAATATTTTACCTTAGGATATTGGGTTAAAATGGCTCCAGATTTATTACTAAAATATCAGAAATCCAAAATCGTGCAGCTGCTATAGCGGCTCAGAAACATCATATGCTCTTCATTATCAGCAATAGAAAACAAATTACTAATGATGCCTTTTCGGCAGGTCTGATTGTTGGGGAAAATTCCAAATAATAATGGCGGGTCTCTTGTCAAAGTATTGAATGTGATCAAAGTGGAGAGAGAATAAAGTGGAAACCATCTGCCACACAGGCAGGGGGAGGGGGGAGGGGGGTATACTGGGGTTCTTGGTGGTGGAAAACGTGCACTGGTGAAGGGATGGGTGCTTGAGAATTGCACGACTGAGACTTGGATGGGAGACTGGAAAGCTTTGTAACTGCTCTTACGGTGACTCAATAAATAAAAAACTTGAAAAAAATTTTTTTTTAAATGAAGAGTGCTTTTATTCCATATTCTACCTGAATCCAGCTCCCAGCGAACGGTCAAAGAAAACTTTCTACATCTCTCAACTTGAAACGCTTCAATGCTCAGGCGGAAATGGAGCTGGTGTGGCCCCACCCGAGCACGGCTGCCTGCCGTGAAGCCTGGAGCCAGCCCGGAGGAGCTGCTTGGGCACAGCAGTGTGAGGCGACCCAGCCTCGGAGCTTCTCCCCACGGCCTGGCTTTGTGAGAGGAGGAAGAGTTCCAGGGCAAGGCATGAGTGTGACACCTAGGGGTGGGGGTGAGAGAGCGGTGGGGAGGGGATCTCTCTTGCAGACGGCGACCTGGCTTCAATCCCCAGCACACCGTCTGGCTCCAGGGGCACTGCCCGAGGACCCCTGAGCACAGAGCCAGGAGTAAGGCATGAGTACAGCCAGGAGTGACCCCTGAGCACAGAGCCAGGAGTAAGGCCTGAGCAGAGCCAGGAGTGACCTCTGAGCACAGAGCCAGGAGCAAGGCATGAGTACAGCCAGGAGTGACCCCTGAGCACAGAGCCAGGAGTAAGGCCTGAGCAGAGCCAGGGGTGACCCCTGAGCACAGAGCCAGGAGTAAGGCCTGAGCAGAGCCAGGGGTGACCCCTGAGCACAGAGCCAGGAGTAAGGCCTGAGCAGAGCCAGGGGTGACCCCTGAGCACAGAGCCAGGAGTAAGGCCTGAGCAGAGCCAGGAGTGACCCCTGAGCACAGAGCCAGGAGTAGGGCCTGCGCAGCACTGGGTGTGGCAGTTATCTGGAGAGACCAAAGTGGCCAACAGGCTCCGGGTGCTGCTGCTGTTCTTGATCACAGGCGCTGCGGGGAGGAAGGGGTGCCCCGTGGTGTTCCCCACAGACCACTGAACCCGCGGAGAAAGGTCCCTGCAACTGAAGCTGTACAGTCCAAACAAAGCGCATCACAGTTTAGCAGGCGGCCCTGGAGCCTAGCACCGCGAGAGACGGGAGTCCTGAAAGGGGGGCAAAGACGCCGGCACTCAGGGAGCTGGCCCGTCGGAGGGAGGCCGCCTCTGTTGGAGAGAGCTGAGAGAAAGCACCAAGTGCCCATCAGGAGGTGAGCGGCAAGGGAGGACCTGAGTGGCCCGGCTCAGAAGCAGAAACCACGTGGCGCTGCCCAGTGGCCGAGAGGGCACTCAGGAGGGAGCTGAGAGCTGTCGGGCCCAAGCCTGCCTTCCAGGCGCAGGCTGACCAAAGCGTCCCGGGGCTTGGCCCTGGAGTCCAGGCACCAGCCTTCTACGCTTGCTATGTGACTACGGTGGAACCACACACTCTTTTAGTTTTCCTACCTGGAAAAAGGAAGATATCAGTAACAGAAGACCTCCCGGGATTACTATGAGATGTAACTGAGCCGAATCACACAAAGCGAAGAACAGGATACGACAGAGGGGGCAGAGCAATAGGACAGCAGGCAAGGAGTCTGTCTTGCACACAGCTGACCCAGGTTCAATCCCGAGCATCACCAGGCGTGACCCCTGAGTGCAGAGCCAGGAGTAAGGCCTGAGAACCACCGGTGTGGCACAAAACCAAAGAACAGGAAGCAGCCAAATATACTCAACATCCGCCAGTGAAACTGGGACACGGAGCGGAGGTCACAGCGAATCACGACCAACAGCCCATCAGCTCTACCCACGGTCAGCCACGCAGATCAGCCTCACGTGCATATTTCTTACACAAGCGGCAGCTTAGGCGTACGGGCTTTCGAAAGGGACAAAGTACCAGAGAGTGGCAGGCCAACAAAGGTCATTTTATAGGTTTGTAGTTTTGTTACCAGGATTTCGGAAGGGGTGGGGGTGGGGTGGGGGAAGGTAGACAGGGGAATCTTAGAGGAGAGCCAAAAATATAACAGGTATATGTATATATCTATGTATATATTTTTTTTGAGAAAGAGAGGTAAGGTAATCATGCAGATGTGGAATTTTAGCTCTATAAGGAACAATAACATGATTAAGATACAGACACATCAGAATTAAAAAGAATACAAGTTGGTAACAACACAGCAAAACTTATCAGGATAGTTAGATTATAAACAAACAAAATACAAAGAAATGGACCCAATTATCTAACTGAACTGCAATTCGAAGTTCCCCATAAGCCTGACTTGGACCACTCAGTCTAACCTGCTCTGGCTACCTAACTCCGACAGTCCCTCGCAGTCCCGCACCGGGGGGAGCAGAGCGCGCCTCCCCGCTGGCCCACACCTCGCTACCTCACCCTCGCGGCCAGGTGAAGACGCCCATCACCTAGAAGCCTAACCTGGCCACCCGCATCAGCCCGCGCCCTCCTTAGCGACCTGCACATCCATGATCTGTGAGGGAGACCAGGGCCTTCACGCCCCAGCTCTGGTCTCAGCGCCCTCTCGGACTAAACGGTACGACTCTCGGCTGGACGCAGTCTCGGGGCTGCCTTGCACACCGCCAGGCCCGGTTCACTCCTGGCACACCACATGGGCCCCAGGCACTGTCGGAGCGACCCCCAAGCAGAGGCAGGAGCAGCCCCCAGCACAGCTGGGTGGGCCCCACCCCGATAAGCACAAACCCAAGGAAGATCGACCAGAGCTGTGTGCCGACCCACCTCTGGCAGGGGTAACAAACTGCTGTTCAGTACTGCTAGGCAGGCCAGAAGTAGGAAGATACTTTGTAGGTACTGTTTGCTCTGCGCTGGGGCCCCACCTGGCAGTGCTGGGGGGTCCTCCCAGCTGTGTTCAGGGCCGTTCCCACTACTGCTCAGGGGGCCATGCCGGGCCAGGGACCACCCCAGGCCTTCTGCATGCGAAGCATGTGCTCTGTCCACTGAGTCCTCCCTCTGGCCCCACTTTATAGTCTGTTCTTTACTGTACGCACCCAGCTGTGCCCAGGGCTTGCTCCCGCCCCGGGCTCAGGGATCACTCCCGGCAGTGCGTAGGGGACCATGTGTCGTGCGAGGGATCAAGGGTACTCCGGGACAGGCACATGCATGCAACCTGCTGTAGCATCATTCCAGCCCCAACTCTACATCTCAAAGGACTATGTAAATGCTAGTGATCAATACTATCCTGCTGCCAATATTGTATCTAGCTGCCAATATTATGAATCATCAAAATGAGATTGATCATTATTACTGTGTAAATCTTACATTGAAATAGATTTCTATTTCCAATCAAGTATACAGCTCAAGCACCATACTTAATTTAATTTTCCTGCTTCCTCTTCACACTTTCTTCTTTGGGCTTTTAGTTCTGGGGTCAGCTGACAGGACTCAAGGGTCACTCCCTGGCGTAGGGTTTAGGGAACCACGCAGTGCTGAGGGTGAAGTCTACTACTTTTGGAGGAACAGGAGAACTAAGGATTATTTCAGCTAGATATGATGTCAGTAGATACGAGTTTATATTGAGTTTCTTTTCATTATCTTTTGGTTTGTTCTGTTTGGGGGCCATACCTCACTGTGTTCAGAGCTTACTCCTGTCTCGGCAGTCAGGGGTCACTCCTGGCAGGCTCGGGGGACCTATGGAGTGGCAGGGACTGAGCCCGAGTCAGCCATAAGCAAGGCAACAGTACCGCCCTACCCACTGGTACTGGCTCTCTGGCCCCTACATTTGGTTCTATAAATAGCCTTCCTTACTTGAGCACTAAACTGAATACAACTGTAATCTCCCTAAAAGAAAATTCCGTAACAATTATGTTTCTTGGGCCAGTAAAATTAATTTATTACTTTGTTTGCTGGACCACATGGAGCTGTGCTCAGGGCACCGAGTGGTGCTGGAGACTGAGCCCTGGGCTCCCACATGCAACACACTTGCTCCAGCCCTTTGAGCCATCCTGAGACCTGGGGCAGTTGAACTTAAATTACCAAGGAATTACAATAGTCCATCTCTCTCACGGCTAGGTTCCAGAGCACACTAACTCAGGATCTAATACTCCAGCCTTGCTGTTTCTTCCTTTTTGTTTTGGGGGGTCACACTCAGGGGATGCTGGGGATTGAAACCAAGTCGGCCGTGTGCAAGGCAGGAGCCCTCCCTGCGGTGCTGCCCCTCCCACCCCTCGTCCTTGCTGTTTCTAAGGCAGCAGTTCCTTCTTAGTATTTATAGTAATTAATTCAACAGCAGAGCCTGGCAAGCTCCCTGTGGCGTATCCGATATGCCAAAAACCGTCACAACAAGTCTCACAATGGAGACGTTACTGGTGCCCGCTCGAGCAAACTGATGAACAACGGGAGGACAGTGATACAGTGCTACAGTTCAACATTAAGAGATTCTGTAAGTCTTGGTTGTCACCACGGAGAGATCTGTCAACAGGTCCTTTTCATTCTCAGAACACCAGGGGGAGACTTCACCCAAGCCAGCCTCCACACACATACGCCACCAGGGCAGTCAGTGCCTCGAGCTACTGCACTAGGCTCTTCTGTGGCAGACCTGTAGTTGCCGGGTGTGCGCCAACCCCACATACGACTAGAGTCACCCAATCTCCCATCCTGCCATCGGAGAGGCCTTGTTTCCCAGCTACGTAAGTAAGGCGTCTAAACTGGCCACCCCAAGGACTGGTGCTGAGGCGGCGTGCAGGGCCAGCAGGGAATTACCTCCGAGGGGACGTACTGCTCCACCGCTGTGGCGACAGTCGCGCAGCAGATCCACAGCAACACCATCACGGACAGGACCAGGGTTGTGGTCAGGATCCAGCCGGAGTTGCTGCAAAAACACAGTAGGTTAAAGTTGGAGACTTCTCGTGAACTCCCCGTGCTCAGTTTAAGGGTACACGGAGAACTGCCTGTGTACCCAGCTGGCACCGCTGCAAAGACAGCGCTCCTATCCGGTGGCATGACGCCCGCTCCTCCCTTCCTCGGGTTCTGTCCCGTGGCTCTGTCGAAGTCATGGTCAAGAAGGACACCCCCACCCCGCACAGACTTTCCATTAAATAAAATGAGAGCAGCTTACACATGGGGAGGGTACCAAGCAGAGTCGTGGGCTCTCCCACGGAGTACCAGCCAGGAGGCCCAGCGGCACAGCGCGCAGGCGCCACAACCTGGCTGCCCAAACACCGAAAGGAGGGGAAAAAAGGCGAAAGACCAGCAGTTGCAAGGCTCAGCTGCCGGAGTCTTTTCAAATTAACATATTGTCAGGGAATAGGTTGTTTCAAAGAAAAAGTGGTCAACCTCTTTTTTAAATAACTGAGTCTGAGTCTAATTCTAAGAAACTATTAGGTATTCTTTTGTATTTGTTAGCTCGCTTCCGTTAGGGCGCCAGGATCACTACATCTGTTCCATCAGTTTCACATACATGTTCCAGCACCCACGCCACAGCGGGGTGGACAGTGTGCTGTCCACTCCCCCCACCAATGCCCCCTACCAGGCTCCCTCCGGCCCCCAGCCCGCCAGTTTCGCTGTGGCTATGGCTGGGGTCTCCTGCTCCCAGTGCTGTGGGCTCTGTGGCCTGGAGAGACGCACATGCCACACCCGACACTAGCGATGCGCCCAGGGTGTCCGTGACTGATGCCCACCTCTGCTTACAAAGGTTGCTGCCTAAGAAACAGTCACAAAATTACTTCCGAAATACTATATTTAAAAGAACATAGCCCTTTGGACCCGGCTGTGGAGCGAGCACGATAGAAGAGCCCAAGGAAGCGCCCTTGGACTCCAAGCAGCCCACTGAACTAATTCCAGCATGGGACCAGAGACCCCACGGTGCACTGAAACAGTGGGAACCGGGCATCCCCCAATTCTTTTAGCCTCTCTCTCTCTCAACTCCTTCCTCCTGAGCACAGCGCAGGGGCCGCGGTTTTCCTGAGCGCAAAATGGAGACGCCGAGCCTCTCTCTAGGTTTCTCCATCTTATGAGCACCATAAAAGGGTAAAAGTTTGTAGTGATGTTATTTCTGGTTGTACTTTCCCTGGACTTTATACAGAAACCCAAAACCGCGCGGCCGCAGTCATCTTAGCATCAGCAATATGTAATGGTTCCTTTTTAATGGGTCGGACTTTTGTGGGAGATCCTAACAAGAATAGTAAGTCTGTTGCTGAAATATTGAAGGCAATCAAAGTGGTAGCCATCTCTCTAGACTGAACTAAGCTATATCCCCACGCCGGCTGAGAAGAAATTTTCTTCTTTCTCGGGAAGAAACGCGGCGTGTCGTCAACTACAGTGTGATGTCCATTAAGCAAACAGACCTCGTGGCGTGGGAATGGGATATAAGGGGAAAAATTATGTACATGGAACAGTGGGACGCTGGTGGAATCTCGAGCCGGAGCTGATACCAGCGCAAGACCTTCGGTTCCAGAGACTGCTTGCAGACACTCTACTAGTCTATCAACTAAGCCAGAGCCCCACGCCTCCTGATGACGGGAAATAACCACCCTTTTCGGTTTTTTTTCCCTTGTCAGGCAGCGTGGCGATTACTAAACAGGCGTGAACTCGGTGGCGCGGGGCAAGGGGGAAAAAGAAAAGTTATGTAACAAACAGCGGGACTTAATATCTCTATATTCTTAGCAGTGGAGAACTATCAAATGCCTCCTTGGCAATAGGACTGCTTTTCTTTTTTGGGGGAAACCCCAACAACGGTAGTGAGTTGTGTGTTGAAACATGGAATGTAATCGAGATAAGGCGTAAACGAAGTGAAACTTATGTACAAGAGTGGGGACTGGGGAGGTGGGAGGGGGCGGCAGGTATACTGGGGGGGTTGGTGATGGAAAATGGGCACTGGTGAAGGGAAGGGTGTTTGAGAATTGTATAACCGACATAATCCTGAGAACTTTGTAACCCTCCACATGGTGATTCAATAAAATTAAAAAAAAAAAATAAAAAAAAAATAAAAGAACATAAAATATAATGACGGTATGTTAAAGGGCAGTGATTTACCAATACAAGTCCAGGTAGTACAATATTGAAAATAAATTATAATTTAAAATTAGATATCAGAACTTAAGTTATGAGGTTTCAGAAACCTGTCAAACTGCAGGAAAAACCCTAAATACCAGAAAAAACAAACCCGCCCTCACTTTTTTTTTTTTTTTTTGCACAAAGCCAAAATGCAAGTTTAGAAAGGAAAGAAGGGGGAGACTGGAAAGTTGAATTTTCATTTTCTCACCCAGTCTTTAAAGACTTTGTTCAGTAAATGAAAGTAACTTTTAGGTTGCAGATACTACCCATCTCTGATAAGACCAGCAGAAAATGACTTCTATCCCAATAAGTCAAATAATGCAGCCCTCTGGCCTGCAGGAGGGCCCACCGGGGGCGCAAACCCACTCCGAGCAAGTACGTGCTCCCAACACAGCAGGTCACTATGACCTGCTGGCGGTCAGGGTCACGTCTCTTTATCTGAGCGGTGGGAAGGGCTCAACACCAAACATTTTGGCAGAGTGGAAGCAGGCGTACGTTTCTAACACCTTCCTCCCCCTCCAATGCTAAATATGCCCTCCTGGGAAAGTGGAAGTACCTGCCCACTCTCCTTGCTATCCTTCGTTCTCGTTCTCTTAGGGTGCGGGGAGGGTTGGTCCTCCCCAGGAGTGTGGGCGGACAGAGGGCAGCCACGAGTGCCGGGGACGGAGCCCGAGACATACAGATACAGCAGGCCTGAGCTCTCGCCCTCTGCGCTAGCTCCCTGGCCCCTTTCTCTGCCATCCTTAAATCTCCTTGGCACTTGGGGTCAGAGCAACAGTACAGTGGGTAGGGCAGTAGCCTTGCACATGGCCAACCTGATCTCCAGAGCACTGCAAGAAGTGACTGTTGTTCTCGAGCATCGTATGACCGAAACACAAGCATGAAAATATGTAAATCTGTAACTGTACCCTCACGGTGATTCACTAATAAAAATAAAATAAATAAATAAATAAATAAAAAGTTGTGCATATAAACAACATTAAAAATAAAAGTGACTACTGCGTGCAGAGCCAGGAGCAACCCCTGAGCATCACCAGGTGTAACTGCCAAACCAAAAATAATAAGAATTGGGGCTGGAGCGATAGTACAGTGGTAGGGCGTTTGCCTTGCACATGGCCAACCCGGGTTTGATTCCCAGCACCCCATATGGTCCCCCAAGCACCACCAGGAGTAATTTCTGAATGCAGACCCAGGAGTAACCCCGGAGCTTTGGGTGTGACCCAAAAAGCAAAAGAAAAAAAAGAATAAAAGTGAAAATCATCCCCCAAACTAGAAAATTTAATTTAAATGCCTAGAGAAGTACATTCTTAACATGAATCAAGGCATCCCCTAAGAAAATATTAAGAAATGGGGAGGCACCGGCCCCTCCCACCGCCGAGATGTGATTTCGGGGGCTGCCTGCACGAGTGTGAATCCAGACCCAGCAAAACCTCTTTCGGCATAGGCACCTCCTTGCAGAATGTCTCCCCCGTGCCCGCCCAGGGGGGGAAAGGTATTTTTTCTCTCTCTCTCTCTCTCTTCTCTCCTCTTTTCTCTCTCCCTCCCCCTCCCCCCCCCCCCCCCCCCCCCGCTCGACCTCATTTGTCTTCACAGTAGGTCTGACTCTAGTGGCTTACTCCAAACAACAATAGTGAGGTTTCTGTTGAAATATTGAATGTAACCAAAGTAAACAGAAAGTAAAATGAAACTTATCACTTACAAGGCGGGGGGTGGGGGTGCGGGATGGGAGGTGTACTTTTTTTTTTTTGGTGGTGGTATATGGGCACTGGTGAAGGGATGGTTGTTTCAGCATTGTATAACTGAGACCTAAGCCTGAAAGCATTGTAATCTTCCACATGGTGATTTAATAAAATAAAATTAAAAAAAAAAAGAAAATATTAAGAATGCTTTTGTACTGTCAGAAAATTATCTCTTAAAGACATTAAAATATACAAAAGTTGGGCCGGAGCGATAGCACAGCGGGGAGCGCATTTGCCTTGCACGCGGCTAACCCTGGTTCGATCCCCGGCATCCCATACGGTCCCCCAAACACTGCCAGGAGTAATTCCTGAGTGCAAAGCCAGGAGTAACCCCTGAGCATTGCTGGGTGTGACCCAAAAAGCAAAACAAAACAAAACAAAAAACAACAAAAGTGTAAGTATGGCAGGGAAAAGATTAAAAACAGGCTGGAGCGATAGCACAGCATGTAGGGCGTTTGCCTTGCATGCAGCCAACCCGGGTTCAATTCCCAGCATCCCCATATGGTCCCCTGAGCACCACTAGGAGTTAATTCCTGAGTGCATGAGCCAGGAATAACCCCTGTGCATCGCCAGGTGTGACCCAAAAGGCAAAAAAAAAAAAAAAAGAAACATCATTTTTTTCTCCTTTATGTTTAAATAAATATTGCTCCAGTCCATGTTTAAATAGTAAATAAAATTTTAAGTAGTTAAAAGGACTGCATTGTTCTGATACAAGCCAGAGTTTACCTTCTATACACACAGAGAGAAATACATACAGCGAGAGGCATCGCAGGAAACCTTCACTCTCTCCATCCTCAAGATAGCTCCTGTGGGCTTGGGAACTTCTCATCTGCAGATCTGCTGAAATAGCAAAGAGGAGTTTACAACAGTCTACCTTTCAAAGGCCACTCTCACACCATCACTTCTACAACCTGGGTGTCCTCCACAGCTACTCAGTTGTTTTATTTACAACTTTAGATTATTAGTATAATCTAATACATTTTATAAGACTGTCTTCTGGCACTTCTAAACAGAATGGATAATCTACATTATGGACTTCAAATTCTTATTGGCACTGGAACTTTTTCTCAATTAGGTATGGTTTGGGGTTAAAATCTAGTCCAGTCTAGAGGACTGGAGCAGGAGCCCAGTAGGTAAAATCTAATATATTTTTAGATTATAAAATACGTTTGCCTTGCATGCGGCCAACCTGGGTTCGATTCCCAGCATCCCATATGGTCCCACGAGCACTGACTAGAGTAATTCCTGAGGGCAGAGCTAGGAGTAACCCCTGTGCATTGCCGGTGTGACCCAAAAAGAAAAAAAAAGATCTAGTCCAGTCTAAAGAAGCCTTTACTAAATGCTGTCTAGCCACCAAAATTAGAAAGCTAGTTAAATCAGTTATAAAAAATAAAAGTATGCATGCTAGTTTATTTTATAAACTTTGGCTTGATGTTTTATAATGCCATCAGCTGAAATCCACCCTACAGTACAGGAATGCACTCTTTCAAATAGTTCATTATCTGCTTAGTTTACGAGGAAACATAAAAATATTTCAGGAGTTCATACCTAAATATCACTTAAGGCAAAGCAGCTTTTAAGAATAATGGTTTTCAAGGTGTGGTTCCCGAGAATATGCCACAAATGCAAATACTCTCAAAAAATGAAAGCTTGGCGCTGTGACTCAGAAAGCTGTTTTACAAGTCCTCTGGATCTCAGCACACACTGGAGCCTAAGAAGCACTCTTCCAGCATGCATCTGTTCACTTCCACAGTACAAAGACAATCGCACGGCCAGCTCTGCTACATCCACATTTGTCTGCTGGTGCTTCTTGCAGTTGCTCCTGCCACTGCAGTGCTGGGAATCAGATCCAGGGACACCGAGACCCAGTGCTCTGCCACCGAGCCACACCCCTGACCCATCTGCTAATGTTTTTCATCTTGTTACTTAAAATACAACTTACAGGACATTTTGCCTAGTGATGATTCTTTCATATTTGTAGATTCCTGCTCCAACTGTGATGCATACTGGATTTCTGGCTTAGACTAAAATGATAATGAAAGCAATTAAGTCACTTGTACTTCTTGGGCTTTTTTTCAGTAGCAAGTTCTACAACACATCATCTTTATAAACATTCATGCTGAAAAAAAAAAGGAACATTAGTATGGTGTAAAAAATAAAACACATTATCCACAATATATTTTAATTGCACTCTTTGAATATCAGATCCATAGCCTTATAAAGAGGCACAAATTTCTGGCATCATCAAGTACTCAGTCTAATTTCCTGACAACATTATCCCAAAAAAAGCATAAATTACACCACAGTGGATTCAACCCTGCACAAAAATGAGTACTAAATCTAATTGACCAAAAATTCAGCAGACTGCCAAAATTTTTGACTAAACATATATTATCTCTATTTTTTCTCATCTGAAACATTCAAGTCTTTCCCAGAAATAAATAATTCATAAACAGCAGCTAAACATTTCATGCTTTCCATCTTCTACATTGCACTGATGCTTGGAGTAGGGGTTTTTCCATCCTAGTTACACTGACACTAACCTTAGAGATGGTGTTCTATCCTCTTACAAAGAACTTCAATTTAAAGAGAGAACTTCTTTCTTTTTTAAAAAATTTTAAAATTTTTATTAGTGAATCACCATGATCACCATGAGGTACAGCTACAAACTTATAAACTTTTGTGTTTGCATTTCAGTCATACAGTGATCGTTTACCCATCCCTCCACCAGTGCCCATTCTCCTCCACCAGTGTTCCCAGTATCCCTCCCACCACCCCATCCTGCCTCTGTGGCAGGGCATTCCCTTTTGTTCAAGAGAGAACTTCTTTTGTGTTTTTCTCACTATCAAATTAAGTACAGGGGCTCCAAGGCTAAAAATGTGCTAAATATCACATACTAACATTATAGTACGCCACTCAGTAATGACAATAACAGGCTCACTTTAATTATAACCTACAAATAAGACAGACTACAACATAATTTGTTGACTAGTGAATTTGAGGAACTTAGCCACAACATTTTTAAAAAGACAGCATGGTAGATAGGAGGTGAGAACTGAGTCAAAGTGACCAGAGTTACTCTAAAGTCTAAGTCTCACTTACTGGCAGGGTAACTTGAAACAAATTAGATTCTCAGCGTCCTCATTAATAAAATAGGGGTAATATAACCTCATAAAGTTGTCTGAACATTTGAAATAATATATATATATATATATATATATATATATATATATATATATATATAAAATGCCTAGTACATGGTGGTGGAGAATGGGCACTGGTGAAGGGATGGGTTATCAAACTTTGTAAGGGAGAAACATGAGCACAAAAATGTATAAATCTGTAACTGTAAAAAATAAATAAATAAATAAATAAAATCCAAAAAAAATAAATAAAATGCCTAATACATAAAAATATTTAAGAAATAGCTGCTTCTTTATTATATCACATGGTAAATAATGAGGTAGAAGAAAAAGTTCTCTCTTTTGGAGAAAATATGCTTTCAACAAGCTTCCATATGAGTTATTAGGTAAAATGCTATTAATGATTAAAAAACAGGGACAGGAGAGATAGCATAGCAGATAAGGTGCGTGCCTTGCAAGCAACCAACCAGGGTTTGATCCCTAGCATCCCATGTGGTCTGCTACGTGGTCCCCCAGACACTGCCAGAAATGATTCCTGAGTGTAGAGCCAGGAGTAACCCTTGAGCATCGCCATGAATGGCCCCAAAACAAAACAAACAAACAAAAATCTCATAATGTTTTTCCCTAATATCAATATGATATATACATATGCCACTGAATAAAAAATATGATTCTTACCTGCTATATCTAGGGCTTTTATTTATCAACTTGGCCACTATACAATCTAGAAAACTTAAGAGTTCTTGTTAGATAAACACATTTACAGTTGCCGCTATTTAAATGAACTGAGGAAGAAGAGCTGTCACCTGGAATATAACTATTTTCCCATCATCAGCTTGAAGATAGAAAGTCCATGAAGAGGTTATGAAGCTCTGTGCGGAGTCCATCATGTCACTCCAGAACGACCTCACCAGAGTCAGAGGGAAGAGCAGATGCATTTTTGGCATCAGGGTCATGAGCTTTAAAATAAATCATGGGAAATATATTACTCTTTAATATATACATTTAAGAGAATCCACAAATCTTTATTGGGATAGGGCATAAACAATTAAGTTAATCTACCATAATCATTAGCACAGAAGTAACTTATTTATGCAAATTAATTATGGTACAATTGCTAGTGAATTTAACTTGCCAGCAAATATATACGCTATCTGTGATCTAAATCCAAATAAAAGGCTTTGAATCAGGCTCCAAAATGAGGAGTATCTTCAGATTTGATTAAATAAGGGCTAGCAAGACCTCAAAAAATAGAGGGGGAAGGGTCACATCATATTCTCATCTTTACAGCTTTTGTGTAGAATAAATCAGGATATGAGTACTAAAGAAAAAGGGAAAGAAAAATATTGAAAGAATATGCAAATAAAAGACATCTGACAACAGAGCAGGGCAGAAGAATTTGTGGACAAAATGTATACAGCTAGCTGCTGATAAGATTTTAATACTAGTTTCTATCAATTAAGACTTTATGACTTGGAGTGGACCTCTCTAGGATGTAAGAGTGAGATACCAGGTTTTGGAATAATTCAGATTCTGCTCTACTTCAAAAGAGAGGCATTAAGGATTATTAGAGAATGTGCAGGTTTTAGAATCAGAAGACAAGTCAAATGATCCCACTCAATAGCTGTGAAGTCTCTCACTAACTCATGGACAAGCATTTACTGAGATTTTAAGATACCAGGGATCATGTGCATCTTATTTGCCAGGTTCTCCTGTGTTTAATCTGTGTAGTCTATGTAGGACAAAGATTACATTACAAGGCGAAGCCCCAAGTGGTAGTCAGCAGAGAGAAGGTCCCAAGTGCTGCATGCCCAGGGCCCCGCAGTGCTACTGGGTATGGACCCGGTGACCCCCAGAAATGTCCTTGTGTTTTCCATGATAGTGATCAAAACAGGCCGAGGGGCGGGGAGAGAATGAGAACCCAGGTTGATATGAATATCTAGGAAGAGACACTTCACCTAAAATTGGGGTGAGAAGGTGTTAAAAAGGCCTCACCAAGGAAATGACACATATCCCGGGTAAAGAGGATCCCTGAGGCAAGTGGGGAATAGAAGAAACTGAGGTGGGGTGTGGGGTGCAGGGTGGGAGAAAGGGCTCGACTGCAGCACCTGCCAAGTTTCATTTGCCTAAGGGAGGCCTGGGCTTGGTCGCTGGGGTCCCCCAAGCACAATGCCAGGAGACGCCCCTGAGCACGGCCACCTGTGGGTGACCCTCCCAAAAAAGGAGAGACATGAAATAATACCTCGCATTATCAAATTAAGACCTGTAAAGTATGCATACAATAAAGAAAAAAGTATATTTAATACTCATAATAACTGTAGTGAAAGTGATACACAACCAGGGGCTGGGGAGGGGGGAGGGGAGTGACTGCTAACAGGTACTGGGGATGATGAAGATTTCTGGAATTAGAATGGTCACGAAACTTTTGTGAATATACTAAAACTTAATGAACTATTATACAATAGGGGGTGGGGGGTATACTGGGGTTTTTGGTGGTGGACTATGGGCACTGGTGAAGGGATGGGTGTTTGAATATTGTATAACTGAGACATAAACCTGAGAACTTTGTAACTTTCCACATGGTGATTTAATAAAAAGTTAAAAAAAAAAAACAACTTAATGAACTAAACTTTCTACAAAGATGAGTTTAGGAATATGTGAGCTATATATCAATTTTAAAAAATGTTCAAATCTCATTCAAGTCATTGTTGTATCTTTATAATATTATCGGTATAGTCATGAATGCTTAATATACATGTCATTTGTAAATGAAAATGATCAGAAACAATGTACATATTCTCAAATAAGGGACTCCTTAAACTGTACAATACATTCATAACGTGGAATATTATGTTGTTATAGATTGTGTGGCTTTGTTTGAGGGGGGTCAGAGGCAGTATCTAGGTCAGTGCTCAGGTCACTCCTGGGGGCACAGAGGTGGAAGCTAAGTCTCTTGCATACAAATAATGTACAAAGCAGCCCTTGGGCTGTTTCTTTGGTCCTATATTAGAGATTTTAATTTTAAACAGAGGGCCAGGGATGTGGCTCAAATAAATGCCCTTCAAAGCCCTGCTATGTGAGGTCCCGGATATGGATTATGGCTGCCCCTCAAACACTGCTGGGAGTGACGCTTGTCACAGCCTGAGCACTATTGGGCCCAAAGAACACAGAATAAAATACAGGTATACATATTTATGAATAAAATACTTCTGTATTGTACCCAGTTCAGCAGAATAGGAAACGGTGGCTAATATAGAGGATAAAAGACTGTTCACTATATATTCCTTTCGCCTTTTCAGTTTTGTACACTCTAGCTGCATTTCTTATGCAAAGTTAATACAATTAAGACACTGGAGACAGTGCTTGAGGCTCCTCTGATCTCTGTGCTCAAGTGTGATTCCCGGTGGTGCTAGGGAACCATATGCCGTGCTGGGAACGGAACAAGACAAACTCTTACATCCTATACTATCTATACTATCGCTGTCCCCTAAAATTAAGAAACTGTAACCAGTATTCTATCTAGAGTATAGAATAAGGAATTACAAAAGGTGACTCAGGAGTGGTGATCGGGAGCCAGGCGCTGGTAAGTGCTCTGGCCTTACATCTACTGACGTATCTAAGACAGGAGAAAGACAGGATGATTTCTCCATTTAGAAAACTATCTGGACACAAACTAAAGGAAGAACTGAAAGGCACTGAAGTGGGAAATCACTTGGGTGTTAATTTAGTGCTGAGAGTTAAAGACAAGTACTATAGAAATGATGCTAGCCCAAGTTAAGGCAATGGTAGTTAGGATAAATAAAAACATCTGAGCAGGCCCAGGGAGTTGCTCAAGGGCTCGGAGAGCAAGTCCCCAAGCACTGCCAGGTGTGTCCCTGCTCCCAAACGACCATAAACCATCAATTTTCACACGCAGAAGAGTATCTTCACTGGACCATGAGAAAAAACAAATGCAGTTACTAACGTGAACATCCTTTTTTGTTTCTGATATTGGGTCACTCCAGCTGTGTGTTCAGAGGCGCAGGGACTGGAAGGCATGTCTCCCGCACCTACAGCGAGCACTCACGCGGCTGAACTCTCTCTGGCCCACAGCCGGACTTTTTAGGAGTAAAGCGTTACACATAAATAATCATGCAATTAATTTCTTTTCTATTTGCCAACAAGTACTATGCTTACTGACAAGTAATTACGAAATGTAACCCTGGGATCAGGTGGGTGATAAACATTTCAATACCGGTCAGTGTGATCTAAGCAGGCAATGTCAAAGTACTGTTTCTTACTTGCTCTTGTCTCTGTTCAGCAAACGGCAGCTGACTGTGGCAACCAAGATGGCAAGCATATTGCTCATCAGATTGGGAATATGCTTCTGTACATGCTGTAAGAGAACCCAGTGAAATTACAAAAGGTAGGAGGAAAAGCAAACGATTTGTCATTTTATAAAAATTTGGTTTTGGGGAAGAGCCTGGCAAGCTCCCCATGGCGTATCCAATATGCCAAATACAGTAACAATTACAGATCTCATTCACCTGACCCTGAAAAGAGCCTCCAATAGTTGGGAAAAACGAGTAAGGAGAGGCTGCTAAAATCTCTGGGCTGGGACGAATGGAGATGTTACTGGCGCCTGCTCGAGTAAATCAATGAACGGAATGGCAGTGATACAGTGATTAGTTTTTTGGGGGGTCGGTATCCCTTGTGGTGTTCAGGAGATGGGGGTAGGGTGGCGGAAGGGGGCCCTCTTGATGATACGCGCCCTTGTGAAGGGATGGCACCGACAGTTTGGTGACGGTGGTGGTGCTCAGGGAGCCAGAGGGCCCCCAGGAAGACACCCAATCTCGCTGGGACGCCATATGCTGATGGGACATGTCCCATCACTCACTGGCGACATGTCCATTCACGGCTTGTGCCCCACCCTGGGAATCATCTCATGGCTCTTACAAAGAAATCTCACACTGAGAAAGCATCCTATAGACAGGAATCTCCAAATTTGGTAATAAATGTAAATGTATTATTTTAATAAATCCCCCTAACTTCTACCACAAGTCCAACGTCTCAAGTATGAATCTTAATTATATTCAGGCGAGGGATATATGACATTAACATGAGGGGTTCTCTGTGGCTGAAGTTTGGAAAGTAGAAAAACTGGGACTGGCATATTGAACTTCTGGCTCCATCTGTTGACTGTATGTAATCTGAACAGAACTGGTGAGCCTTTCTGATTATTATTTTCTATGTGTTTAAAATGAAAATACCACCACCCACTTGGTTGAAAGAAATACATATTTCAGTGATTTATATAAATATATATGTATATGCATATTTATATAAAACTGCTACGGCGATCGCTAAGTTGAAAAGAATATGTAAATGGGAAGAAAAAAAACCCAAAATCTAATTAGTCCAATACCCTAAATTCTAGGAAAACTGAACTTAGAAAATGTTCTATAGCAGATGATCCTAAAGTTATAATGGGTCTTTACCAGATATAATCTCGTCATTTAGTTCACTAGAGCCATTTCTTTCTTGGAACGTAACACTCCTTTATAAAAGTTCTATTTTTATTTACAACCCAATTACATCTTCCTACTGTTTCTCAAAGATGTGGAAACTATAGTGAACAGTTTCTTGTACCAAGATGCCAGTTCGGAGCCTGAGCAGTGGCGAGGAAGACTATGGTCCCGTGGAGACTACCTGAGTCAGGGCACACTGACAGGGAGAAAGGCTGCTCCCCTTAGGCTGAACACACGCACGTGACTTAATGAGTGGAGAAAATTTCATTCGAGTTCTTTAAAAGGTTAAATGTCAATTTTGTCCAGATTATAGATTTCTTTTATTAAACATGCCTTTTTCAGCAAAAAGGAAGAGATGTAAAAGACTTTGATTCCTTCACTGACATAAGTCACAAAGAATTGACCACTAAATAATGCGTCAAAGGCCCAATTCAGTAAAATATCAAAATTGGTTAGACCAACCAGTCTATACGGAAAGGCTTAGGAAAGTTAACCATGGAAAAGGTAGTGATAAATTATGAGCAAGGCAATTATTACTGCATTTATAAAACTCAAACCCTTGGTTAAACAAAGGTATCCTATCCACAGTACAAGAAAAAAAAATATACCGTTTCATCAAATTTAATGTCCATGAAATTTCTAGCAGCAGTTACAAAAATTCTAACTTCATAATAATTAGGATGCTAGTTTAAAAGGCTGTTTGTCAGGCCAGAGAGACAGCACAGCAGTAAGGTGCTTGCACTGACTGCAGCCAAACTGGGTTCTACCCCAGTCGTCCCATATGGTCCTCAGGATTGTTCCCTGAGTGCAGAGCCACCAGGAGGCTCTGAGCACAGCCAGGCACGGCCCCAAAACAAACAACAAAAACAGAATGTCATATCCTGAGTAAAAAAAAGTACAACATAACTCAAAGAAGAAAACAACATGAAACATATAAATCTCTTGAAGAGAGCAAAGAACATGTCATGGCCAAGCCACCAGACCCTGCCCTAGGCTGCTCCATTCAGGGCGACCCGGAGGGGACTGGAGGGGGCGGGGAGACCTTTCCCCGCCCCCACAGAGCCAGCCCCAGCAGCCAAAACTTCCAGAACTCAAGCGTCGCCATGCTCACGGCTACCCTCCAAAGGCGTGGCCAAGCCTCACCCCTGCGTGAATCTACTCCCGGACATCTCGTACCTTACATACCAACACACCAAGAGTAGCAGACCAGTTTGATTGGGTTTAAAGCAGAAAGCAACCGCCCCCAGGGGGAAATATAGTTACACAGATATAGACATAAGCACCCAAGGCCCAACCTTCAACAACGTGTTACCAATCTCTCATGGAAGGGCTCGATGGCTCCTGCGTGAAATACAACAATCTTCACACCCTTTCCTCTAAGAAACCTTTTTGTCTTATTTTCAGTGGATTATTCATAACAAGTGATAAAAAATAAATTATTTCGGTTCTGCTTTGGGGGCAGGGTTTGGGATGAAAATATGATGGTGGGAAGGTGTAATGGCGGTAGGATTGGTGTTCGAGTACTAAATGTAATCAAATACTGTGAACAACTTTATAAAATTAAAAATTAAAAAAAAAGATTATAATGCTGCCATTAACAAAGTACCTTACCTGATTCACATTCTAGTTTGGTCCGATTTAAATCAATTCCATCATCCACAAATTGACAAATTGAAAACAGTCTGCAGCCTCTTTGACACGCGTACAACTCCTCTTCCTGGGAAAGTTCAAGAACAGAGAGGATTAGCAAAAAAAATTTCCCCCTGGGGAAAAAAAAGTAAAAAAGAAAGCGAAGTTAGTAGGGTTTATCATCCACCATCCCATCAGCGTTATAACTTAAGGAGCCAGGCAGACTTACAGGAATCATACAAAGAGATTATTTCAGTTTCTTCTTTCTATAGTGATACCCAAGAAAGAAACCTAGAAGGAATAAACAGAACCTTCCTCCCTGATCCACCGCTCCTATTCTGTGGGAGAAAATTTGACAATAAGGCAAAGTGAGATAATCAGAGCTTCCACATATGTAGAAATGAGTGAGCAAGTGCGGACCAACAGCATACGTCTAAAATATGAATATTTCACACAAACCATCCGGCTTATCAGGAAGCCACCATGACTAGCCTCACAGGGCAACTGCTGCCAGAAACACCCCAGCACAGACAAGGGCGATAGCGTGCACGGGAAGGCCAGTGGCAACCAGCGAGATCTGGATGAAAGCCTTTAGGTGAGTGGTGCTGCACAAGAGACTTTACCCACGGGATATCTCAGCTTTCTTAGACAGAAGATACTCGCTACAAATGATCTCAGACCCCCTCAATAAGGCAGGGGGTAATCCTAGCACAGTGCTGGGGACATAGACGGTGCTCAGTAAGTGATGGTATTAATCATAATTGTTTGTTTGCTTGCTTTTGGGGAGTGGTGGTTATGTTTGACCACTAAGGTGTGTCCAGGGCTTACACCAGGCTCTGTGCCCAGGAATCACTTCTGGTGCTGCTTGGGGGGACGGGGGGCATACGGGGTGCAGGGGATTGAATCTAGATTGGGTAAATGCAATGCACACACCTTACCCGCTGTAATATCTGGCCTCCTCAATAGATTTTTTTCTATAGAAAACAACAGTTAAAGCCATAGTACATGTGTGGGATCTCAAGATAAGAATAGATTCACCATACACTAGTAGAAAAAAACATCTACTTAAAAAACCTAAGGACACTGTCTTGTTTGTTGTTTTTGGACCACACTTGGCTGTTCTCCAGGTTCACTTATGCTCAGGACTGACTCCTGGCTCTACGCTCAGGGGACCATGTGGGGTGCCTGGAATCAAACCTGGCCAGCCATGAACAAGGCCAGGGCCTTCCCTCTGTACTCTCTCTCTCTGGCCCCGAGGACAATCAGGGTTTTCATCCATAAGACAACTACAGCATTTGAAATAAACCAGCCCATGCGGCGGAGTAAGCCACCGTAACTGATTGTATGATCCACTGGGTACAAACGGGCAGGCATCGAGGAAGGCAGGAAAAGTGTGTGCACACTGCGAGTCAGTGGCCGACGGGATGCAAAGGCAGGCGTCCCTGCGGAGGGCTGTCAGCGGCTGTAACGCAATGAGACCCGGCCACGGTCTAGAACACACAGTAGTAATCCATACTGCTTTGAAGGCAGCACATTTTTTTGAACCCAAGTTTTGGTTACTCTTATTGTTAAGGTGAAACTGAAAGAATTTTACAATTCAGATCAATTTCATGCCTGAGTGGCTTTTTCAGGCTTTATAGAAACAGTGGAAGAATTCTCTTGTCTTTGGAGCGTCACCTATCTCTCCGCACCTCTCAGAGAGGAAACGGGCCAACCCTAATGCATGCCATTTCGTGTTTTCTTTCCTTCACGAAGCTAACCAAGCCCGTTTTCAGAACAGATCGTGGCACAGCAAAAACAGCCGAGCTTGAGGAATCAGCCCTGTTCTAAAGCCCAGCCTCATACTTCTTCTGTACAAAGTTAAACATGACTTAATTTCTCAGTGTCAGTTTCCTTAGCTGTAAAATAGGGGTAACACTCATGTCAATCTTGAATATGAGGGCTATACATTTTTATCTATAATATCATTATTATGCTATATGATCTAATATATATAGCATTCTAATAATATACTTAATTAGCAGCCACAATGTGCCAGGCTTTTATTTTTTTATTTTATTTATTTTTTATTTTACTTTATTTTTTGCTTTTTGGGTCACACCCGGCAATGCTCAGGGGTCATTCCTGGCTCATGCACTCAGGAATTACCCCTGGCGGTGCTCAGGGGACCATATGGGATGCTGGGATTCGAACCCGGGTCAGCCGCGTGCAAGGCAAACGCCTACCCGCTGTGCTATCGCTCCAGCCCCCAGGCTAACTTTTAAGGCACCATACAATATGGGCACATAAGAGGCACTCAATAGCTATTAAAAGTATTTGGAGTTGGAGAGATTATACAGAGGATAGGGCACTTGCCTTGCACGCAGCGGGTCCAGGTTCAATCCCTGGCACCTCATATGGTACCTCAAGCCTGTCAGGAGTAATTCCTGAGCACAGAGCCAGGAGTAACCCCCGAGGCATTGCTGGGTGTGGCCCCCCAACACCCCCCCCCTGCAAAATAAGAATATCCTAGGGCTGGAGCTATAGTACAGTGGATAGGATGCTTGCCTTGCAAGTGGCTGTCCTGGGTTCAATCCCTGGTATCACAAATGATCCTGAGTACCACTAGGAGTGATTCCTGAATACAGAGGCAGGCGTCAGCCCTGAGCACAGCACAATTTGGCCCAACCCCTTTCCTCTCAAAAAAAAAAAAAAGGCGATCACATCCTATTCCAAGTGTTTCCTGTTCTAGACAATATTATTGTTCAAGTAAAAATTTCAAGCCCTATTCATTCCAAATGACTAGCAAGGAAAAGGGGCTAGTCACCAAACAATGACCGCTAATAACCTCAATGATACTATTTATATATTTTATAAGCATTTTTTTATCCTGAGTTAAGTCAACTATTCTCTCATTAATGAGCATCACCAGTACCAAACACATCAGACTGGTTTTAAGACACACAGCAGAAAGAATAACTATCTACCGCAATGAGTCAGGTACTATTCTAACAGAGCCTTACGTATTAGCTTCAGTCCTCATACTTGGTCTGTAAAAGGGGTGAATTTCTGCCTTTTTTTTTTTTTTTTGTAATTGGCAAAAGAAGCTAAGAGATACAAAGTGACCAGCAAGGGCCCTTGGAAAAAAATGGTGCTGGGATGGGAACCCTCCTCTGTATGGTTCCAGAGCCACACCTTGTTAAAAATGACCAGGCCGGCCCTAATCAGCTTGTTAATATGATTTATGTCTCCTGTATTTGGACCAGACCAATTATGCCACTGCACTTTTGAGGAAAGTTAAAGAGTGAAATAATAGCAAAATATTTACGCACAGGTAAAGAAGTTTGCTTTCTTGCAACAAACAATATTGAGTCATTACAATAAGATTTCTATTTGTCAAAACCTGACCCAGAGATGACATGCAAGCATCTAAATTAAGGGCATTCACCTTGCACAGGGCCAATCTGGGTTTGCTTCCTCCGTCCCTCTCAGAAAGCCTGGCAAGCTACCGAGAGTATCCTGCCCGCACGGCAGAGCCTGGCAAGCTACCCGTGGTGTATTCAATATGCCCAAAACTGTAACAAGTCTCACAATGGAGACATTACTAGTGCCCACTAGAGCAAATCCATTAACAATGGGAGGAAAGTGCTACAGTGCTCTTATAACACACTGCTTTTTCCTGAAAGGTAGAGCAACTATTTCAGAGGTGGACCAACAGAAATCATTAATAGTGTTAATCCGACTTTACAAAGGAGGCAGAATGGGGTACCCAGCTCTAGTGCTCAACTACTACTATGAGAAAATGACTTTGGCAAGCCATGGAAGCCTTCAGAGGCTCCCTTCCTCCACGGAAAAGCTGCTCTGCGCGGTGGCTCTGAGAATTCAGGATGTTGGGTCAATCTCTTATCGTACTAGCGAGTACAGCATAAAGAGTTAAAGGATTTTAAGGAGTCAGATGACTTAAGGAGAACATCTTCAAAGATTAAAAGTGACTTAGAGATACCCGTTGTCAGAAAGCTCTGGATACTACAAAAGTTTCTCAAGTTTACAGAAATGCCTCTACTTAAAATTGCTGAATTTTCATCCTAGCATTCTAGTTTATACTGCATTGTTAGGAAAACATACAGGAGAAAGACAAAAAGAAAGAAAAAAGAAGAAAGGAAAAAAGTAGAAAGAGAGAAAGAAAGAAAGAAAGAAAGAAAGAAAGAAAGAAAGAAAGAAAGAAAGAAAGAAAGAAAGAAAGAAAGAAGAGACAGCAATCCTTGAACGATAAAAAATAAAACTGCCCTGAATGCCAGATCAAATCGGTATTCATGAAGGTGAAGGGCTCGCAGAGCAGAAACAGAACCCACAGAAGGGCGGTACCGATTGACCTGGGTCCCTGGGCCCGGCCCCCCTCTCCCCAGTCCCATCAACCTCACAACTGAGCACTCCCGTCCCGCGCCTCTGCCGCACACGGGCCATCCGGGCCATCCCGCCGCGACGCCGACGCGCGGTGAGCAGGAGACATCGGGAAGGGAGAGGGTCTCGGAGGCCGGGTCACCGCCGCGGCTGGGGCTGGCCTCCACCTCCCGGGCCGCAGTGGGCGGCTGGACAGCAAGTGGACAGTAAACAGCGCCAGCGGCAGGGAACGCAGGAGGGCGAGGCCGGCCGGCCGCATCAGCAAAGCGCTCCCGGGGCAGGGTCGCGGGGCAGGGTCCCGGGCGGCGGGGAGGGGGGAGCACACCGAGTCCGCAGTTCCGAGCCAGCACCTCTTTCCCGTTCTTCACGGTTTTGGGGGTCCCCAGGGCCTATGCCCAGCTCTGCGCCCCGGGCTGGGCTCGCGGGACCATATGGGGGCGCCGGGCACCGCCGAGTGGGGCAGCCGAGCGCGCCGCACTCCCGCCCCGGCCCCGGGCGCCCGCCCACAAGCCCCCGGGGGTCTGGGCTCCCGCCCCGCGCCCTGGGGGCAGCCCCCGCAGGCACCGCACCCCCGCCCCCCGCGCTCGGGAGAGCCGTCACTCCCCGCAGCCCAGCTCCCGGGGTGGGGGCGGGGGGAAGGAGTCGCGTCGGGCTCGGCCCCGGGTGCCCCCACTTCCGGTCAGCGGCGCGGGAGCCGGGGGGTGGGGGGGCCCGCGCTGCACCGGCCCTACCTTGGGGTAGGTGTGCAGGGGGTAGGTCAACTGACAGGCCCGGTGGCAGGACGCCGTGTCGCCCAGGACCGAGTCAAACGCTTCCGCCGCGGCGGTGCCCGAGCCCCCGGCCAGGGCCACGGTGAGCAGCAGCAGCGGCGGGAGCCCCAGCTGGGCCCCGGCCCAGAGGTGCCCCTTCGGCGCCATCTTGGTTGCCTCTGTCACCGAGCTCCGCGGGAGGCTGTTTTCTTCCCCGGCTCGGCTCCTCTCCGCAGGGCCGGACTCCTTCCCCGCCCCGCGGCCGCCGCTTCCGCCTCCGCCGTCCGCCCGCCCGGCTCCGCCCCGCCCCGCCCGGGATCGCCGCCTGGGCCCCGCCTCCGGGCCGCTGAACTTCCCCCGAGGCCGGCCAGACGAGGAGGGCGGGCCAATCATCGAGAGCGTGACACGCCCCGCCCCGCCCCTTTCTTCGCTAGGCATGCTGGGACGTGTAGTTCTCCGCGGGGCCCCGGGGCCCCGTGCCTTCGGGAGTGTCGGCGCCGGAGAACTACAAGCCGCCCTCTCCGCTTCATTCGCAGTGCATGCCGGGGGATGTGGTGCGGCCCCGGCTGCCCGCGGGGAAGCGCTCAGCCGTGGAGGCGTCCGTTTAGTTTTGCCGCCCGAGAACGAGGGGCTGGGGGTCCCCTCAGAGGGTCTGCTCTGGCGGTACGCAGCTAGCCCGGGTGGCTCTCCTGGGGTGGGGGGCGGGCTAGGCGTCCGTTTCTGGGTTCCTGGCTGCGTAGGGCAGAGGAAGGTGGGGTTCTCTCGGCGGGGAGATGGGGCACCCCGGTCGTGCTCCGAACCCCGGGCGGTTCCTGGAGGGGACAGTCGCTTGGCGGGTCGTCGCCGGCTGCGGGGGGAAGCTGGGGGTCGCGGGATCGGTGGAGTCGCAAGCCGGCCCGGGCCCGGCCTCAGTCGAGGGAGGTTTTGGGGATCTCCGCTTCGGCCCCTGGAAGGATGCTGCTGGTTGCCCGGGAGGAGGGCTCCCTGTCCTTGCACCCGGGGTCCGCAGGAGGCAGGGGTGCGGCGTCCCGAGCGTGTAGGACCCGTCCGGGTGTGTGCTTGGCGACCACGTTGGAGTGGTCGAGGTGAACTTTTTTGGTGTGTTTTTCTTTTCTTTTCTTTTTTTTTTTTCTTTTTGGGTCACACCCGGCGATGCTCAGGGGTTGCTCCTGGCTCTGCACCCAGGAATTACTCCCGGTGGCTCTCAGGGAGACCCTATGGGATGTTGGGAATCGAACCGGGGTCGGCAGTGTGCAAGGCAAAGCAAGGCAAACGCCCTACCCTACCTGCTCCAGCCCCCTTTTTTTCCCTTTGTTCGTTATTCTTCTTGGCAGAGGGAAGCGGGGGCCAACTCAGTGATGAGCACTGAAGGTTCCTGCCCGTGGCTCGGGAGGGGCCCCCTGGAGGGTGCTGGAGGTGAAGGTGGGGAGTATGGGGACGGGGTGCAAGGCAAGGAAGTGCCCTAGCACCCGGGCTGTCCCCCCGCCTGGTGTTCAGGGTCTGCCCTCTTTCTCAAGGAGAGCGCCAGGCCAGCATCGGGGAGGTGGTCGTCGCGGGCCCCCAGCGATGGATAAGTACGTCATTCGGACGCCTCGGGTCCAGAATAGTCCGCAGAAGAGGGATCCTGGAGAAAAGATTTACAAGCAGGCCACGATCGAGTCTCTGAAGGTGAGCGGGGAGCCGGGACCGAGAGGCCGAGCTGGGCCGTAGCCGCAGGAGCCGGCCCGCGCACCCCGCAGTGCTCCCGGCTGCTTATCACTCCCATCTCCTGTGCCCCCTAAGACTTTCATTGATTGGGGCCTGCATTATTCCTCTAATTTAATAATAGTTAGAAGGCACGCAATTTGGTCTTAACAGTTGTTTTAATTGCTAGTCAAGAAGCAAGCCCCGTTCATGGTCTTTTCCTTGCATTTGTATTTTTTTTTTAATCTGACAGGAATATTAAAGTACCAAATAGGATTCTGTGGACCCTGAATAAACCCAGTAAGGCTAGTGATGATACTAGACTCACTTAAGGGCCTCCACAACCACATCGGAGGAGAGCGCTGCAACCTTCAGCTCAGCCCTACTTCTCTTAACAAGTAGACAGCCGACAGTGAATCAGTGAGCAAGTCACCCAGTTATGGTAGAATCATTATCATCCCCCCCCAAAAAAAGACAAAAAAACAAAAATGTCTTTCTAATTAGTTCCCCTGATTTTCTCAAATCTCATCTGTATTTTTTCCCCAGTTTTTTTTATCCCTTCTACTAGATTCCTAGTGTTGGCGCTTTCAGAGCTTTGTTCCAGTTTATGTATGTGACTAGTGTGATCTTCTTTCCCACCCACCCTTTTTTGTTTGTGGTTTGAGCTGTACCCAGTGGTGCTGGGGATCTTCTCCTCACTTAGTACTCTTTTATTCTTTTAAAAATAATATTTTTTTTTTTTTTTTGCATTTTGGGTCACACCTGGCAATTTGCACTCAGGAATTAATCCTAGCGGTGCTTAGGGGACCATATGGGATGCTGGGAATCGAACCCGGGTCGGCCGCATGCAAGGCAAACGCCTACCCACTGTGCTATCGCTCCAGCCCTCACTTTTAAAAAGAATTTTGAGGCTGAAGAAATAATTCAGCAATTAAGGTGCTTGCTTTGCACACGGCCAACCTAGGTTTGGTCCCCAGTATCACATATGGTCCCGTAGCACCACCAGGAGTGGTCCCTGAGCACAGTGCCAGGAGTAAGCCCTGAGCACTGCTGCATGTGATCCAACCCTCCCCCCCTAAAATACAAAAAAAAAATTTGGGAGTCACATCTGGCAGTGCTAGGGACCGTGAAGGGTTGGGGGTCGAGTCCATACTAGCCTTTTATTTATTTAGGGGGGAGAGGTTTTTGTTTCATTTTTTCAATCTTCTACTCTTTTTTTTACCCCACTTAATTTAAACACCATGTTTACAAAGTTGTTGATGATGCATTTATTACTGGCATTAAGTATTCTAACACCAGTTCCACCACCACTGCCACCTTCCCTCCACCAGTGTCTGCACTTTCCCGACCACTCCTCAAGCCTGCCCCTCTAGCAGACCCACAGTCATTTACTGTGCAGTGCTAGTTACCACTAAATGGTTAATGGAATTACAAAATAATTTCAGCAAAAGGCAATTTGTGAAAATTGTTGTATCTCACCATGGGGACATTAGGTTCTTGTCTGAGGGCTTACTAAGCTGTTGTTGCTAGTAAGCCTTCTGTGTTAACATTTTCCTTTGTAGAGATTAGTTGGCATCTATATTACATTCCCATACAATTTGACGTGCTCTTACTGGGATGTTAGTATTGTCAAGTTTGGAGATGTTGCTCCAGAAAATCCAGAGTATTTAATAGGGCAGTCCAGCCGGAGGCCTGAGGCAGCTGTCGGGATGTGAGTGTAGCTGTCTGAGCTTTGGTATCACTGTATCACTGTCATCCCGTTGTTCATCAATTTGCTCTAGCGGGCACTAGTAACGTTTTCTATTTTTTTTCTTTTTGGGTCACACCTGGCAATGCCCAGGGGTTACTCCTGGCTTTGCACTCAGGAATTACTCCTGGCGGTGCTCAGGGGACCATATGGGATGCTGGGATTCGAACCCGGGTTGGCCGCATGCAAGGCAAACGCCCTACCCGCTATGCTATTGCTCCAGCCCCACCAGTAACGTTTTCATTTGTCCCTGTCACGTGCTAATGTAGTCCAATGGCGTCAGCTCACTCCAGGAACACGAAGAGCATGTTGTTGTTACTGTTTTTGGCATATCAGCTGTGTCACGGGTAGCTTGCCGGGCTCTGCCTGAGCTTTGGTGGGAAATTGACTCCCCCCACACACTCCCGCCTCCAAGATCACCTGGAGGTTTCAGCCAGGACCGGGTATCCAAGAAATTTTTGCAGCTACGTACTAGCCCTTTAAACCATCTCCCTGCCTCCTGTGAGTTCTCGTGGATAATTGCACAGAATAGTGATTCTCTCTGAGGGATGGTAGTTGGCGGTAGGCAGGTTTGTGGTATCCGACTGTCTGGAAGAAGAGGAGGGTGAGAATTGAACTACACATGCCTCAGAGTACAAACGTGCAGACACTGTGCACCTCTACCCCTTCTTCTGCATGCCCAGCTGGACCCCATTTGAAGAATCACTGTGTGTGATGGTGAGAATAAGGCACATGAAGATTGTGGGATACTTTAGAATAGACAATTAAGTCTAATAGGGATAGCATTGGACTTAAACTCGTTATCTTTTCTGCCAAATCTGTTCTTTATTCCTCTGTTTACCTTTGCATCCACATAGCTAGTAACAAGGCCTAAAATTTTCCGCCTCCTAAAAATCCTGGCTTCTACACCTCCCACTTTAAAATCAGAACCTTATGATTTTTCTCCCATAGAGCAGTGCCATGGTTTGTTAACTCTTCTCCCTCTTTTGTCATACCTTACTGCTCTCCCCTCTCCTCATAAGCCAGAGACATACGTCTTTAGAAAACAGAAAATCTACTCATGTTTTTTACTGCCTCCTCGTTCAGTGTTTTCTCATATCTATCAAAAAAGAAATTTCCTGGGTAGAAATCAGGGCCCTCTGTGACCTGACTCTCACCTGCCCCATCCCTTACCACTTTTTGCTTTTATTTCATTCTTTGCCACCAGCCCCTCAAAACCTTCCAAAGAGAGCCCCTCCCCCGCTTCTTTTAACCTCTGACTTTTTTGTTTTGTTTTAGCGGTGACATGGCAGTGCTCAGGGGCTACATCCAGCTCTGTGCTTGGAGGCGCTCCCAGCAGTGCTGCGGGGACCTGCAGAACCAGGGATCCAACCCGGCCTTATATATGCAAAGCATGAGGGGCTGGAGTGATAGCACAGCGGGTAGGGCGTTTGCCTTGCACGCGGCCGACCCAGGTTCAAATCCCAGCATCCCATATGGTCCCCTGAGCACTGCCGGGGTGATTCCTGAGTGCAGAGCGAGGAGTAACCCCTGTGCATTGCTGGGTGTGACCAAAAAAGCAATATATATATATATATATATATATATATATATATATATATATATGCAAAGCATGAGCCCAGCCCTTTGAACGCTCTCTCAGGCCCAGACGCCTCTGTATCTTTGCAGATGCTGTCTCGTTTGACCAGACTGGGCTTGCTCTCTGGTTTTATTATCATGTAATAATATAGAGTAAGAGCCAGACTTTAGAACCCAGCTGCTGAAGCTAAAATTTCAGCTCCAGGGGCTGGAGAGAGAATACAGCAATCCTTGGCACCTCGTGTGGTTCCCTAAACCCAAACAGTGCAGGATTGCTGTACTCTCTCTCCACCCAGGTATTAGCTCTGCATACAGCCAGGTATGGCCCAAAAGCAAAAACAAAATGAAACAAACCCCCAGCTCTGCCCTTCCTCTCTCTTTAACCTTGAGCAGGTTATCGGACCTCTTTGTGTCTTTCTTCACCCACAAATGGGAATAATACTAATTTCTTGATTATATGGAAATTACAGAGTGTGAGTGAATATTTGTATTTGGCTCATACTAAGTACTATGCTAGTGTTTGCAATTACCACCTACTTTATTAAATCCTATATATCCTCCATTATCTAGCTCAAGACTCTTCTTTGTCACCTTCCATGACCACCATTCTGGCCACAAATAGAAGATAACGTAGGGATAGAGATAGTACAATGGGTCGGGCATTCGCCTTGCATGCGGCTGGCCCAGGTTCAATCCCTGGCACCACTAAGGTCCCCTAGCCCTGTCAGGAGTGACTCCTAAACACAAAGCTGGGAATAATCTCTAAGCACAGATGAGTGTGATTGAACCCTGAGACGGGGAAACCAGAGGTTAAGGCACTTGCCTCAAGTGTGGCCAATGTATATTCTATTCCCAGCACATGTATGTTCCTCTAAGCACTGCCAGGAGTCATTCCTGAGCCCAGAGCTGGAGATAGCCCCTGAGCACTGCCTGTTGTCCCAATCACCCACCATATGGCCCCCACCCCTGGCTGCCCCCCACCATCCTGAAAAGAGAAATAGTTCAGAGGTAAGAGAGTTCAGGTCTGTTTCAGTGATAAAAGAAAATGCTGCACTGTGCTTTAAAAGGGTGGAGAGGTTTGACGAGGTAAAGGGAAGTAGTGACGTAGAGCTAGTCAGTAAGTGAGACCTGTTCTCTTCACTTACCAGCAATGGCAGATTAAAATCATTGAGTTAAATATTAAAATTAAATATGTTTTTTATGGGGCTGGAGCAATAGCACAGCAGGTAGAATGTTTGCCTTGCACGCGGCCGACCCGGGTTCGATTCCCAGCATCCCATATGGTCCCCTGAGCACCGCCAGGAGTGATTCCTGTGTGCAGGGCCAGGAATAACCCCTGAGCATCGCCGGAGGTGACCCAAAAAGCAAAAAAAAAAAAAAAAAATTATAAAGTAGTTCACAATATTTGTCTACATTTAATATTCAAACACCAATCCCACCACCATTACTCCCTCCCACCACCATATTTCAGATGTTTCCTTCCTGAACCCCAACCCCTGCCCGAAAGCAGAACTGAAATAATTTAATATGTATTGTTTGTTATGAAAAACTGCTGAAAATGCTACAAAAACTTTCCTTAGAGGAAGAAGTGTGAGGATTGTTGTGTTTCCTATAAGTGATCACTAACATGTTGTTAAAGGTTGAGCCTTGTGTGCTTATATATATATATATATATATATATATATATATGTATATATGTATATATGTAGAAAAAAATATTTCCCTCTAAGATTGGTTGCCTCCTACTTTAAACCCCACCAAATGTGGTGCTTGGAGTATGGGGTATGGGTGGGGTGTGAGGTATGAGTTGTCCAGGAACAGGTTCACTTGTGGGTGAGGCTCAGCCTAGGTGTCTGGAGGGCGGCCGTGAACATGGCGGTGGCGGGGCTGGGTCCCTTGGGATGGGGAGGGGTCTCACCTCCAGGGTGCCTCCAATGAAACAGCCTGGCGCGGGGTCTAGTGGCATGGTTATGGTGTGTGTCCTGTTATGCTCCCAAGTATTAATAATTTTTTTTTTTTTTTTTTGCTTTTTGGGTCACACCCAGTGATGCACAGGGGTTACTCCTGGCTCTGCACTCAGGAATCACTCCTGGCTATGTTTGGGGGACCATATGGGATGCTGGGAATCGAACCCGGGTTGGCCGTGTGCAAGGCAAATGCCCTACCTGCTGTGCTATCGCTCCAGCCCCCCAACTATTAAAAATGTTAAGATTAAAATGAGTTAAAAACTGAGTTATACATGAATGATAGCGTCAAGATAACTCAGAGCACTGGAGGGTGTACTTCGTGTGCAGGAGCCCCAGGTTTGATTCCTGGCATTGCCTGGTCCCCCAGCCCCTGCCAGGTGTGACCCCCTAGCAATGCAGTGGGAGTGGCCCCTGAGCACTGCTGGGTGTGGCCCCAAAGCAAAGCTTAACATGTGAATTCTCGACAGTTGGACTTGTTCCCTACCAGGTGACTCATTTCTACTCCCTGGCATTTATTTGTTTGTCTTTAATTGTAATTTATTTTTGCTTCTTCCCCTCCGCCCCTTCCCTTTCTGTTTTGTTGTATGGTTGCCATGATGACACACATACCAGGCTGTGGCTCATGCACATTGTTCGCTGTAGTCAGCCACCCGCTGCCGTGCTCACACGCGCTCACCGCGACACAAGCTCTTCCTGAGGAGCTTCCATATACCCGGCAGCTGTGGCTGCAAATTCCTTGTGCTATCAGGGATTGCAGACAATAGAACTGCCAGAATCTAGTATGTGGGATGCCGGGGAGTTGAACTCACAACTGGATACTTGCAAGGCGGGAGCTTTCAGCCTCTGCAATATTCTTCCAAACCCACTAGCATCGCCTTTTGTTTTTTTTTCCTTTTGCTTAACATTGCCTTTTTAATTTCAAGAATCTGCTGAATGTTCAAGCCTCAGTTTCCTCCACAGTAACTTGAGGAAAGAGATGACGCAACACTACCTAACGGGGGTTTGAGAGCTAAATCAACAGCTGCGTGCTGAAAAGGCTGAGTTACAGACACGCCTGGCACGTAGTAAAAAAACTCAAGAGTTTCCTCTTTTCAGAATTGAAAAGGGAGACGTTTGTGTGTTCAAACTAGGCTGAGAATGGTGCTGCCACGGTGAGGTTGATGGCACTGATGACGAAGGCTAAGAAGATGGTAATAACAGTTATTATATCGGGCCAGGGAGATGGTTCACAGGGCTGGAGAGCTTGCTTTTTATGCCAGAGCTCTGGGTTTGATCCTCAGCACTGCCTCGTCACCCACGTACCACTGGAAGCGACTCTGAGCACCCCTTGTGACCCCTAAACAAAACTAAACTAAAAATTAAAAATAATGAGTATCTAACAGTCATTGAGCCCATTTCCCTGGGCCAGGAATTGGGCTAAGTGCTTTACATATATGAACTGTAACCTCTAATGGCAGCTCTGTGAAACAGATGCTTTTATCATTTATGTTTTATAGATGAAGAATCTACTGCACAGGAAGATTAAGTAATTTTCCCAGGTCAGGCAGCTTTAAGTGGCCAAGCTGGGATTTGAAATGGACAATCTGATTCCATATTCTCTCCTCTGTAGGGTAATCTAAAAACACGAAGGTGTCTGAATTTCAAGCAGCAGAGGTTTAAAACTCTTGGAAATATTAAGACCATTGTACTTCTGTTATCAGTTTATTAAAGTAATTTTGCCAAAGCCTTATCACATTCAATAAAAGCGATACTCAATTGAGCTCATGTAATGTACATCTGAATGGTAAAGGTTAATTTGGTTAATCTCTTCATACTCCCTTAAGGGAAAGAGATTTTTTTCTGTTGGTTGCACAAGATTGTTTTTTTTAATCGAAAGATTCTAGAGTGCTGATTTTTTTTTTTTAAGTACAGCACTTTGAAGTGCCTCTGTACACCCTTCTTCCTTTCGCCAGTATGTTGGCCCCTTTCCCCACCATCAGCATGACACCCCTCTTACTGTGTATGAGCAAATCACTTTCCTTCATCCGTTTCATCAGACGCGATTATCTCCGGCATCTGTGGCTATGGGGCCAGGTGATGCTCCGAAGAGCACCTCTTCTTTCTGATGATGGCTCTTCCACGTACTGTTCACACTAGCTTCCCCATTCACGTCCGTTCCCTTGCTCCTCTAAATTATTCAGGGGAGGATTGACCATATGTTACGGGGTCCTTATTTGGACAGAAATAAGGACACGCTCTGCCATATGTAGGATTATTTTGCACCTGAACTAACTGTTGTATTTTTCTATTCTGTCTTAAAATAGCCTATCTGAAAACTGTACTGTACTGTTTCCTCCAGGATAGAAATGGCATCTTTCCCCCCGACCCCCAAACCTTCTGTGCACTGGGGGTTATGAGACAAATAAGAAATTGTTTTGGTGCTTGTGGTTGCTAATAGTCTAGTGGGAGAAGACATCCTTCTGCATAAGTACATGCAGAGAGCGCAGACGCATAATTGGAGTCCACTTAGATTACACGTTCCCCCAGAGGGGAGGTGATCAAATGGGGTGGGAGAGCGGCAAGAAGGGGCTTCATGGAGGGGGTGACGCTCGAATAGAGTGGGCTTGGAGTGCCTGTCGTGAATTCAAATCCCCGGTGTTCCACACAGCCAAAGGCGGCCCTGACAGGAATTTCTGGCCACACCACAGGTGTGCATCAGCGCCAGCTCAAAGCGCAATCCCTGGCGAGCAGCACAGCTATAAAAAGATGTGTCAGCACCACCGCTAGGAGGGCAGTCCTTGGCAGGCCCGCACACCACAGAGAGCCCAGCTGAGCACCAGCTGTCCCTGTGGGTCTCAGTTCAAAGTGTGACCCCTGGTGAGTGTATGTGCCAGGCCTGCAGCTGAAAGGTGAGCCGCACGGCCAGCTGGGTGTGCCGGTCACAGACCACCACCACCACCACCAGGGGCGAGGGAGTAACTGATGAAAGTAAATGAACAAAAGTTGTCAGAGTATGGGGCTGGAGCAATAGCACAGCGAGTAGGGCGTTTGCCTTGCACTCGGCCAACCCGGGTTCTAATCCCAGCATCCCATATGGTTCCCTGAGCACCGCCAGGGGTAATTCCTGAGTGAAGAGCCAGGAGTAACCCCTGTGCATCGCCGGGTGTGACCCAAAAAACAAAACAAAACAAAACAAATTTTAAAAAGTTGTCAGAGTACCTGGCTGGGTGTGTAACTCCATGGTGGTCATATACTGCATGCATGAGGCCCTGGGTTCAGAACCTCACACCAAACACCAAAAACCTTCATAAGTATTTATCACATGTTGTGGCAAAGAGAACGTCCTGGGCTAGGCTAGAGCAGTTGTCTAGCAGGTAGGGCACTTGCCTTGCATGCGACCAAACCGGGTTCTATCCCTGGCATCTCACATGGTCCCCTGAGCTCTATCAGGACTGATCCCTGAACTCAGAGCAGGAGTAAGCCTTGAGCATTGCCAGGTGTGGCCCCCAAACCAAAACAAACCAAAAACTCAAAATCCTTGACAGAGGGTGTAAAACAGTGTGCCTCATTTAGTCAGCTTCTACTGGTTTGCTGTATCAGGAAGAAATGAAAAGGATGTCTGTGGTGAAGTTCTGAAAGTCCTCTGACTCCAGGCTCTGTAGGTTCGAGCGTCTCACTGGGAACCATAATCCTCATAGAAGTACTTGATCAGCAGTGTCCAATACACGTATGTGGCCACATTCGCTGCCCTGCGACATCTCCAAACTCTACAACACTGACATCCCATTAGGAGCACTCCAGATCAGATGGAATGTAACATAGAAGCCAGCCGAGCTGGACTAACAAAAACATAGAATCCTTAACTTGCAACAACTTAGCAAACTCCCAGACAAGGACTTAATGTCCCCATGGTAAGATAACTACAGTTTTCAAAAACTTTCTTTTACAGAAGTATTTTTCCCATTAGTCACTTAGTGGTAACAAGTGGCAGTGCACTGTAGCACTGTCCTCAGTTGTTCATTGATTTGCTCGAGCAGGCACCAGTAACGTCTCCATTGTGAGACTTGTTGTTACTGTTTTTGGCATATCAGTACACCATGGGTAGCTTGCCGGGCTCTACCCTGTGGGCGGGATACTCTCGGTAGCTTGCCAGGCTCTCCGAGAGGGACGGAGGAATCGAACCTGGGTCGGCCGTGTGCAAAGCAAACACCCTACGCGCTGTGCTATTGCTCCAGTCTGATGGTAACAAGTAGTATAAAATAAATTATTTTGGGCTTGCTACCGCGGCAGGTTTGAGGGGTGTTTGGGAAAACAGGGACAATGGTGGAGGGAAGGTCATAGTGGGGGGTCATATTGGGGTTGGAATATTGAGTGCCTGTAACAAATGCATCATGAACTTTGTAAAACACGGTGTTTAATAAAGTGTGGGAAGGGAGGAAGTCTCCAGTATAGAGCTACACGTGAAAACAAGAAAGAGAAATCCCCCAGTGCCAGGAAGAAAAAGGAAATTCCAACCCTGAGCCCTTGAGTGGGAGGTGAAGTTGACTAGTTCTCCGGGAACCACACAGAATCCTAACAGGACTAGGAGCTTTCGGGCCAGTAGAGACAACAGGCAGCAGATACAGCCCCAGTTGAATACTCCCCTGCTCCTGGAAGTTAGCAGCCAAAACAGGCTACTGTACTTGGAAGGACTAATGAGAGTAATAAGTGGGATTCTAATTTCTTAGAGTGCATAGATATGTGTGTAGTTCAAATTTACACCGTCTGCAGGGCCACCGTGATAGAACAGTGAGCAGGGCACTTGCTTTGCATGCGGTTGACTTCAGTTCAATCCACGGGACTCCACGGGATCCCACATGATCCCCAAGCCTGCCAGGGGTGATCCCTGAGCGCAGAACCAGGAGTAAACCCTGAGCACTGCTGAGTGTGGGCCCTCCCCACCAAAAAAATCACTTCACACTATCTGAAAAGCTGAAAGGTGTACATTTTTATAGGGGCTGCATCCCTCTGTGTTGCTGGGGGCGGTGGGGAAGGTGGTACTGGGGATTGAACTTGGGATCTTACACATGCTAGGCTAGCTCCGAAGCTGAAAGCGTTTAATGTCCAAACTGGACCAGGGCTGGGGAGTTAGCTCAGAGGGCTGGAGGGCATACTTTGCATGCTGAAGCCCTGGGTTTACGCCCCAGTATCATGGTCCCCTGAGCATTGCTGGGTATGACTTTTCCTTCTCCACCCCACAACTCTTTTATAAGAAAGAAGTAGAAATTATAAGAGAAAAACAGTATGAAAGAGAATAGGTTATTTAAATGGAGGGAGAAAAAAGAAACTTATCCAATGATTTAAAAAAAAAGCAACTTATCAGCACATTAAAGCACATTAAGTAGTAAAAAGTGGACCAACCATAGCTGCAAAGTAGAATGGCGAATTGGAAGTTTTATCTGGGGAAATGAAAGTATATCAGAGAAATAGAAATATAAAGAAGAATGAGGAGACATGAAGTTAAGCCCAGGAGTTGTGTCTATTTCTAATAGAGATTTATGTTTGGTTAACCTCACCCGGCAGTGCTCGGGGGTTACTCCTGGCTCTGTGCTCAGGAATTACTCCTGGCAGTGCTCTGGGATGCAGGGGAATGAACCTGGGTCTGCTCAGTGCAAGGCAAGTGCCCAACCTGCTGTGCTATCTCTGAATGTTTATCAGTTCATTTATATATGTCACTGGCATATATTTGAAAAATTATAAATCGAAATAGAGAAGTGTAACTTCTAAGTGAAATGATGGAGATAGAGATATGTAACAAATCATAAGGAAAAAGCAGGATTAAAGAAAATGCAGGCTATTAAACAGATCAGAGAGGGTTTAAAAAAAGGCAAAGAGAAAATATGCCCAATTTTATCAGTAATCATAATAAATACAAATGCCAAAAGAGCCTCAGATGGGGTGGGAGGTGGGGAGGACATAAATAAAGCAGTGCAGGCCATGTAAAGTACCGATTCCGAAGAGGAAGTCAAGGAATGGATGCTCTGGGAATATGTCAGGGCAGAAGTTCATTGACACGATAGTTAAAAAATGAAGGAGAATCTTTAAACATCCATTAGGGGAACAGGTTTTATACTCCTATTGTATTTGTGGGCTGGAGCTCTAGCGTTGCACGTGGCCGACCCGGGTTCGATTCCTCCGTCCCTCTCAGCCTGGCAAGCTACCAGGAGTATCCTGCTGTCACGGCAGAGCCTGGCAAGCTCCCCGTGGCATTTTCGATATGCCAAAAACACTAACAACAAGTCTCACAATGGAGACGTTATTGGTGCCCACTTGAGCAAATCGATGAACAATGGGATGACAGTGCTACATCGCTACATGATATTTGTAGGTTAAAAATAGTGAAGTACTATTAAAAGAAATCAGTTGCATTTTGAAATGTATCAGTATGGATAAATCAAGAAAACGTTGAGGGGAGGAAGCAAGATACAGGATGGTATGATATTTACATCTTCCTATTGAAAATATTCTCAGAGAGACAGAAGAAAAGCTCCTGCCATAGAGGTAGGCAGGGGGTTGGGGGTGGGGGGTGATGGGAGGGAACCTGGGGACACTGGTGCTGGGAAATGTACACTGGTAGAGGGATGGGTGTTGGAACATTGTATGACTGAAACACAATTATGAACAGCTTTGTAAGAGTCTATCTCACAGTGATTGAATAAAAAAGTTCTTTTAAAGAAAATATTCTCTTTCCTGACTTTCCCCCCTCCCCCTCTTATTCGGGCCACACCAAGCAGTGCTCAGAACTTATCCTGGCTCTTTGATCAAGGATCACTCCTTCTGGGGTTCAGGGGGCCATATGGGGTCCCGGGGATAGAACCCAGGTTGGCCATGTACAAGGCAAGTGCCCTACTGTACTATCTCTTCAGCCCCTATTTATTTTTCATACTATTTAACACTAACAATCTCTATCACTGCCATCCCGTTGCTCATCGATTTGCTCAAGCGGGCACCAATAACATCTTCATTCGTCCCTGTTGCGTTCAGGGTCACGGGAATGAGGCCCATTATTGTTACTGTTTTGGCATATCAAATACGCCACAAGTAACTTGCCAGGTTCTGCCATGTGAGATTCTGCATTGCTCTCTTCTGGAGCTTTGTTTTATAGTCTCTGGATCTTGGCCCTTAATGAGATTACATGGCGCCAGGGGCAGTTTGTCGGTGTGAATGCCAAGCTTCTGGAAAATGGGGGATCTGGGTGGAGGAGGCCAAGTCCCAATTGGAACAGGCTGGGAGATCTCAGCCACGGGTCCCGAATATCTGGGTTCCTTTGTCAGTTCTCTCATGCATGACGCTCGTCCTAGCATGTGGAGAGTGGCATTGAGCACGGCTGTGGCTGGGTTCTGGAGATTTTCAGCTGCCAGGTCTCAGTTTGGGGCAGGGAGGGAAACTCAACCCGCCCCCCTCTGAGGGGGCCCCCGGTGAAGACAGCCTATCATGGGGGCCTGTCCAACACTAACAATACCATTTTATTTTATAACTGATCATTAATTTTGTCTGATGTCCCCTAGAAACAGAGTGAAGACCTAGGTATCAAATATGTTCCCAGAAACTCATAAACCAACTAAACAGAACTTGTCCAGGCAATGTATGAAGACCAGCTTGGGGTTTGGGGGTGGTTATTATTGTTTTGGGCCACACCCCGCTACTCAGGGCTTACCTGGCTCAGTGCTCAGGGATCCTGGCAATGCTGTGGGACCATTGGCAGTGCCAGGAATTGAAACCCAGTTGGCCACATGCCAGAGAGGGGTCCTGCCTGCTGCATTATCTCTCTGACCCCAGTTTTGGAAACCTGAACCTGTTACCCACATTATGCCGAAAAGAAGGTGGGTGTTCAAGGAAGAGCCAGGAGAGAATTTCTTTGCTTTAAAGGAGGGCTTGCGGAACTTGACCTCAATTCTTGGAGATTAGACCTGTGCCAGCAAAGACCTGTGCCAGCAACTGGTGGCCAAGGAAGAGAAGTGTCCGCACGAGCTACAGGCATGGAGGGGAAATGGTGCTGGCCCGGAGCTGGTGCACAGGAAAGGCCCCCGGCTCCCTTCAGAGGGTGTCTGTGTGAGGCAGGTTCCCCACACCAGAGCCTGTCGTGACCCAACAGTGAGTAGCTGGAGGGGGCTCGGGAGCTGTCCATGGAGCCCAGCTGCTCGCCACAGAAGAGTCCGTGTAAATAATTGCCAGGCATAGAGATGACTGTTGTGTCTCTACTGCAGGTCAGGCTTTCCGCGTCCCTTCTCGCTCTTCCTTCCCCCAGCTTTGAGCCTGGAGGAGTCAGAGACCGAAGGAAGCAAGCCGTCGAGGGAGGAGAATGGGTTACTAGGCTGGAAGCAGACCCCACCAGCTGCGGGATTGCGATTTTTTTGGCGGGGAGGGGGCAGAGGTGAATGCACACTGGAAATGCTCAGGGCTGATCTCTGGCTCTGCGCTCAGGAGTCAGGCCTGGCAGGGCGCGAGGGATCCTTATATGGTGCCTGGGATCAAACCCGGCTCCGCCGCCTGCAAGGTGCGTACCTTACCCACTTGCTATCTCTCTGGCCCGAGGTGAGATATGTCGGTTATGTTTTATTAAATTCTCACCTGCATATAGAAGAGTGGGCATGGGGCTGCCCACATGGCACCTCGGGTAGGGCGTTTGCCTCGCATGTGGCTGACCCGGGTTCAATTCCCAGCATCCCAGTATGGTCCCCTGAGCACCGCCAGAGGTAATTCCTGAGTGCATGAGCCAGGAGTGACCCCTGTGCATCATCCGGTATGACACAAAAAAAAAAAAAGAGAGAAAGAGAGAGAGAGAAAGAGGACAGGGCAAGCAACAATTTGTTGCCAGAATCCCCAAGGCCCAACCCCCTTTTCATTCTTCCTTGTATTCCACTTCCCTGGTAACAGCTTTCCAGTAGGTAGCCGAGACATGTCTGGGAATTGTTGAACTGGTTTTATTATTCTCTCTCTCTCCCCCAACCCCCCTGTTCTGGGCATTATGGTTTGCAATACAGGTACTGACAGGTTATTGTGTATGTTCCTTTACCCACTCACGGCACTCAGTTCTTGTCCCGGCGATCATTTCCAGCTACCATTGTCTGATGCCCCCTCTACTCATGGCCAGCTCCCACCCGTGAACTAGCTCTCCCCGTTCTTGTTTCTGCTCTCCTTGGATCTTAGTCTCATGCTCTGTTCTTTGGTTTGTTGTTGTTGTTTTAATCCCACAAATGAGTGCAATCATTCTATGACTTTAAAAAAAAAACATGTTTAAATCAGTTAAAACTTAATGGAATCACTTCCCCCCCCACCTTGGTTCACGTAGTGATGATGATGATGATGAGGCTACCAGGTCACGTATGGATTTGATATTGGTGCTCACTGGCGGCGGGGAGGCGGGTGCAGGAGGTGGGGCGGGTGTCCCACATCACCCACTCAGCTGAGTTGCTCACTGAGGATCCCGCAGTGTACCCGTGGTCTAGAAAGCCTTTAGCACTTGCCGGCGGTGGCACCATTTGCAGTTGCGGTGCTTGGACACCGCTGACTGGTGCAGTCAGAAATCACGTGTGTGCTGGAATGCCGGGCCGCCCCCCTGTGAAGCAGGCCCCTAGTGACTGAGCCACCTCTAAAGCCCTGGAGGGATTTCAGGACGACGGAACGGTTGCAGCACAGCTCAGAGAGCTTCCCGCCCCTTCCCCTGTGCCGCATCGCACTCCCTGGAAAGAGGCCAATCACCCAGGCCGCTGCAAGCCCGGGAAGCCCCCTTCACATGACTCTCACAGAGATTTGCCCTCATTTCTTCTAAATGCTGGAGGTGGGGAACTCTAGTTTCCCCAAACTCCAGGGTGGGGATGGGTTGTAAGGAGACTTAAAGCCATAATTTGAGTAAGTTAAAGTGAAATGGCTAGCCGTTTACTTCTCTATGGGATGCTGGGAATCAAACCCGGGTAGGCCGCGTGCAAGGCAAACGCCCTACCCGCTGTGCTGTCGCTCCAATTCCCTCTTTCCCTTTTTTATGTTTAAAGTTTTTCAAAAGTCTCCGCACAAAGGAGGATGTGCATGTCCGCAGCGAGGAAGTGGGGGGGTGGGGGGGCTGGCGTGGTGTGCTTTTTATTGCTGAAATAAATACGTGGGTGACTTGTCTGCTCCCTGTCCTTGCCTGTGAATTAAAACACTCGAGTGAGCGAGAGGGCTGATGCCTCTCAGCACCGTCTTCTTTTCTCTGCATCGTTATTGCCTCTCACTGCTAAGTGCCCAGTGGTGTCCGCATTGGTAAGATTAAAACTTGCACTTTTCCTAATCGACGGAGCTCTCTTCCTGATCTGCAGTTAGCAGGACCTGCTTTTAAGCAATTGCCCATTATTTGGGGCCACCACACACACTGTGCTCTGGCTCAGGTCAGAATCAATAATTCATATGTCAACAGGAGCCCCATTAGCTCAGGTGAAGGCAGATGTCTTTCTAATGAAAATGTTCCATTTTCCAAATGACTTTTCTTTCCTACTTTTTTTTTTTTGTTTCCCAGAGAGTTGTGGTTATCGAAGACATAAAAAGGTGGAAAAGTATGCTGGAGCTTCCTGGCCAAACCAAAGAGAATCTCGTGGAAGTCTTACAGGAACTGAAGAAGAAGCTGCCCTCCAGGGAGGTGTTGAAATCAACGCGGATAGGTAGGGTCCTTTGGAATCTTGTCAAAGAGCTTCCGTTCGGTCTCTTTTCCTTTTTCCTGTCTTTCTTCCCTTAAGTGTTAACGTTAGACAGCTATCAGTGCTTTTCAAACTCTGCTGGAGGAGAGCCATTAAAGAGTTTTCCACTGGGGCTGGAGTGATAGCACAGTGGGTAGGGCGTTTGCCTTGCATGCGGCCGACCCGGGTTCGAATCCCAGCATCTCATATGGTCCCCTGAGCACCGCCAGGGGTAATTCCTGAGTGCATGAGCCAGGAATGACCCCTGTGCATTACCGGGTGTGACCTAAAAAGCAAAAAAAAGAGTTTTCCACTGGATGTAGGCCATAATATATAATAAGATATACAAAACACGGGACCCACCTTAAAAAAATTAGATCCAACATTTACTTCCTATTTCTTTACTTTTTTTTGCTTTTTGGGTCACATGCGGTGATGCACAAGGGTTGCTCCTGGCTTTGCACTCAGGCTGGCGGTGCTCAGGGGACCCTATGGGGTCCTGGGAATCAAATCCGGGTAGGCCACATGCAAGGCAAATGCCCTACCTGCTGTGCTATCACTCCAGCACCCATATTTCTTTCTTTCTTTTTTTTTTCCCTCTTTTTGGGTCACACCCAGTGATTCACAGGGGTTACTCCTGGCTCTGCACTAGGAATTACTCCTTGCGGTGCTCAGGGGACCATATGGGATGCTGGGAATCGAACCTGGGTCAGCTGCGTGCAAGGCAAACGCCCTACCCACTGTGCTATCACTCCAGCCCCATTATATTTGTATTTATGTTTATAAATTATAAATGTACTTATAAATATATTTATGTTATATTTATATTTATATAATTTATATTTCTATAAAAATTTCTAGGGGCTTGGGCAATAGTACAGCAGGTAGAGTGTTTTAGTGTTTTCACGCAGCTGACCCAGATTCGATCCCCAGCATCCCATATGGTCTCCCTGAGCACAGCCAGGAGTAATTCCTGAGTGCAGAGCCAAAAGTAATCCCTGAGTATTGCTGGGTGTGACCCAAAAAGAAAAAAAATATTTCTAAATGTGAGTTGAAGTGCTGTACAGTGGGGAGTGTGCCTGCCTTACATGTGGCTTACCCACATTCGATCCCTGCATCCCATATAACGCCCCCACCCCCACCCCACCCCTGAACCCCGGTAGGAGTGATCCCTGAGCGCAGAGCCAAGAGTAACCCCTGAGCACCACTGGGTGCAAAACCCAAAATAAGAACATTTCTAAATGCTTACATCTGTTTTCTTACTTCATGCACTAGTAACCGGCAATTATCTTAACTTGTGTGTGTGCAGGGGGCATTAAACCCAGATCACATGCATGCAGGGTGTGTACTTTACCCCTCTTCCAATCTTACAGACAGCTTGTTGTGCTTGTTGTGTGTGTAGAAAACAATATGACCTCGAATCACCTCATTTGTGACCTCAAGTACCCCTAAGTTTTGTGGAGAAGTCAGCATGTAGGAAAATGGGAGCAGTGAAATATAAGTTACAAACGAAGTGCATGAGTCATCCAGGCTATGGCTCGGTGGTGAAACACATACCTTGTATGTGTGAGGCCCCTGGGCTCTCTCCCCAGTACTGCAGAAAAAGGGAAATCCAGATGGGTGATGTTGTGGGCACCATCCTGGTCTGTCCAAGGTAGAATCTGGCACAAACAACAGAGCCCTGTGTCTAGACAGTTATAAAGAAGGCTTCATAGAAGAGGTGACATTTCAGCTAAATCTTGAGAGACTTGGCTTCTCTGTCTTGAGAGAAAATAACTTGCAACGTGTGTTTTTATAAAAACAAGACGATAGCACCGTTTGCCACTGCGTCATTTATTAAAACATTGGCGCTGTTGGAAAGGTAAGCCGGCGACTGTGTTGAGTTGCCATTTCTGCGCGGTGCACAACTGTGGGTAATATGCTCAGGAGGGCCAACATGTGTTCCTCAAGCTGCTCCCGCCCCCCTTGGGAGTCTCGGGGAGTCATCCCAGCTGCTGTTCCTGCCCTCGCGCGAGCAGCCATTGCCTCCGCTGCCTCCCCTTGACCTCTCGTTCACTGGGAGGCAGGAGAGAGAGCAGCCTCAGACTGGTGCTAACAGCTGGCAGGAGCTGTGCGAAATCCCCCCGAGAGACCCCCGAGAGTCCTGAGAGTTGCACCCCTGTAATATAAACCAGAATCCGAGAAAATTAGATGCTTAAAGAACATAAAACCCTGTCATTATAGCCGCGGAGAGTCTCCCATCTGCTGCCGGATTTCTTCCCTTCTGGTCTGTGGTCGCTAGAGGGCAGTACGACCATTCGAGTGGGCAGACCAGACTTCTCCGCCAGCAGAGGGTACCCGTGGTTAATATTTCATGACATGTATATATGTACATATGTGCATGTAATGTGCCCCTTTAGACACGCCACAAATACCATATATGATCAGATCTTGTATGTCAACAAAAGAAGCTGGAATTGTCCGACAAATAGGGAACAGATGAGAATTCGAAGCGGTCGTCTTTAGCATCCTTTGAGTGAGCGCGCCTTCTAGAACGGGCGTGCCTGGTGTTCGGCTCAGGGACCGTAATGAAGCCACACCAGAGGGGCTCGACGCGGGAGGAGCTGGGCGCCACCCCACTCTGGGGGCTTGACCTTCCATCAGTACTTCCCCGAGGTTGTGGAAACACGGGGAGTTCTTGATTCCTTTGTAGTTGCTAGGCTGAAGGTTCGTTCGGATCTTTGTCTGGGAGCGTTTGCCTTCTGCCCGTCCTATCCTGTGGCCTGTGAAGGCACAGACGTTTACCCAGGGCCTCCTTGGTGCCAGAAAGCGTGCCAGCCAAACCGTGAGAGAGGTGTCGGGCCCACCTCTTTAGAGCCCGTGTCTCATGGACTCACAGACAGTTTCAGCGGGGCCTTTCTCAGACAAGGTGACGACTGCTGTGACGACGGGAAGAGATTAGCCAGAGGGGAGGAGATATCGTGGGAGTGGAGGGGAAGGCACTGAAGAACAGGTCAGGTTGGGGGTACATTGTGTGAGCTGTACAGAATGTTGGAGGTGGGAAAGAACATTCTGGCAACTGAAAGAAATCTGGCGTCTTTAAAATGTACAAAGCTGGAGAGAAAGTGTGACAAAAAGCGAAGCTGAAGAGAGTGTCTGGTCCCAGTGGAGGATTTCTTTGCCGTTCAGCACTGTTTGATCTGCTCTTCAAAGAGCTCCATCCTAGTGGCCGCAGCCCAAGACACTAGTTAGCTGGCCCTGTGTGGGGAAAGTACCCCCAAGTACAGCGCTTGAATCTTGCACTGTTTCCTTCTGAAGACTGAGAATCTGGAAGCTCCTTGTCTGGGGGGTTGCTGTGGGCTGGGGTGCAGGCGCTGGAGAGGCCGGCCGGGCCCCTGGGTGGGGGGAGCAGTGGCCCCTCCCAGGGCAGCCCATGGCACAGCAGCTGATTGTCACGGAAGAGAGAAGCCACTGTGGGTTTTCTGGTTTTTTGTTTGTTTGTTTTTTGGGTCACACCCGGCGATGCACAGGGGTTACTCCTGGGTCTGCACTCAGGAATTATTCCTGGTGGTGTTCAGGGGACCATATGGGATGCCAGGAATCGAACCCGGGTTGGCCTCATGCAAGGCAAACGCCCTCCCCGCTGTGCTATAGCTCCAGCCCCTGCCACGGTGGGTTTTCTGACCTGACCCCAGAGGCCCATAGCACCAGTTCCTGCAGTCTTTTTTTTTTTAACTTTTTTGTTGAATCACTTTGAGGCAGACCCTTACAAAGCTGTTCCTGATTGGGTTTCAGTCTTACAGTGTTCCAACACCCATCCCTCCACCAGTGCACACTTCCCAGCACCAGTGTCCCCTGGTTCCCTCCCCACCCCCTCACCCCCCCACCCCCACTGCCTCTATTGCAAGTGCTTTTCTTCTCTCTCTCTCTCTCTCTCTCTCTCTCTCTCTCTCTCTCCCCCTCCCCCCCTACCCTTTTGGGCTTTGTGGTTTGCAAATTGGTACTGAAAGGTTATCAAGAAAATCCCTTTACCTACTTTGTCTAGCTATTATTGTCATATTCGTCTCTTCTCTATGTTACCTACCCTCAGCCCCACTCACATCTGTGGTTAGTTCCGACCACTGACCGGTCCTCCTAACCCCTGCTTTCCCTGGCCAGGGATATTAGTCTTCTACTTCCATAGTCTTTTGTCTCACAGACCAACTATGGTGTCGAGGGCAGCATCGACATGAGGGTCATGGATGCCAAGAGGTACGGGGTGCGGGGTGTAGCTTACACGCTGCCTCTTGTGATTTGTATTTCTGTGGATTTAATGAGGAATATTTTGGTTCCTGCACTGCAGGATTTATGTTCATTTCTAGAAATTTCATAGCCATTATGTCATCAGTAGCCCTCCCATTCTCTATATTCTTTCCTTCTGCGATTTTATCATTAGGATTATGTTAGACCTTTTATTTTCCAGATCTATAACCTTGTCCATTAGGATCTCAGAATTCTGGACAATTTCTTCAGATAGGTATGTCCTAAGTCACTAATTCTCCTCTTAGCTGACTCTAATATGTTCTTTATCCAGTCATTGAGTTCTATACCTTACATTTACAAGTTTCCTTTCTCCCCACAAATACTATACTATAAGTGTGTAGTATTTGACACTTTTGAGGGACTGGAGCAATAGCACAGCAGGTAGGGTTTTTGCCTTGCACAGCGCCAACCCAGGTTCGATTCCTTCGTCCCTCTCGGAGAGCCCAGCAAGCTACCAAGAGTATCCCATGTGCACGGGCAAGCTACCCATGGTGTATTCGATATGCCAAAAACAGTAACAACAAGTCTCACAATGGAGACCTTGCTGGTGCCCACTTGAGCAAATCAATGAACAGCGGGGCTACAGTGTTACAGTGCTACACTTTTGAGATTGTGTCTTTTATCCCCTCAAATATTTAATGCATAGTTCTGTGCTTCTGTATTCTTCTTTTGATTTATTCTGGTATTTATAGTCCTGGGGATCTATGTGCTTTAATTGTTTCTGCTGAATCATTGTTTGCCTTGCCATGCTCCTGTTGTTGTTTTTTAATTGCAAGCTCATTATTTCATTGATGGGAATTTTGTGGGGCTCCGTTGCAGAAGCTTCCCTCTAGAGGGGATTAGCGTCTATTTTTGGTTTCTGACGGTAGCTAAGGGCCACTTCTGACCTGGAATCTGCTACATACCTCTCAGTGATCCCCGCCCGGCGTGAGAGTGCTGGGATTAGCTCCCCCACTTCACACTGGCCCAGAGCGAAGGATTTCAGCAGCAGCTCTCTTACCTTCAGCCCTCAGGATTACCCGGCCTCTGGCTGAGCCCACCCCTCTAGCCTCGCCGTACTTCACTGGCGGAGGGAATGAAGTGCCTGTAATCCAGAGCCTGGCTGTAGTGAAGGGGTAGCTTCAGGCCACAACCGAGCCTGAGATCCTGACGATAATGAGTGGTTATTATTGAGGATTTTGAATGACTGAGTGACAGATGCGCATTTGCATTTTAGAAAAATCTAGCTGGCCACCGTATGGGAAAAGTGTTCAAGAAAAACAGATCCAGTGCAGGAACCTGGTGAGGGGTTGAGGGGCAGTGATGGTGGCCTGGGTGGGACAGTGACATGGGGGTGGGAGAATGTGGTTGGGATCAAGAGGCATCAAGGAAGTGAGAGTCCAGAGATTGTTGAGATGCTGGGAAGGAAGGTAAAGACGGGAAAGTATGTGTGAGGGAGGAACAACTGGCAGAGCTGGAGTCTAGGCCCACCGTGGTGTTCGGGGGTCACTCCTGGAGGAGCTAGGGAGCCATGCTTGCTGGGGATTGAACCCGGGGCTTGCATGTGCAAAGCATTCATTCCTGCTTCCTGAGCGCCGTAGACCTTGGCTCAGATTCTACATGGGCAAATGGTGGTGGCTGTGTAACGCCCGAGGGTCAGAAACTGCAGTTTGGAGATGTGCAAGTTTAGTTTTAGACTTGCTGTCTTTGGGGGGTATGGAGCCATACCTGGATGTGCTCGGGAACCACGGGGTACCCGGGATCAAACCCAGGGCTCCGGCATGAATTTTGCTATGCATCTCTTTGGAGGAACTCCCCAGCCAAGACTTACTCTTTCTTCAACATACTCTGGGCGCCCAAGAGAACATGCTCTATAGTCTGTGGCATGTCCAGGCTTAAGCTAAGAAGAGGCTATCAGAGATACTTGGGAGTTGGCATCAGCATGTGGTCAGGAATGGAGGTGATGGAACTAGATAAGCTTGCCCGGAGAGGGAGAAGTACTAAGGAGAGCAGGGACAAGTACTACCACTTGCCTTGCATGTGTGGGACCTGGGGTTGACCTAAGTACCACCAGTATAACCCCCAGGATAATAAAGAAGAAAGTAAGAGACAAGTCCAGAATCCTGGAGGATTTAACGGTACCTTAGACACTTGTAAAATGAGACTGAGTAGGTGTGGCCCAAGAAACAAGAGAATGCAGTCGGGACAGGAGGGAATGTTTCCCTGGGGGGTGTTGGGAAGGTTGGGCCGCACCCAGTGGTACTCAGGCTTTACTCCTGGCTCTGTGCTGAGGGATCACTCCTGGCAGTGCTCACGGAACCTTATGCAGTGCCAGAGATTGAACCAGGGTCAGCTGCATGCACAGGAAGTGCCGCATTCCCTGTACTATCTCTCCGGACCCAGGAAGGACTTTCTAAGGGGTGTGAGCTTCAGTATCCATTACAGTAAAAAGGGTCAAATGGATGAAGTCCAACCAAACTGTAGAGTGGACATGGCAAAGGTCACTGACGATTTTGGTAGAGAAATCGTCACAGGCAAGGATGGGGACAGATGCTGAGGAGTGGGCTGGAGGTAGAAAACTAACAGGAAGTGACCACTCCCGAGAGGTTTGGTGCTGGAAGAAACACAGCACTATCAGAAATGGAGTGTGGGGTTGGAGAAAGTTTTGGTTTTTTTTTTCAGTAGGAGCGACTCTAACTTGAGTGACAGGTTTGGAGACGGCATCTCCGGGAGCGGGGAAAGCCCTCGGCACCAGTGGCTGGGGGACTTGCACCCTGTTGTTGTTATTACTATTATTTCAGGCACTGTGATTCGCAATACTGTTAATGTTTCAGGGATACAGGGTCACTGTACAGTGCTCTTCGAATCCCTCTGCCTCTGTCTCTGGTCCCTCTGGTCACTGTGCCCTGTCCCTCTAGGCAAACTCTACGGCTGGCTCTTGGGCTGTTATCACTGGCCATTGTTCATCTCCCGGCTCTCTCACTCTGCGGCCCACCTGCGAGAGAGGTCGCTTTGTGTTTGCCCAGCCTGACGCCCTCCAGTTCCCCCGAGGGACAGGAACTGTGGGTCTTCGCCCTGTCTCAGAGCTGAGCAGTGTTCTCCTGTGTACATAGACCACAGCTCCTTTCCTTCTGTTAACCCTCACTGATTTGTATTTTTAAATTAAGTACAGGAACCAAAGTGATAGTTTAGTGGGTTGGGCCTTACACGTGGCCAACCCAGATTCGATCCCTGGCATCCCATAGGGTCCCCCGAGCACCACCAGGGGTACTTCCTGAATGCAGAGCCAGGAGTAACCCCTGAGCATCACCAGGTGTGACCCCCCCCAAAAAAAAATAATAATAAAGTACAGCTTAGATACTGTGGTTTCAGTAGTGCTTTCAGTTCATACTACTGATGTCCAGAGCTACTGTCCCCCACCTTCACCCCAGTGCTCGGAACCTCCACCACTGTCTTCAGTCCATCTTAGCCTGACCCTCATTCCCTCTCCCCTCCTCCCACTGACTCTGAATCCGTTTCGTAGTCCAGTGCCACATATCTTGATCCACGCGTCAGTTCTGCGGTTGCCCCCAGAGCGTGGGTCCCTCTCCCTCTCCTGCCTCTCCTCCCCTCTCCGCGACTCTCCTGCCACAGTCACTTCACTCTTCCCGGATAATCGCTTTCACCACCTCTTCAGATACCTTGTTTCTCTTCTTCGTCTTACGATCAAATTCCTCTTAAAAGGATGAACAGTTGCGTCTCCCTGTTCTGCCCCTCCCCGGGCCTTCTTTAAACTCTCTTCCTGCCAGTTCCTCCCCTCACAGCCTTGCTTCCCCTGGGCGGGAGCGATTTCATTCCCTCCAAATCCAATAGCCTTGTCGCACTTCTCATCTTCCCAGAACTGTGAATTTGAGACCATTGATTACTCTCTTTTCTGTCAACATAAATGACACTGAACTTGCTGCCAATTCGGTCTATTTTTAAATGCTTATTTCCTTTGTAGCCCTTATCTGAGTTTGTAATTACTTATTTAATTATTTACCGATCTTACTTTTTATTTACTAAATAGGATCTCTGTGCCAGCCACTCGCTGCCATTGAACTTGCCAGTGGCATTGCAAACATCAGTGACGCGTATTCAGGAGCTCAGAATATACTCATCAAACGAACAAAAACCGCAGGCGCCCACATGAGACTTTTCTCCATGGCCCTTTACAGCTTTAGCTGTCTCTGTTTTTCCCCTCTCAGTGTCTTTTTTTTTTTTTTTTTCCGCTTTTTGGATCACACCCAGCGATGCACAGGGGTTACTCCTGGCTCTGCACTCAGGAATCACCCCTGGTGGTGCTCAGGGGACCATATGGGATGCTGGGAATCGAACCCAGGTCGGCCGCATGCAAGGCAAATGCCCTACCCGCTGTGCTATTGCTCCAGCCCCCCCCCCCCCCCGCCCTCGGTGTCTTTGGCCCTTGTTTCCTCTCCACTGTTTTCCTTAGAGTTCAGCCCTTGGCCTTCTGTCCCTCGTCTCCGGCTCGACTGAGGCCCTTCACTGAGACACTCTTGAGAATCCGTCGTCTGATCTATTTTTGAATCTTAAATTTTTAGAGCCCTCATTACCAATGTACATCCCCACCGTGCTTTTCAAATCTTACTTACCTTAATAGATGAAAATAGCATTTTTTGGTTTTATTTATTGTCTTTTTTGGTTTGAGGGGACACCCAGCAGTGCTCAGGGCTCACCCGGGGCTCTGTGCTCGGGGATGATTCGGGGCTCAGGGAGCACAGGCAGTGCCAGGACTTGTACCCAGGCTACGCGTGAAGGGCTTATCTGCTGTAGCCTTATCTGCGGGACTGTCTCTGGCCCTGAGCTGGTCTTTACTCCCTTATGAGCACTCTGCTTTTGTGTGTGAGTTGTGTTCTTTGTCCGTGTATTATTGTGATCTACTGATTTTGATTCTCTTTTTCCAGAGCTCTATAAATGTCCCCTTTGGGGACAGGGTACTTGGGGCCACATCTGACAGTGCTCAGGGCTTATTCCTGGCTCTGCACTCAGGAATGACTCCAGGCATGGCCAGGAGACTATATGGAATATAGAAAATGGAATCTGGGGGGCTGAGTGATAGCACAGCAGGTAGGGCATTTGCCTTGCACGTGGCCGACCCGGGTTCGATTCCCAGCATCCCATATGGTCTCCTGAGCACCGCCAGGGGTAATTCCTGAGTGGAAAGCCAGGAGTGACCCCTGTGCATCGCTAGGTGTGACCCCCCCAAAAAAAAGAGAAAATGGAACCCGGGTTGGTTGCATCCAAGGCAGGTTCCTTACTTACTCTGTCCCGGCCTCTCCTGACACTTTTGTGTAAAAATATTTTTATTTATTTGTGGTGGATGCCATACCCGGCAGTGCTCAGAGTTTTCTCCTGGCTCCTATGTGGTGCCGGGATTTGAACCCAAGTCAGCTGGATGAAGGTCAAGTGCTTTGCTCTCTGTGCTGTCTCTCCGGCCCCCTCCTAACACTTTGAAACCCATTTAGCACCCTCAGTCTAGAAACAAGGTTAACTCAGAGCCGAGCGCTGAAGTGACTTGCCCAGGAACACATGGTGAGTTCGCCAGGAGACACGACGAGAGCCGAGTCCCCGGGGCGCCTGCCTTCCTGGGGAGCAGACTGCTGCGGGGCCCCGGGCCCCGGCCATATGTGCCTGTATTTTATTAGACGAGTTCTGTGGGTCCTGCCATCTGCTCAGATTCACATCTTTTAAATCAGAACTTAGTGACACTCCTTGTGTCCCCCACATGGGCGTTTTTCTCCTAGTCCCGTTAGTCAGCTACCCTAACATGTTACCCTGGCATAAACTTTTTCAGTGGAAATATCCAGCCGGCATTTGGAGGTGCGGGGTTGAAGCTTAGATGGGAGCCTTTGACTAAAAAAATACATACTTGGAAGTCATCTGCCTCAGAAGCAGTTGCTTAAAGTCACCTACATGGATGAATTCTCTGAGTAAAACCAAAGATGGAAGGGATGAAGGACTGAGCAGACGAGGAAGAGGAGCCATGGGAGGGGCAGGGGAGAGAAGGGGAGCCGGGACCCAACCATGGCGACCAGGCATGAAGGAGCGGAGGCCAGCCAGGTGAGTGGTCCTGCTGCCCTCAAGGGGTCTGGGAAGCTGACAGCTGGCACTCAGAAGGGAAGGGGGGTGGCGAGAGATGTCACAGCAGGTAGGGCACTTGCCTTGCACGTGGCCGATCCCAGGCGCATCAGGAGTGATCCCTGAGAGCAGAGCCAGGAGTCAGCCCTGGGCACCGTCTGGTGTGGCCCAAAAAACAAAAAGGAAGGTAGGAGTGAGTAGGAAGGAAGGCAACGGGCAGGAAGGTGGCAGAGTGCATGGGGCTGGGCACGCTTGCTGAGTGACATGCTCCCTCACAACATCATGTAACCAGTACTTGGGAGCATTATGTGTCAGTCATATGGATCCGACTCCAGAGAGGGCTTGTTTTCGTTCATGATCGGCCCCCAACCAACCCCCCTGCGTGGTCAAGGTGCTTCCAGCCCTTCCAGCTCAGCTGACCCACCTGTAAGGATCAACTCTGGATGTTAATGGTGTTTCTCGGCATTACAGATGGGGAAACTAAAGCCTAGAGAGGTTTTTCTTTTTGTTGTTGGGCCACATTTGGCCGTTCACAGGGCTAACTCCTGACTCTGTGCTCACCTGATGCAGGGCGAGCGCCTTAACCTCTGTGCTATCTTCTGGCCTCCCAGGTCAGAAAACCAAGTGAGTGATAAAGCTAAAATGTACTGGGTCGTGCCACCTCCTTAAGCCTCAAGATACACCTCTGTCCCTGGCAGGTTCTTACTTGTGCTGCAGACCAAGTGCTGGGTGCTGGGGGGCGGGTTCTGTGGCTAACAGTGCCGGCCTTGCAAGCGTGAGGCCACGGGTTCGGTCCCGGTGCTGTCCACCTGTGCTGCGCGTGAGGCACCAGGACAGTGAGAAACCTTGGGGTCACAGGTGTGTGAGAGCACCACAAGTTGCAGGCAGGAAGAATTCTCGGCAGTGGGCAAGAATTAGAAACTTTTTATATCCCAGCGCCTTTGAATTTGACTCTTCATGATATAGTTCTGTTATTTTGTTTGCATTTGTGTCATGTTGCAAATCAACAGCAGCACTACCACCAAGCATGTGCATTGCAACAGTCATTGCAACAGCATCAGAAACAAAAGGATGAGAGGGGGGCAGGGGGAGGAAGACCGAGATGAAGCACTATTCATGTGAAGAATGTGGGGTAAATGACTGAGTACCTGACTGAAAGAATGGGTAGGGGTATGATTTAACATATCTGGGTGGGGCCTTGGGATAAATTAGTGGCAAGAGTGGCCAGAAAGATAAAACCACATACAAGGCACATGCCTTGCACTCAGCCGACCTGGTTCCATCCCTAACATCACACATGGTCCCCTGGACACTGCCAGGAGTGATCCCCGAGCACAGAGTAATAAGCCCTGAGCTCCTCCACCAAAGAAAAATTAGTGGCAAGGACCTTCCAAGTGGCCTTTGCCTCTCATGTTGTCCCTAGATTCCCATTGCTTTAGCAGTCTTTAGCTACTCATAGCTCCTATATTAATTTTCTATGAATAATTCCATAGCCCAAATCTATGGCTAAAAGCAACACAGGTTTATTATCTTACAGTCCTGTAGGTCAGATCTTCAGTATGGGTCCCAGGGGGCTAACGTCAAGGTTTTAGCAGGACTTCTCCTTTCTAAGAGAAAATTTTTGCCTTCTCTGGTTTGGGGGTACCCCAGTATTCCTCGACTCATGCTTCCCTTCTTTTTTTTTTCGATTTTGGGTCACACCCGGCGATGCTCAGGGGTTACTCCTGGCTCTGCACTCAGGAATTACTCCTGGTGGTGCTCAGGGGACCATATGGGATGCTGGGGATCAAACCTGGGTCAGCCGCATGCAAGGCAAACACCCTACCTGCTGTGCTATCACTCCAGCCCCAACTTCCCTTCCTTCTTAAGACTTGGCAGTGGTGTTTACGTTCTTCTCCCAACTCATATCTCTGACCCACCCTTCTCTCTCTGTTAAACACTTTCATAAAGTGGCCCCACCTAGATAATCCAAGTTACTCTCTTCCTCAGGGAGAAAGAGAAGAGAGAGAAAGAGATACATGGTACAGAATTACAAAACAGAATGTGCTAGATGACTTGAGAAAATAAAAATAAGTATAATTCTGAGGGTTAGGAATGATTAATCTGGCCTGAGCACTGTAGTCTGAGTCTGTGGCAAGCTGTTCCCAGGAGAGCTGCCCTATAAGCCTCAGTGTATCTCTGACTGTGTCCATGCATGGAAGAGCCTGACAAGCTACCCTTGGTGCACTCGGTATGCCCAAAACAGTAACAACGGCGGTCCTCATTCCCCGACCCTGAAGGAGCCCCCAATATGCCATCGGGCTACACTAGCACGCGACAGGGAGGAATGGAGACGCTACTGGCACCCACCCGAGCAAATCTATGAACAGCGGGATGACAGTGACACAGTGATGGAGTGGTTCTCTTCCTCAGAGTCCTTAACCTTCCTGGGGTCTGCAGAGTCCCCTTCTCCACGTGAGGTTCTGGAGGTCAGAGCCTGGGGATCTTCGGCGCCGCCCGTGGCTGCACTCTCCCTCACACCGCGCCGGGCACGTTGCCCGTTCTCTGTTCCCTCTCTTCTCGGCGTGGGGCCCGTCTCCTTGTGTCAGTGGTCAACACTGAGCCGGGCTTGCCTCTGCGTTCCTTCCCTGGAATTGGGAGGATTCATCCGGCCCTCCCCAGGGGTCCCCTGCAGTCAGGCCTGCAGCACCTGGGCTCAGTTGCTTTCGTCTCGGTGTCTTCTCCCGTGCGGAGGCCCCTCGGGAGCTGCTTGGGAGCAGGGTTGGCAGGTCCGACCTTCCCTTGCCGCGTCCAGCAGGACGTTCTGTCTCCGCAGAACCCTGGGTATAGCTATTGCGTCTTTGGCTCGGAGCTTCAGCTTGCTTGGTTAAATGAGCGAAAGACTTCTTTCTGCAGGGCGTTTGTCTCAGCGGTGTGCCGGGGTGCGGAAACCCCTACCCTTAAGCCCAGGGGACTTGACCTAGATCATAAGACCAGCTGGTGGCACTGCCTGCTTTATAACATAAACTTCACGGAGCAAATAATGACTTTTTGCAGAACATTAACTCCCTTGATGTATGTAGCTACTGACCAACTTATGACCTTGGGGAAAGGTCATGGAGTTTCGTTTTTTTTTCCCTGTGAATCAGGAGAAGGTCGGCCTGTGTGATCACCGGAGGCAGTGGTGCGGGGTTAGAGCCGGAGCTGTGAGTCAGACCATTGCCAATATTTGAAATCGGGCCTTGTTTCTTACTGTGTCTTTTGCAAATCACTTAAGCCCTCAGTTCCTTGGGTTCTTTATCCAGACCAACAGAGTTACGGTAGGAAAGCGTTTAACACAGTAACTGTCATTGTTCTCACAAAATTCCCTTTGTGATCTCCAACTTGCACTTTTGTCTGTTTGTTCTAGATGCTTCCCTAGGACTTCACTTCGCCTTCTCTTTCCGTGCCCCCAACTGGACTGCCTTTTCTGTCATCACAATTCTTTGGTGTGTCCTCCCTCTTGCTGACAAGTCTTTATCCCTCTGGGTTCCCTGACAGCCCTGCCCTCCCTGGCACAGTGCCTGGGTATTGGGAGAGCCCCTGGGCAGTCTGGGTGGGCTCCTGGGAGTCCTGAGGGGTCTACTGCCCACTGCGCCCAGCAGGCCACAGGCCCACTCCCCTGCATCCTGCTTCAAGGCTCGGAGCCCGTGGTCCTCAGTCTGGGGCTGATACGAGGGTGAGCATCCTTGTCGCAGCAGCCCTGGGATGGGGATCAAACGTGCCGGTGCTCCTGGGAGCCTCTCTGTTCCCGTCATGCTTCACTTGGTGGGAGACGGTGGGCTACTGGCCCCGCTGAACTTCAGTGTCTCGTTTGTGAAAGGAGGTGTAATAATAGTGCTTCATTCAGTGTGTGGTTATAAAAAAACTAAGTGAAATCATACACACCAAATCTGGAGTCGTAGGCAGGAAGAATTCTCGGCAGTGGGCAAGAATTAGAAACTTTTTATTTCCCAGCGCCTTTGAATTTGACTCTTCATAATATAGTTCTGTTATTTTGTTTGCATTTGTGCCATGTTGCCAATCAGCTGCATCCATATTCAAATATTAGTTCAGGGGCTGGAGTGATAGCACAGTGGGGAGGGCGTTTGCCTTGCACGCGGCCGACCCAGGTTCGATTCCCAGCATCCCATATGGTCCCCTGAGCCCCGCCAGGAGTAATTCCTAGTGCAGAGCCAGGAGGTAACCCCTGTGCATTGCCAGGTGTGACCCAAAAAGGAAAAAAAAATCAAATGTTAGTTCAAAGCCAGTTTGAAAGCCAAATATAAGTGGGTTTTTACTGAAGTGTTTGATTTGTTTCAGGCAACACTTTTGGCTTGTTCTATACCAGAGGATATACCAGGAGCTGGGGGGGAGAGGGGAACGGGGCGGTGAGGGAAATGGGAATAAAATACAGGTTCTGCCCTCAAGATGTTTATAGTTTAGAGGAGAAAATGGACATTTAATCATTCTAGGAGATTGAGCTAAGGCACAGAAAATATGAAGACTGCACAGCTTGATCCCAAATAAGGCCTTGCGAGCTTCTCTCTGACAAGAAAGAGTTTATATGTGGAGACAAAGGGGTAGGAGGGCCAGTGTGGGGAGGAAGGAAAGATGGTGACATGGTGCAAAGTAAGACCAAAGAAGTCCCAGAGCTTGAGACCCTACTTAGAAATCAACTTGAGGGGCTGGAGCAGTAGCACAGCGGGTAGGGCATTTGCCTTGCATGCGGCCGACCCGGGTTCGATTCCCAGCATCCCATATGGTGCCCTGAGCACCACCAGGGGTAATTCCTGAGTGCAGAGCCAGGAGTGACCCCTGTACATCGCGGAGTGTGACCCAAAAAAGAAAAAAAAAGAAAAGAAATCAATTTGAGGGTAATGAAGAGAGCCAGCCATGGGCATTTGGCATGGAAGGATGGGAAGGACTGAATCAGGGACACAGCAAGGATGGAGATGGAGATGAGGAAAAGAAAAAGAGAAGAAAAAAGAGAAGAAAAGCCCCAAGTTTTGGGTGAACAGAGGGTCACTGTGTAAAATGCAGGAG